>NC_086444.1:401736142-402060186 GCF_028390025.1 Pseudophryne corroboree | reverse complement strand
GATTCCCTGTCAGAAAACATTGACACCCTAGACAGGGACACTATATTGCTAAACATAGAGCATATTAAAGACGCTGTCTTATACATGAGAGATGCACAGAGGGATATTTGCCGGCTGGCATCTAAAATAAGTGCACTGTCCATTTCTGCCAGGAGAGGGTTATGGACTCGGCAGTGGACAGGTGATGCAGATTCTAAAAGGCACATGGAAGTTTTGCCTTATAAGGGTGAGGAGTTGTTCGGGGATGGTCTTTCAGACCTAGTGTCCACAGCAACGGCTGGGAAGTCAGCATTTTTACCACATGTCCCCTCACAACCAAAGAAAGTACCGTATTATCAGGTACAGTCCTTTCGTCCCCAAAAGAGCAGGCGGGGTAGAGGCGCGTCCTTTCTGCCCAGAGGCAGAGGTAGGGGAAAAAAGCTGCAGCATACAGCCAGTTCCCAGGAACAAAAGTCCTCCCCCGCTTCTTCTTCTAAGTCCGCCGCATGACGCTGGGGCTCAACAGGCGGAGCCAGGTACGGTGGGGGCCCGTCTCAAAAACTTCAGCAATCAGTGGGCTCGCTCACAAGTAGATCCCTGGATCCTTCAAGTGGTATCTCAGGGGTACAGGCTGGAATTCGAGACATTTCCCCCCCGCCGTTTCCTCAAATCTGCCTTGCCAACAACTCCCTCAGGCAGGGAGGCTGTGATAGAGGCAATTCACAAGCTGTATTCCCAGCAGGTGATAGTCAAGGTGCCCCTACTTCAACAAGGACGGGGTTACTATTCCACAATGTTTGTGGTACCGAAACCGGACGGTTCGGTGAGACCCATTTTAAATTTGAAATCCTTGAACACATATATAAAAAATTCAAGTTCAAGATGGAATCGCTCAGGGCGGTTATTGCAAGCCTGGAAGAGGGGGATTACATGGTATCACTGGACATCAAGGATGCTTACCTGCATGTCCCCATTTACCATCCTCACCAGGAGTACCTCAGATTTGTGGTACAGGATTGTCATTACCAATTCCAGACGTTGCCGTTCGGCCTGTCCACGGCACCGAGGGTATTTACCAAGGTAATGGACGAAATGATGATACTCCTTCGAAAAAAGGGAGTTTTAATTATCCCATACTTGGACGATCTCCTGATAAAGGCGAGGTCCAGAGAGCAGTTGTTGGTCGGGGTAGCACTATCTCGGGAAGTGCTACAACAGCACGGCTGGATTCTAAACATTCCAAAGTCACAGCTGGTTCCTGCGACACGTCTACTGTTCCTGGGGATGATTCTGGACACAGTCCAGAAAAAAGTGTTTCTCCCAGAGGAAAAAGCCAATGAGCTGTCATCTCTAGTCTGAGGCCTCCTGAAACCAAAACAGGTGTCGGTGCATCACTGCACGCGAGTCCTGGGAAAGATGGTAGCTTCCTACGAAGCAATTCCATTCGGCAGGTTCCATGCAAGAACCTTTCAGTGGGACCTGTTGGACCAATGGTCCGGATCGCATCTTCAAATGCATCGGCTGATAACCTTGTCTCCACGAACCAGGGTGTCTCTGCTGTGGTGGCTGCAGAGTGCTCATCTCAGAGAGGGCCGCAGATTCGGCATACAGGACTGGGTGCTGGTGACCACGGATGCCAGCCTTCGAGGCTGGGGGGCAGTCACACAGGGAAGAAACTTCCAAGGACTATGGTCAAGTCAGGAGGCTTCCCTACACATAAATGTTCTGGAACTAAGGGCAATTTACAATGCCCTAAGTCAGGCAAAACCCCTGCTTCAAAACCAGCCGGTACTGATCCAGTCAGACAACATCACGGCGGTCGCCCATGTAAACCGACAGGGCGGCACGGGAAGCAGGACGGCGATGGCAGAAGCCACAAGGATTCTCCGATGGGCGGAAAATCACGTGTTAGCACTGTCAGCAGTGTTCATTCCGGGAGTGGACAACTGGGAAGCAGACTTCCTCAGCAGGCACGACCTCCACCCGGGAGAGTGGGGACTTCATCCAGAAGTCTTCCAAATGATTGTAAACCGTTGGGAAAGGCCACAGGTGGACATGATGGCGTCCCGCCTAAACAAAAAGCTAGAAAAGTATTGCGCCAGGTCAAGAGACCCACAGGCGATAGCTGTGGACGCTCTAGTGACACCGTGGGTGTACCGGTCGGTTTATGTGTTCCCTCCTCTTCTTCTCATACCAAAGGTACTGAGGATAATAAGGAGAAGAGGAGTAAGAACTATACTCATTGTTCCGGATTGGCCAAGAAGAGCTTGGTACCCGGAACTTCAAGAAATGATCTCAGAGGACCCATGGCCTCTGCCGCTCAGACAGGACCTGCTGCAGCAGGGGCCCTGTCTGTTCCAAGACTTACCGCGGCTGCGTTTGACGGCATGGCGGTTGAACACCGGATCCTGAAGGAAAAGGGCATTCCGGAGGAAGTCATTCCTACGCTGATTAAAGCTAGGAAAGAAGTAACCGCAAACCATTATCACCGCATATGGCGAAAATATGTTGCGTGTTGTGAGGCCAGGAAGGCCCCAACGGAAGAATTTCAGCTGGGTCGTTTCCTGCATTTTCTACAGTCAGGGGTGACTATGGGCCTAAAATTGGGTTCCATTAAGGTCCAGATTTCGGCTCTATCGATTTTCTTCCAGAAAGAACTGGCTTCACTACCTGAAGTTCAAACTTTTGTTAAGGGAGTGCTGCATATTCAGCCCCCTTTTGTGCCTCCAGTGGCACCTTGGGATCTCAACGTGGTGTTGGATTTCCTAAAGTCACATTGGTTTGAGCCACTTAAGACCGTGGATTTGAAATATCTCACGTGGAAAGTGGTCATGTTGTTGGCCTTGGCTTCGGCCAGGCGTGTATCAGAATTGGCGGGTTTGTCATGTAAAAGCCCTTATCTGATTTTCCATATGGATAGGGCAGAATTGAGGACTCGTCCCCAGTTTCTCCCTAAGGTGGTATCAGCTTTTCACTTGAACCAACCTATTGTTGTGCCTGCGGCTACTAGGGACATGGAGGACTCCAAGTTACTGGACGTAGTCAGGGCCTTGAAAATGTTTCCAGGACGGCTGGAGTCAGGAAGACTGACTCGCTATTTATCCTGTATGCACCCAACAAACTGGGTGCTCCTGCTTCGAAGCAGACTATTGCTCGCTGGATTTGTAGCACAATTCAGCTTGCGCATTCTGCAGCTGGCCTGCCGCAGCCTAAATCTGTAAAAGCCCATTCCACGAGGAAGGTGGGCTCTTCTTGGGCGGCTGCCCGAGGGGTCTCGGCTTTACAACTTTGCCGAGCTGCTACTTGGTCAGGGGCAAACACGTTTGTAAAATTCTACAAATTTGATACCCTGGCTGAGGAGGACCTTGAGTTCTCTCATTCGGTGCTGCAGAGTCATCCGCACTCTCCCGCCCGTTTGGGAGCTTTGGTATAATCCCCATGGTCCTTACGGAGTCCCAGCATCCACTTAGGACGTTAGAGAAATAGATTTTACTCACCGGTAAATCTATTTCTCGTAGTTCGTAGTGGATGCTGGGCGCCCGTCGCAAGTGCGGACTGTCTGCAATGCTTGTATATAGTTATTGTTAACTAAAGGGTTATTGTTGAGCCATCTGTTGAGAGGCTCAGTTATATTTCATACTGTTAACTGGGTATAATATCTCGAGTTATACGGTGTGATTGGTGTGGCTGGTATGAGTCTTACCCGGGATTCAAAATCCTTCCTTATTGTGTCAGCTCTTCCGGGCATTGTATCCTAACTGAGGTCTGGAGGAGGGTCATAGTGGGAGGAGCCAGTGCACACCAGTTAGTCCTAAAGCTTTCTTAGTTGTGCCCAGTCTCCTGCGGAGCCGCTATTCCCCATGGTCCTTACGGAGTCCCAGCATCCACTACGGACTACGAGAAATAGATTTACCGGTGAGTAAAATCTTATTTTTAATACGCTACAATGTACTATGGGGGTCATTCCGACCCGATCGCTCGCTGCAGTTGTTCGCAGCGCAGCGATCGGGTCGGAACTGCGCATGTGCCGGCGCCGCAGTGCGCCGGCACATGCCGTTCCCTAGTGATGGCCTCTACCTGATTGACAGGCAGAGGCGGTCGCTGGGCGGGAAGGGGCGGCACGGCGAAGTTTGGACGTCGTTTTGGTGGCGCGGTCCGGCCAACGCAGACGTGGCCGGACTGTGCAGGGGGCGGGCCACATCGGCTGCGTGACGTCACACGCAGCCGCTGCGACCAGGGGCAGCGACGGGCAACTCCCGGTCAGCCGCAGGAGCTGTGCTGGCCGGGAGTTACTCAACAAGTACAATTTGTTGACAAACTGTGTCTCTCTGACATGTTTGGTACAAGTGTGTCGGCATGTCTGAGGCGGAGTGCTTCCCACAAACGGCTGTGGGAGTGACCCTGTCGGCACCGCCGACTCCTGATGGTACTTGGTACATGTGTGCCAACATGTACAGTAGGTGGATGAATGTTTTTCCCAAGTGAAAACTATATTAGGGACACAGGCGCTGGTGGGTGGCCCTGTCGGCACCACCAATATATGGCTGTGCAAAAAATTGCATGTTAATGTGATGCATATCAGAAAGGGCTATGTGTGTGTGTGTGTGTGTGTGTGTGTGTGTGTGTGTGTGTGTGTGTATATAAATAAATATATATATATATATATATATATATATATATATATATATATATATATATATATATATATTCAAATGAACACATCCGGCACTCTGTGCAACAATAGAAATGCCTGGGTGCCCTCCTTGAAATAATGCAGTTTCTATGCCTTCCCCACCTGTGGCTCAGGTGTATCTGGAAAAGGACGAGAGGCGGCACTCCAAGGACTTAAAAAACTTTTATGTGCAAAACATGGCAAGACAATAAAGTGCAAAAAAACTAGAAAAACATGGAAGTCTTACGACGTTTCAAGGCATCAAGCCTTTTCCTCAGGTAAGCAAACCCATGTAGAGTGTTTTCTGCACATCACACTCTACATGGGTTTGCTTACCTGAGGAAAAGGCTTGATGCCTTGAAACGTCGTAAGACTTCCATGTTTTTCTAGTTTTTTTGCACTTTATTGTCTTGCCATGTTTTGCACATAAAAGTTTTTTAAGTCCTTGGAGTGCCGCCTCTCGTCCTTTTCCAGATACACCTGAGCCACAGGTGGGGAAGGCATAGAAACTATATATATATATATATATATATATATATATTTCTCTGATGTCCTAGTGGATGCTGGGTACTCCGTAAGGACCATTGGGTATAGATGGGCTCCGCAGGAGACTGGGCACTCTTAAAAGAAAGATTAGGTACTATATCTGGTGTGCACTGGCTCCTCCCTTTATACCCCTCCTCCAGACCTCAGTTAGTATCTGTGCCCGGCCAGAGCTGGATGCACCCTAGGGGCTCTCCTGAGCTTCCTAGAAAAGAAAGTATTTGTTAGGTTTTTTATTTTCAGTGAGATCTGCTGGCAACAGACTCACTGCTACGTGGGACTGAGGGGAGAGAAGCGAACCTACCTGCTTGCAGCTAGCTTGGGCTTCTAAGGCTACTGGACACCATTAGCTCCAGAGGGATCGAACACAGGCCCAGTCCTCGGTCGTCCGGTCCCGGAGCCGCGCCGCCGTCCCCCTTGCAGAGCCAGAAGAACAAAGAGAAGTTGAAAATCGGCGGCTGAAGACTCCGGTCTTCATTAAGGTAGCGCACAGCACTGCAGCTGTGCGCCATTGCTCCCTTAGCACACCACACACTCCGGTCACTGATGGGTGCAGGGCGCTGGGGGGGGCGCCCTGGGCAGCAATTAGATTACCTTACTTGGCGAAAAGCACATAATACAGTCTGATAAACTGTATATGTGCATTAACCCCCGCCATTAAAGTACATAAAAGGACAGAAGCCCGCCGCTGAGGGGGCCGGGCCTTCTTCCTCAGCACACCGGCGCCATTTTCTCTTCACAGCTCAGCTGGAAGGAAGCTCCCCAGGCTCTCCCCTGCAGTATCCTGGTACACAAAGGGTAAAAAAGAGGGGGGGCACATAAATTTAGGCGCAAAACTGTGTATATAAGCTGCTATAGGGGAAAAATCACTCAGTATAGTGTACATCCCTGTATTATATAGCGCTGTGGTGTGTGCTGGCATACTCTCTCTCTGTCTCTCCAAAGGGCCTGGTGGGGGAACTGTGTTCAAATAGAGCATCCCCTGTGTGTGTGGTGTGTCGGTACGCGTGTGTCGACATGTCTGAGGTAAAAGGCTCCTCTAAGGAGGTGATAGAGCGGATAAGTGTGTGGGAGGGTGTCTCCGTCAACAACGCCGACACCTGTTCGGATATGTGTAAGTGCTGAGGTAAAATTATTGCACAAAAGGTTAGGGAACAGAAAGGAAATCTACCCTGGTCTGTCCCTATGTCACAGAGTCCTTCAGAGTCTCTCTATGTTCACTATCCAAAATAACAAAGTATCGACACGGAGTTTAACTCCACTGTCGACTACGATAATGCAAAGTTACAGCCAAGAGGGCTAAAAGATATTCAATATATGATTATTGGAATAAAAGATGATTTGCATATCACTGATGACTCATCTGTCCCTGACACGAGAGTACACATGTTAAGGGGAAGAATGCTGAGGTAAATTTCCCTCCTCTCATGAGGAAAAAGAGCGGGAATCTCCAGACAAGAGACGGCAGCTTCCCACAAGAGAATTCTCAGGCTGAATAGGGCCAGGATGTGTTGAGAATCTTCCCCTTGGGTGTCCTGTTTGCACTAGCTATTCTCAGGGATCCTGCAGATAGTGTGCACATTCTAGTATACTACCCAGACCGGCGATTGTGTCGGCATGGGTTTATAGCGCTGTGGCAGCGTGGACAGGTACCTTATCAGCAGAGATTGAGACCCTAGTATGCATATAAATATTTTAAGATGCTGTCTTAAGTGATAGATATATAATTATAAAGCATGCCCAAAGGGACATGAGTATACTGGGTCCTAGAGACAAAAGCTATGTCGATTTCTGCTTGACGTGTCCTGTAGAATATACATTGGACAGATGATGCCGACTTAAGAGGCATATGGAAGGCTGAGGATTGTGTGGAGAAAGGTTCTCGGGCCTGGTCTCCACAGCTATAGCTGGTAATTCTGATATTTTGCCTTATATTCCTGCACAGCCTAGGAAAGCACGACATTATTAAATGCAGCTTTTCGAATAAAGAAACAAGAAAGTCCGAGGTGCGTCTTTTCTTGTCAGAGCCGGGGGCAGAGGAAAGAAGCTGTACAACACAGCTAGTCCCCAGGAACAGAAGTCCTCCCCGGCCTCTACAAAAATCCACCGTATGTCGCTGGGGCTCCACAGGCGGAGCTAGGCCCGGTGGGGACACGCCTTCGTAAGTTCAGCCACAAGTGGGTTCACTCCCTGTTAGATCCCTGGGCAATAGAAATTGTATCGCAGGGATACAGGCTGGACTGTGAGAAGATGCCCCCTCACCGAGGACCCGGCGGGCTTCCCCCCAAGAGAGGGAGCCAGTGTTAACTGCAATTCGTAAATTGTATCTTCAACAGGTGGTGGTCAAGGGTCCCCTCCTTCAACAAGAGGGTGTTATTATTCGACCATGTTATAATCCCGAAACCAGACGGTTTGGTTAGACCCATATTGAATTAAAATCCCTGAACATATACCTGAAAAGGTTCAGGTTCAAGATGGAATCGCTAAGAGCGGTCATTGCAAGCCTGAAATGAATCTGGACATAAGGGATGCATACCTTCGTGTCCCCATTTATCCACCTCATCAGGCGTACCTCAGAATTGCGGTACGGGATTGTCATTACCAATTTCACCAAGGTAATGGCGGATATGATGGTGCTCTTGCGGAAGCAAGGTGTCACTATTATCACATACTTGGATGATCTCCTCATAAAAGCGAGATCAAGAGAGCAGTTGCTGGACAGCGTATCACCTTCTCTGGAAGTGAAACGGCAACACGACTGGATTCTATATATTCCGAAGTCGCAGTTGGTTCCTACAGCTCATCTGCCTCGCCTAGGCATGATCCTAGACACAGACCAGAAGAGGGTTTATCTCCCGATAGAGAGAGCTCAGTAGCTCATGACACTGGTCAGGAATCTATTGAAAACCAAAACAGGTGTCAGTGCTTCACTGCACTCGAGTCCTGGGAAGGATGATGGCATCATACGAGGCCATCCCCTTCGGCTGGTTCCATGCAAGGACAGTGGAACTTACTGGACAAGTGGTCCGGATCACATCTTCAGATGCATCGGTTAATCACCCTATCCCCCAGGGCCAGGGTGTCTCTCCTGTGGTGGCTGCGGAGTGCTCACCTTCTCGAGGGCCGCAGATTCGGCATTCAGGACTGGGTCCTGGTGACCACGGATGCAAGCCTCCGAGGGTGGGGAGCAGTTACACAGGGAAGAAAATTCCAAGGTTTGTGGTCAAGCCAACAGACTTGCCTTCACATCAATATCCTGGAACTAAGGGCCATATACAACGCCCTAAGTCAAGCGGAGTTCCTGCTTCGCGACCAACCGGTTCTGATCCAGTCAGACCGCAGGGGCTCATGTAAACCGCCAGGGTGGCACAAGGAGCAGGGTGGCGAGGGTAGAAGCCACCAGAATTCTTCGCTGGGCGGAGAATCAAGTAAGCGCACTGTCAGCAGTGTTCATTCCGGGAGTGGACACGACCTCCACCCTGGGAAAGTGGTGACTTCATCAGGAAGTCTTCACGCAGTTTTGCAAATTGATGGAAACTGCCTCAGGTGGACTACAGGGCGTCCCACCTCAATAAAAAGATAAAAAAGGTTTTACGCTGGCTCAAGGGACTCTCAGGCGATAGCTGTGGTCGCACTAGTAACACCGTGGGTGTTCCAGTCGGTCTATATATTCCCTCCTCTTCGCTGGTAAGTCTACCTTCTGGGCCTATATTCCCTCACAACGGATGATGACACATAATTGTCGGATGCAGTCATGTCAGCCCAATAGATACGGATTCCCCTTTTTTCTTTGCAGGTAGAGGAAGGAGAAAAGGGAAGAGATCAGCAGCCTCTTCAAGGTCACAGGAGCAGAAATCATCCTCTGTTTCTGCCAGATCTACCACATGACGCTGGGACTCTCTTGCGGGAGCCCACACCGGTGGGGCCACGTCTAAAACTTTTCAGTCAGTCCTGGAACGCACTTGGACACGTGGGTTTTACGAATAGTGTCCCAAGGGTGCATACTGGAGTTTCCAGGCGTTTTCCCTCACCAATTCTTCATTATTACCGATTCTCCTCCGGATGGCGAGGTAGTATGCAACGCAACACAAGAGTTGTGTCAGGATCAGGTCATGGTCCTGGTGTACCCTGTTACAATAGGGAGAAGGCTGTTATTCAAGCCTCTTCGTGCTCCCGAAGCAAGACGGCTAGGTCAGACCAATCCTAAATCTGACATCCCTTAATTTCTATTAAAAGAAATTCAAATCCAAGATGGAATCTCTCAGGGCAGTGAGATCCAATCTGAAAAAAGAATAAAGGAGGTCTAATTACATTTTCCTCCGCATTAGATTTACCTGAGGTTTGCTATTCAGGATGGTCATTACCAATTTCATCAGTGTGATGGCGGTAATGATGGTTCTCTTCCTCTAGTACGGAGTCACATTTATCCCGTACTGGGACGGTTTCCTGATAACCGCGAGATCAAGAAACCAGTTGGTGCAAAACGTTGCACTCTCCCTGACAGTTCTTCAACAACAGGGTTGGCTCCTGGACTTGCCAGAATCACTGATGGCCCATCGACGCGGTTGTCGGTTTTGGGAATAATACTAGATACTACAGAGTTTTTTCTTCCAGTGAAAAAGGCTCTGGAGATCCAGAGTCTGGTCATACAAATTCCGAGACCAGCAGGAGTGTCAATCCATCAATACATTAGTAAAGATGGTTGCGGCCCACAAGGCCATTTAGTTTGACAGGTTCCTTGCCAAGGTGGTCTAGTGGGTCCTGTTGGATGAGGGGTCCGGTTCCCACCTACATATGCACTGGAAGATAATCCTGTTGTCAAAAGCCAGGATTTCGCTCCTGTGGTGGCTCCACACCTCGCACTTACTAGAGGGACGCAGGTTCGGGATTCAGGACTGGGTCCTGGTAACCACGGATGCAAGTCTCCGAGGCTGGGGAGCTGTCACTCAAGGGAAAAGCTTCCAAGAAAAATGCTAAAGTCGGGAAGCCTGCCTTCACATGAATATGCTGGAATTGAGAGCCATTTACAACGGCCTTCAACAGGCGGTACATCTTCTTCAAGATCACTCCGTGCAGATCCAGTTGGACAAGGTAACAGCAAGAGGAACAAAAAAAAAAAGCAGAGCGGAAATGGTCGAGGTGACGAAGATCTTCCTCTGGGCAGAAAAATATGTAAGGGCTCTGTCGGCAATTTTCATTCCGGTGGACAACTGGGAAGCATGCTTCCTCAGCAGACACGATCTCCGTCCGGGAGAGTGGGACCTCCACCGAGAAGTCTTTGCAGAGGTGACAAGTCTTTGGGGAGTTCCTCCAGTAGACAGGATGACTTCTCGTCTCAACGAGAAGCTTCAGAAAAATTATTCCAGGTCGAGAGACCCTCAGGCAATAGCAGTAGATGCTCTGGTGACCCAGTAGCTATTCCGGTCAGTGTATTCCTTCCACTTCCACTGATCCCAAAAGTTCTCTGGATAATAAGAACAAGGGTTTGGGCAATTTTCACTGCCCCAGACTGGCCAAGGAGGGCTTGATGCCCAGATCTTCAGGAGTTGCTCATTAAAAGATCCTGGGCCTTTTCCTCTTTGCGAGGACCTACTACGGTAGGTACCGTGCGTGTACCTAGACTTGCCGCGGCTACATTTGACGGCATGACTGTTGAGCGCCGAATCCTACTCCGAAAGGGTATTCCCAAGGAAGTCATCCCCACTCTTATTCAGGCCAGGAAAGGAGTAACGTCTAAACATTACCACCGTTTTTGGAGAAAATATGTGTCTTGGTGTGAATCCAAGAAAGTTTCAACGGAAGTGTTTCAGTTAAGGCGTTTTCTCAGTTTCCTACAGGCTGGGGGAAATACAGACTGCAGTTGGACTCCATTATGGTCCAGTTTTCTGTATTGGCAATTTTCTTTCTGAAACTATTAGCTTCCCTTCCGGAAGTTCACTTTTGCGTGAAAGACGTGTTGCGCGTCCAACCTTCATTTGTGCCTCCAGTGGCACCTTGTGATCGTAATGTGGTGTTGCAGTTCCTTCAATCACATTGGTTTGAACCTTTGCGGAAGGTGGATTTGGAAATTCCTCACTTGGAAAGTGGTCATCCTATTGGCCTTGGCATCTGCAAGGCGGGTGTCTGAGTTAGCGGCCTTGTCTCACAAGAGCCCTTATTTGATCTTCCAGGAAGATAGAGCTGAATTGAGTACACGTCAGCAATTTCTACCGAAGGTGCTTTCCTCTTTCCACATGAACCAACCTATTCTGGTGCCTGTGGCTACTGACGCCTTCCCCTAGACAAAATCTCTGGATGTGGTCAGATCTTTGAAGATTTATGTCGCCAGAACGGCTCAGATTAGGAAAACAGAGGCTCTGTTTGTCCTGTATGCTCCCAACAAGATTGGGTGTCCTGCTTCCAAGCAGATCATTGCATGCTGGATCTAGAACACCATTCAGCACGCTCATTCCACGGCTGGATTGCCGTTACCGGTATCTGTGAAAGCCCATTCTACTAGAAAGGTGGGCTCATCCTGGGCGGCTGTCCGAGCAGCTACTTGGTCGGGGTCAAACACATTTGCAAAGTTCTACAAGTTTGACACCTTGGCCGATGAAGACCTTAAGTTTGGTCAGTAGGTGCTGCAGAGTCATCCGCGCACTCCCGCCCGTTCTAGAGCTTTGGTATAAACCCCATGGTTCTTAAAGTGACCCCAGCATCCTCTAGGACTTATGAGAAAATAGGATTTTAATACCTACCGGTAAATCCTTTTCTCTTAGTCCGTAGAGGATGCTGGGCGCCCGTCCCAGTATCTGCAGTTATTGGTTGTGGTTTCACACAGGTTGCATTATGGTTTTGTCAGCATAGTGCTGAAAATTCTTCATGCCGTTGGCTTGTGTTCTATTGAATGCCACATTCTGCGGCATGCTTGAGGTGTGAGCTGGTAAGATGCTCACCGTGGTTTAACAATAAATCCTTTTCCTCGAAATGTCTGTCTTCCTGGGCACAGTTTCCTTAAACTGGAGTTTGGAGGAGGGGCATAGAGGGAGGAGCCAGGTCACACCCTCTGAAAGTCTTAAAGTGCCCATGTCTCCTGCGGTTCTTGAAGTGACCCCAGCATCCTCTACGGAGAAAAGCATTTACCGGTAGGTATTAAAATCCTATTTTTTTTATTTATTACCAGTTATTTATATAGCACACACCTTCTGTAGCACTTTACAGAGAATATTTGCCCATTCACATCCGTCCCTGCCCCAGTGGAGTTACATTCTATATTCCCTAACACACACACTCATGCTAGGCTTAATTTTATTGGGAGACAATTAACCTTTCAGTAACCAGAGTACCCAGAGGAAACCCACACAATCACTAGGAAAATAAACTAGAGTACCCGGAGGAAACCCACTCAAGCACAAGAATCACAAAGTCCACACAGCTATGGTCATGGTGGCAATCGAACCCATGACCTCGGTACTGTGAGCCAGTAATGCTAACCATTACACCATCTGTGCTGCCCAAGTCTTACGGATATAAAACAAAATTTCACCTCTTACAGTATTTGTGAATTTAGATGCATGATACCCTTTGTGCCCATTTGTTGATCTCCTTTGAAAATATTGTTTAACATGATATGTTCGGCCATTAACAAGATTTTGTTTGCCTCTTGCCCAGATTTTCTTAAAAGTGAGGTCATTATACACTCTTCCAGGTCCAAGGAGGAACATGTGAGGAATACCCCTTTATCCCCATTTTTGCTTCCTCCTTTTCCTAGAAACATTTCCGTCCCATCAGATGAAACGCAGGCCCTCATTCCGAGTTGATAGCTCGCTGCCGTTTTTCGTAGCGTAGCTATCAGGCTAAAAATTGTCTGTTCTGCGTATGGTACAGAGCGCGCACGCGCGAAGTATTTTCACACAAAACTATGCAGTTTTACACAAGCTCGAGCAACGCTTTTTAGTCGCTCGAGTGTTCGTAGTATGATTGACAGGAAGTGGGTGTTTCTGGGCGGCAACTCAGCGTTTTCAGGGAGTGTGCTGAAAAACGCAGGCGTGCCTGATAAAAACGCAGGAGTGGCTGGGGAAACGGGGGAGTGGCTGGCCGAACGCAGGGCGTGTTTGTGACGTCAAACCAGGAACTAAACATTCTGCAGTCATCGCAAGGTAGGAGTAAGTATCGAGCCACTCTGAAACTGCATGAAATTTTTTAGTAGCAGAACTGCTAACCTTTCGTTCGCACTTCTGCTAAGCTAAGATACACTCCCAGAGGGCGGCGGTTTAGCGTTTGCACTGCTGCTAAAAGCAGCTAGCGAGCGATCAACTCGGAATGAGGGTCACAGATGGAACAGTACTGGAAGTGAGCTCCCTTCAGACTTTCTCCTTTGTTTTGTGTAGGACTGTGTTGGTGTATGTAATCATTAGCTCCAAACTGGATTCCCTAAATGTAATTATTTTGCTACCATGTGGAACTCCAAACTGACTAGCGTTAACAGGGACTTTACATGTGTATTTCTTTTTCATCCACTAGTGGTCACTGGAGTACTCTTGGGATATGGACGGGGCGTTAGCAGGGATAAGCACATTTAAGTATTTAAATTAGTAACCCTCAACCCCCTCCATACTCCCAAGATACCTTAGTGTTTTTTTTGTGCCTCACAGGGAAGGGCATGCTCGGAGGAATCTCCAAACTTTACTTTTGTTTTTAAAAAGATTTTTTCACTTTATATCCCAGTCCCTTCCCAGCTTACTGAGAAGCTTGGGTCCGGGTTTGTGGGTGCTGCTAAGTGCAGCAACGGCTTGTCGGCGCTCAGGACAGGTGCCCCGCCATAGACCGATTCAGCAGTAGCTGATGTAAGGCTGCAGGAGCTGGATGACGCTTGCTAAAGAAACCCCGTCAGAGTCCCCACATCTCACCTGAGGTAACAGCGGGCGGTTAATGGATAGCGGGGCGGTCAGCGCATGCCGCCCGCCCCGTCATGTTTGGGAGAGTTGATGTTTAGTTAAAACTAGATTTCCTGCACTCCCCAGCCGCGGTCAGCAATGGCTGCAGCCGCTAGGTGTTCCGCTGGCCGCCCGTCTCCGGCCACCGTCCGCTTTCACTGCTGCCACTGGCCGCCCGGCACCGCTCTCCTCTAGCTGGCCACATACAGCTCCAGCTAACTTCCCAGCACCGCTCCCCTGTACTAGCTGCATACAGCTCCTGCACCGCTCCCCTGTACTGGCTGCGTACAGCTCCACTGCTGCCCCCTGTACAAAAGGGGAAAACACAGGACCTAGGATTGCGCTGCTTCTCTACACTGTGGGAAGGGGGGACAGAGCCGACACTTCCTGCAGCAGCACCGTAGACATAGAGGCGGTGAGGGGGTTATATTAAGTCCCTAGCCAGCGATTCCCCTCAGATATGGGATGGTGGCCAGGGAATTAGAGAATGGTAGTGCCTTTATGGATATATATAGTTTAACATGGTGCATAATGTACTTATGTTTAAAAAAAAAAAAAAAAAAAAAAAAAGCACATGGTGGATGCCATTTTGTAATCACTTCCTGCTTCTTTCTGCAGGAATCTGGTATCAGTCCTACAACACACGGCCACTGGAGGGCAGGGGTGTTAGTGGGAATTTCAGTGAAGCACATATTTAACAGAACTTGGTGTGTTCCAGGCTGCAGTGCATTTCTGGCTTATACATTCTTCCGTTAAATTTTTTAATGAGTCATGGGACTTCTTCTGCACGGTATACCTGTCTGTGTGGATTATGAGTAAAGCTAATACAAAATCAAAAAAGCAGCTTGTCTACGATGTGTATGAGAGTGTGTTACCTGATGGAACTTCCACTTGCACAGGGTCCAAATCGAACCTCTACCCTGATCCTACTTGGGCGATAATGGCAGGTGTGATGACTGAGTTAAAATCAGAGCTGGCCGCTGCGCGAAAAGATTGCGAGGCGGCTAGGTCTGATTCTAGGTTAATACCATCTGAGCTACCAGAGTGGGCTCAGGATATGTCAAGGACTTTGCAGAGTTTACAAAAGTCCAGGTATAGCTCAGTTCCTAACAGTCGTCATCGTTTGTCTCATAATTTACCGGTTTCAGCTCTGTTGCATTCTGACTATTCAATGCCAGACCTTATGTCTCAGAAAGAACAAGAGGAAAGTGCCAGGCCAGGAGTCAGATATTGAGGTTACTGATACTCCGACCATTGATAATCTCATCCGGGCGGTACGCTAGGTTCTAAATTTTACTGAAACTGAGGAACCTCTTTCAAATGCTGAAATTTTATTTGCTACAAAACAGAGGGCAACTGTGTGTTTTCCTTATTCAGATTCTCTTAATAAGCAGTTAACGGAAGCATGGAAAAATCCAGATAAATGGTTTTCTATGCATAGGAGGTTTCTGTCTAACTACCCGTTCCCAGAATCTATGACAACTAAATGGTAGAATCCACCAACAGTGTATTCCTAAAACTTTCAAAGAAGTTAAACATTCCAGTCCCCGATGCAACGACGCTTAAAGACCCGTCAGAGCGTAAGCTAGAAGCTATGCTAAAGTCAATGTATATAGCAGTATGGGTGTTGCTTAGACCTGCTTTAGTTGGAGTTTGGGTTAACAAGGCTGTAATTGCATGGGCAACACAGCTAAAGTTGGACCTACAACAGGATCTTCCCTTAGACCAGCTTATACTTCTTGCTGATCACATCTGTGAATCTGCTGAGTATTTAGGTACGGCTTCTATGGACGTCGGCTAGGTTAGTTCTCTGCTTTCAGCTTCACTAGTTGCAGCCCAACGGGCTCGGCACACAGAAGCAGAGTCAAAACGAGGAATAGAAGCGCTGCCTTACACTGGCGATATGTTGTTTGGTCCTGAATTGGACAAATGGATTTCTAAGGCTACTCGGGGAAAGTCTGTTTTCCTGCCATTGCCCGCACTAGTTCCTAAACGAAAATACGCTGGACCAGTGTTCAAATCTTTTAGACTTCAGTCCTTTCGAGGCCGTGCAAGAGGAACAACTATACAGAGTAGATGTGATAGGGGACGTGGTTTTCAACAAACCCCTAACCGTCGTCTGGACACACAGGCCGCTGACGAGCCAGTAGCATGATGGGCTTCCAGACCATCTCGGATCGTCGGTTCTGGGAGCACACCTTCAGACGTTTCACTTGGCATGGTTTCAGACATCCTCTAATGGGTGGATCTGCAATTTAGTGTTCAAAGGTTACAAAATAGAGTTTGATTGTCTACCACCAATGCGGTTTTTCAAGACAGGCCTGTTTGTGTCAGGAAACTGCGGTTCTGCAGACCGCGATTCAGTCCCTCGTAGATTCAGCAGTTTTGATTCAGGTTCCAGTTCACCAAGAGGGTCAAGGTTATTATTCCAGTCTTTTTGTAGTACCAAAGCCGGACGGCTCGGTCAGGCCGATATTGAACCTGAAGGGGCTCAATCAGTACGTGACAGTTACTACAGATTCAAGATGGAATCCCTGTGGTCAGTGATTGCAGGTTTAGTACCATAGGAATTCATGATTTCGCTGGATCTCAAGGATGCTTACTTACACATTCCAATTTGGCCACCGCATCAGGCATACTTAAGGTTTGCAGTACAACAAAACCATTATCAACTTCAGTCACTACCGTTTGGCCTCTCCTCGGCCCCTCGGGTATTCACAAGAATGATGTCTATGATGATACCTCATCTCAGATCCCTGTGAGTGATAGTAGTTCCGTACTTAGACGACCTTCTCATCAAGTCTCCGTCTCAACAAATACTCCTTCAACATGCCTTACTAACGTACAATGTATTAGTTCAGCACGGTTGGATTGTCAACTTCAAGAAATCAAGCCTAGTTCCGTGACAAAGAATTCAATTCCTAGGAATGATTCTGTATATGGTGGAACAACGAATTTACCTGCCAGAAGAGAAAGCACAAAGTATTTGTCATCTGATACAATTAGTGCTCAAACCACAGACAGTCTCTGTGCATTTGTGCATTCGACTGTTAAAAAAGATGGTGGCACCTTTTGAAGCAATTCACAGTTCGGAAGATTTCACTCACGTCCTTTTCAACTGGATCTTCTCGCACGGTGGTCAGGCTCTCATCTACAAATTCTCAGAGGGCCAGATTATCACTACTCTGGTGGCTCCACATACACAATCTCACGGCTGGAAAAAGGTTCGGAGTCTGGAATTGGATAATTCTGACAATGGATGCAAGTCTCCGAGGTTGGGGAGCAGTGGTCCTACATTGTCGGCTTCAGGGTCTATGGTCTGACCGAAAAAGATTACTGTCAATAAATGTCCTGGAACTGGCAATTTACAACGCGCTGCGACAGGCTGTTCACTTGCTCCAGTCTCAGACTGTTCAGGGTCAGTCAGACAACGCAGTCGCATACACCAACAAACAAGGAGGGACTCGAAGTCGCATGGCCATGCGAGAAGTTGCTTGAATCCTGAATTGGTCCGAGCATCACCAAGTGATATTGTCGGCAGTGTTCATTCCAGGAGTGGACAACTGGGAAGCAGATTATCTCAGCTGTCAGGATTTTTATCCAGGAGAATGGGCTTTTATATCCAGAGGTGTTCCAGATGTTGATCCAGCGTTGTGGTTACCCACAGGTGGATCTAATGGTATCTCGCCAAAATCATCAAACACCCCAGTATGTGTCCAGAATAAGAGATCCAAAGGCAGTGGCAGTGGATGCTCTCACAATAGCTTGGCCGTACAGCCTTGTGTATCTGTTTCCACCATTTCTGCTGCTTCCTCGGTTGCTAAAGCAGATCAAAAGAAAATCCACGACCGTCATACTAGTGGTGCCTCATTGGCCTCGGAGAGCGTGGTTCTCGGATCTCCGCGGTGTACTCGCAGATGATCCGTGGCCGCTTCCGCTACGTCCAGACCTACTACAACAGGGTCCGTTCCTTTTACCCAGCCATGTTACGTGCTAGGAAGCCAGTTACAGCAGCTCATTATCACAGAATTTGGCGAGCTTATATAGGTTGGTGTCGAGCTTGGAAGTTTCCGACATCTTCTTTCAAATTATCCCGTCTTGCTATTTTTACAGGCATGGTTAGATGGAGGACTACATTTAGCTACACTAAAAGTGCGGGTCTCTGCCTTGTCAATTTTCTTTCAAAGGCGTTTGGTTCTTTTGCCAACAGTTCACACTTTCCTGCAAGGTGTCCTTAGAGTTCAACATCCATTCATACCACCTATAGCTCCATGGGACTTGAATCTATTTTTGGATTTTTTGCAGTCTTCAATTTTGTAATTTTTGTAACACGTGGATGTTAAGTTTCTAACTTGGAAAAACAGTTCTCCATTGTTCATCCTCTCTATTGGAGTATATCTTGGGAGTATGGAGGGGATGGAGGGTTACTAATTTAAATATTTAAATGTTCCTATCCCTGCTAACGCCCTGTCCATATCCCAAAAGTACTCCAGTGCCCCTGTGGATTCAAAGAAAAGGATTTATCTGGTAAGTACCAAAATCCTCTTTTTCTTCAACCTCTACTTGTTGTTTTATCAAATCAATTATAGGTGCTATATGCATTTTTCCTGTCTTGCAAAGCTCTTACACTTCGCTCAATTGTTTACGGGGGCACATATTTCAAGATGGTTATACAGTGACTTGCAGTCATATCTTGGTGTACTATGGTAATAATTATTCCTCTCTTCTTGGGGTCTGTGACTCATTCATTTTACACCCAGAATGTATGAAATTCCACCCTATTGTCTTGCATCCAGTTCAGATCTAAAAATAGACTCTACAAGGTTTGGCTAGGCTTAGGAATAGAGTAACCTAGGAAAAAGTATAGTGAGCATTCATCATCACCAGTTAGGTACATGATGCCATATTTGATTGGATTGCCTCCTCTGCGGGCATTGCTTGCACTCCAACTTTTATGTGGCTCTAGTTGATCAGGAATTCATGGTTTGCCCAATTCTTGCACCCACTAATCCATATTCCTTTAGACATAGAACTTTATATTCCTCCTTTGCTTTTATGCTGTCTGGTTTTAATTAATGCTTATGATGGTATTTGTTCATTATTTGCTGTAACCGGTTTCATTTATTTAAATTAAGTAAATCCTAAATATTTTTCTTTGTAATCCAATTAGAAAAGATTTACAATATATTAGTCTGTTTTTTTTCTATCATGTGTGAATATTGTAATGCAAAACATAAATCCATTCTTACAGATTTAGAGGCACACTCTGGATGTGTGAAGATTTCCCTCTTTCCCTTGTGGAACAAGTTACCCCCATCATAGACCTAATGGCCAGAACAAGCTCTCACTTTGCTCATCTCCGAGACTTTATCACGCTACAATTTCCTCCTGGATTTCCAGTCAAAATAGGTATGTCTCCATGGCTTTTGTGTGTGTGTGTGTGTGTGTGTGTGTGTGTGTGTGTGTGTGTCCCTATGTACATAAACATTGTTAGAAAAAATGTTTATGTACATAGGGACAACTTGAAGAAATAAAATATTTTAAAAGGTATATTTACTAAAGTGCAGGTTTATAGACGTGAAGATGTTGTCCATTCTATAAAGATTCTACAGATGTGTCGTCCTACATCTAGCCGCAAGAGATGCCTGGCGTGAGTGAACCGCCAGGTCCTGTGAAACTCTAGTGTCAGGTGTCTTATTTTTTATTTTTTTTTGCAGAAATTTGTCTGTCACAACGCAATGTAACTAGGATACACATGGAGACTGCTGATTAATATCACACTTGTATATTGTGTGTGACTGAGACTGTATACGGAGCAGAACAGAACTTGTATTTAAAAAACGCTGCAGCTGCTACATTGTAGCACTTTGTTTACAGATTCAGACTCAGTCGCACACAGATATACAAGTGTCACATCTACCTTTCGCCCGCAAGGTAAAGCTAAGTCGGACCTTCCCTAGACAGACGACTTCCATTAAGACCACCAAACCCAGTCCCAGTAAGGCCTGGGCTACAAGACGTCCGCCTGCCAAGCCTGATGACAAGTCCTCAGCCTGACAGGCCATACCTTCTCCTGGGTGACCCTAGGTTGCAAGGCTTCAGTTCGCAAACTCCTGGTGTCAGACCACCTCAGACGTCTGGGTGCAAGAAGTGGTCTCTTACAGGTACGCTGTCTCATTCAGGAGACAAACCCCTCAACAATTCTTTTGCACAGGCCCTCCATTGGACCCAAGCCCTCCAGAAGGTTATTCAATCCCTTCTGCAATCAAGAGTGATGGTGATAGTCCTTTGGTCACAACGCGGGACCGGCTTCTATTCCACCCTGTTCCTGGTTCGTAAATCCAATGGGTCTAATTGACCTTTCCTCAATCTCAAGAGTACCCAAGTTACATATGGAAACCCTTCACTCTATTGTCCTAGCTATGGATCCTGGGGACTTTATGGTGTCCCTAGTCATTCAGGATACTTATCTGCATGTCCCTATAGCACCCTCTGATCAGCAATTCCTATGGTTTGCTATCCTTCAACAACATTACCAATTTTGGGCACTGCCCTTTGGTCTTTCTACTGCGCCCAGGGCCTTTACCAAAATTATGACTGCTATGGCGGCAAAGCTCCATCGTCAGGGAGTCAGAATACTCCCTTATCTGGGCAACCTGCTCCTTGTAGCTCACTCCCCGGAAGTCCTGCACCGCCATCTCTAGCTGACTACTGCCTTCCTGCAGCAACACAGCTGGCTCATCAAAAAAGTCATCCCTCATGCCTTTGCAAAGGATGCTACATCTGGGAGCTCTCCTGGAATCTCAGGTCTAGATGCTTTTCCTGCCTGCAGACAAAATTTCAGCACTACAGCAACAGGTATGCAAGTTGCTGCACAGTCACCGAGTGTCCATCAACTTGGCCATGCAAGTCCTGGGATCCATGCTCTCCACCTTCTACATAGTGGAGTACACCTAGTTCCACTCCAGGCCCCTGCAACACCTGTTCCTGTCAAGGTGAAATGGACAACCACATCTGATCAGGTTCCTAACCTGGTGACTCCAGATAGCACACTTGGGCAAGGGGAATCCCTGCTGGATTCAGGATTGGGTACTTCTTACCATGGATGCCAGTCTCTGCGGATGGGGTGCAGTGACTGAACAACACTCCTTTCAGGGCCATTGACCCTGCAAAAAGTTGCTTACCAATCACTGTCCTTGGGTTACTAGCTGTCTACAGATCGCTTACTCTGGCATGGAACAGGGCAGACTGGTCCAGATCCAGTACGACAGTGCCACACTGTGGTAACCTACCTCAAGCCGCCTCACTGTTCCGCTTTACTATAGAGTGCAAGGGTTTTCTCTGACGTCCTAAGTGGATGCTGGGACTCTGTAAGGACCATGGGGAATAGCGGCTCCGCAGGAGACTGGGCACAACTAAGAAAGCTTTAGGACTAACTGGTGTGCACTGGCTCCTCCCACTATGACCCTCCTCCAGACCTCGGTTAGAATCTTGTGCCCGGCTGATCTGGATGCACACTAGGGGCTCTCCTGAGCTCCTAGAAAGAAAGTATATTTTAGGTTTTTTATTTTACAGTGAGATCTGCTGGCAACAGACTCACTGCAGCGAGGGACTAAGGGGAGAAGAAGCGAACCTACCGAACTGGTGGTAGCTTGGGCTTCTTAGGCTACTGGACACCATTAGCTCCAGAGGGATCGACCGCAGGAACCGGCCTTGATGTTCGGTCCCGGAGCCGCGCCGCCGGCCCCCTTACAGAGCCAGAAGCAAGAAGTGATCCGGAAAATCGGCGGCAGAAGACTCCTGTCTTCAACAAGGTAGCGCACAGCACTGCAGCTGTGCGCCATTGCTCCTCATGCACACCTCACACTGCGGTCACTGATGGGTGCAGGGCGCTGGGGGGGGGCGCCCTGAGCAGCAATATAAACACCTTGCCTGGCAAAATCATCACAATATATAGCCCCAGAGGCTATATATGTGATAAATTACCCCTGCCAGAATTCCTGAAAAAAGCGGGAGAAGTCCGTGAAAAAGGGGCGGAGCTATCTCCCTCAGCACACTGGCGCCATTTCTCCCTCACAGCTCCGCTGGAAGGAAGCTCCCTGGCTCTCCCCTGCAGTCTACACTACAGAAGGGTAAAAAAGAGAGGGGGGGCACTAAATTTAGGCGCAATATACATATATAGCAGCTATAAGGGGATATAATTTAGTTAATCCCTGTATTATATAGCGCTCTGGTGTGTGCTGGCATACTCTCTCTCTGTCTCCCCAAAGGGCTTTGTGGGGTCCTGTCTTCTGTCAGAGCATTCCCTGTGTGTGTGCGGTGTGTCGGTACGGCTGTGTCGACATGTTTGATGAGGAGGCTTATGTAAAGGCGGAGCAGATGCCTATAAATGTGTTGTCCCCCCCTGCGGGGCAGACACCTGAGTGGATGGATTTGTGGAAGGGATTACGTGAAAGTGTCGACTCCTTACATAAAAAATTTGACGACATGCCAAATGCGGGACAGCCGGCTTCTCAGCTCGTGCCTGCCCAGACGTCTCAAAGGCCATCAGGGGCTCTAAAACGCCCGCTACCTCAGATGGCAGACACAGATGTCGACACGGATACTGATACCAGTGTCGACGACGAAGAGACTAATGTAATGTCCAGTAGGGCCACTCGTTACATGATTGAGGCAATGAAAAATGTTTTACACATTTCTGATGTGACCCCAGGTACCACAAAAAAGGGTATTATGTTTGGAGAGAAAAAACTACCAGTAGTTTTTCCCCCTTCTGAAGAATTAAATGAAGTGTGTGAAGTAGCGTGGGCTTGCCCAGATAAAAAATTGGTAATTTCTAAAAAGTTACTAATGGCGTACCCTTTCCCGCCAGAGGATAGGTCACGTTGGGAAACACCCCCTAGGGTGGATAAAGCGCTTACACCCTTATCAAAAAAGGTGGCACTACCGTCTCCGGATACGGCCGCCCTAAAGGAACCTGCTGATAGAAAGCAGGAGGCTCTCCTGAAGGCTATATATACACACACTGGTATTATACTGAGACCAGCTATTGCTTCAGCATGGATGTGCAGTGCTGCAGCTGCGTGGTCAGATTCCCTGTCAGAAAATATTGACACCCTAGACAGGGACACTATATTGCTAAACATAGAGCATATTAAAGACGCTGTCTTATACATGAGAGATGCACAGAGGGATATTTGCCGCCTGGCATCTAAAATAAGTGCACTGTCCATTTCTGCCAGGAGAGGGTTATGGACTCGGCAGTGGACAGGTGATGCAGATTCTAAAAGGCACATGGAAGTTTTGCCTTATAAGGGTGAGGAGTTGTTCGGGGATGGTCTTTCAGACCTAGTGTCCACAGCAACGGCTGGGTAGTCAGCATTTCTCTGACGTCCTAGTGGATGCTGGGAACTCCGTAAGGACCATGGGGAATAGCGGCTCCGCAGGAGACTGGGCACAAAAGTAAAAGCTTTCTGACTAGCTGGTGTGCACTGGCTCCTCCCCCTATGACCCTCCTCCAAGCCTCAGTTAGAAGTTAGATTTTTGTGCCCGGCCGAGAAGGGTGCATGCTAGGTAGCTCTCCAGAGCTGCTTAGAGTAAAAGTTTTAAATAGGTTTTTTATTTTCAGTGAGACCTGCTGGCAACAGGCTCACTGCATCGTGGGACTAAGGGGAGAAGAAGCGAACTCACCTGAATGCAGAGTGGATTGGGCTTCTTGGCTACTGGACATTAGCTCCAGAGGGACGATCACAGGTTCAGCCTGGATGGGTCCCGGAGCCGCGCCGCCGGCCCCCTTACAGAGCCAGAAGAGCGAAGAGGTCCGGAAAAATCGGCGGCAGAAGACGTTCCTGTCTTCAATAAGGTAGCGCACAGCACTGCAGCTGTGCGCCATTGCTCTCAGCACACTTCACACTCCGTTCACTGAGGGTGCAGGGCGCTGGGGGGGGAGCGCCCTGAGACGCAATAAAACATGTTTTAAACCTTATATGGCTAAAGAAATGCATCACATATAGCTCCTGGGCTATATGGATGCATTTAACCCCTGCCAGTTTTCCTAAAAAAAGCGGGAGAAAAGGCCGCCGTGAAGGGGGCGGAGCCTATCTCCTCAGCACACAAGCGCCATTTTCCCTCACAGCTCCGCTGGAAGGACGGCTCCCTGTCTCTCCCCTGCAGTCCTGCTACAGAATCAGGGTAAAACAAGAGAGGGGGGGCACTAATTGGCAGAAAATACATATACAGCAGCTATAGAAGGGAGAAACTTATATAAGGTTATCCCTGCATATATATAGCACTCTGGTGTGTGCTGGCAAACTCTCCCTCTGTCTCCCCAAAGGGCTCGTGGGGTCCTGTCCTCTATCAGAGCATTCCCTGTGTGTGTGCTGGGTGTTGGTACGATTGTGTCGACATGTATGAGGAGGAAAATGATGTGGAGGCGGAGCAATTGCCTGTAATAGTGATGTCACCCCCTAGGGAGTCGACACCTGACTGGATGGTAGTATGGAAGGAATTACGTGACAGTGTCAGCACTTTGCAAAAAACTGTTGACGACTTGAGACAGCCGGCAAATCAGTTAGTGCCTGTCCAGGCGTCTCAAACACCATCAGGGGCTCTAAAGCGCCCATTACCTCAGATGGTCGACACAGACCCAGACACGGATACTGACTCCAGTGTCGACGGTGACGAGACAAACGTAATGTCCAGTAGGGCCACACGTTACATGATCACGGCAATGAAGGAGGCTTTGAACATTTCTGATACTACAAGTACCACAAAAAGGGGTATTATGTGGGGTGTGAAAAAACTACCCATAGTTTTTTCCTGAATCAGATGAATTAAATGAGGTGTGTGACAAAGCGTGGGTTTCCCCCGATAAAAAACTGCTGATTTCTAATAAATTATTGGCATTATACCCTTTCCCGCCAGAGGTTAGGGCGCGTTGGGAAACACCCCCTAGGGTAGATAAGGCACTCACACGCTTATCAAAACAAGTGGCGTTACCATCTCCTGATACGGCCGCCCTCAAGGAACCAGCTGATAGAAAGCTGGAAAATATCCTAAAAGGTATATACACACATACTGGTGTTATACTACGACCAGCAATCGCCTCAGCCAGGATGTGCAGCGCTGGAGTGGCTTGGTCGGATTCCCTGACTGAAAATATTGATACCCTGGATAGGGACAGTATATTATTGACTATAGAGCATTTAAAGGATGCATTACTATATATGCGAGATGCACAGAGGGATATTTGCACCCTGGCATCAAGAGTAAGTGCGTTGTCCATTTCTGCCAGAAGAAGTTTATGGACACGACAGTGGTCAGGTGATGCGGATTCCAAACGGCATATGGAAGTTTTGCCGTATAAAGGGGAGGAGTTATTTGGGGTCGGTCTGTCAGACCTGGTGGCCACGGCGACGGCTAGGAAATCCACCTTTTTACCCCAGGTCACCTCTCAGCAGAAAAAGACACCGTCTTTTCAAACTCCGTCCTTTCGTCCCCATAAGGGCAAGCGGGCAAAAGGCCACTCATTTCTGCCCCGGGGCAGAGGAAGGGGAAAAAGACTGCAACAGGCAGCCTCTTCCCAGGATCAGAAGCCCTCCCCCGCTTCTGCCAAGTCCTCAGCATGACGCTGGGGCTTTACAAGCGGACTCAGGCACGGTGGGGGCCCGTCTCAAAAATTTCAACGCGCAGTGGGCTCACTCGCAAGTGGACCCCTGGATCCTGCAGGTAGTATCGCAGGGGTACAAATTGGAATTCGAGACGTCTCCCCCTCGCCGGTTCCTGAAGTCTGCTCTACCAACGTCTCCCTCCGACAGGGAGGCAGTATTGGAAGCTATTCACAAGCTGTATTCCCAGCAGGTGATAATCAAGGTACCCCTCCTACAACAGGGAAAGGGGTATTATTCCACGCTGTTTGTGGTACCGAAGCCGGACGGCTCGGTGAGACCGATTTTAAATCTGAAATCATTGAACACTTACATAAAAAGGTTCAAATTCAAGATGGAATCACTCAGAGCAGTGATAGCGAACCTGGAAGAAGGGGACTATATGGTGTCTCTGGACATCAAAGATGCCTATCTCCATGTCCCAATCTACCCTTCTCACCAAGGGTACCTCAGGTTTGTGGTACAGAACTGTCATTATCAGTTTCAGACGCTGCCGTTTGGATAGTCCACGGCACCACGGGTCTTTACCAAGGTAATGGCCGAAATGATGATTCTTCTTCGAAGAAAAGGCGTCTTAATTATCCCTTACTTGGACGATCTCCTGATAAGGGCAAGATCCAGGGAACAGTTAGAGGTCGGAGTAGCACTATCTCAGGTGGTGCTACGTCAGCACGGGTGGATTCTCAATATTCCAAAATCGCAGCTGATTCCAACAACACGTCTACTGTTCCTAGGGATGATTCTGGACACAGTCCAGAAAAAGGTGTTTCTCCCGGAGGAGAAGGCCAGGGAGTTATCCGAGCTAGTCAGGAACCTCCTGAAACCAGGACAAGTGTCAGTGCATCAATGCACAAGAGTCCTGGGAAAGATAGTGGCTTCTTACGAAGCAATTCCATTCGGAAGATTCCATGCAAGGACTTTTCAGTGGGATCTGCTGGACAAATGGTCCGGATCGCATCTTCAGATGCATCAGCGGATAACCCTATCTCCAAGGACAAGGGTGTCTCTCCTGTGGTGGTTGCAGAGTGCTCATCTTCTAGAGGGCCGCAGATTCGGCATTCAGGACTGGATTCTGGTGACCACGGATGCCAGCCTGAGAGGCTGGGGAGCAGTCACACAGGGAAGAAATTTCCAGGGCTTGTGGTCAAGCATGGAAACGTCTCTTCACATAAATATCCTGGAACTAAGGGCAATTTACAATGCCCTAAGCCAAGCAAGGCCTCTGCTTCTGGGTCAGTCGGTATTGATCCAATCGGACAACATCACGGCAGTCGCCCACGTAAACAGACAGGGCGGCACAAGAAGCAGGAGGGCAATGGCAGAAGCTGCAAGGATTCTTCGCTGGGCGGAAAATCATGTGATAGCACTGTCAGCAGTGTTCATTCCGGGAGTGGACAACTGGGAAGCAGACTTCCTCAGCAGACACGACCTCCACCCGGGAGAGTGGGGACTTCATCCAGAAGTCTTCCACATGATTGTAAACCGTTGGGAATAACCAAAGGTGGACATGATGGCGTCCCGCCTCAACAAAAAACTAGACAGGTATTGCGCCAGGTCAAGGGACCCTCAGGCAATAGCTGTGGACGCACTGGTAACACCGTGGGTGTACCAGTCAGTGTATGTGTTCCCTCCTCTGCCTCTCATACCCAAGGTATTGAGAATTATAAGACGGAGAGGAGTAAGAACTATACTCGTGGCTCCGGATTGGCCAAGAAGGACTTGGTACCCGGAACTTCAAGAGATGCTCACGGAGGACCCGTGGCCTCTACCTCTAAGGAAGGACCTGCTCCAGCAGGGACCTTGTCTGTTCCAAGACTTACCGCGGCTGCGTTTGACGGCATGGAGGTTGAACGCCGGATCCTGAAGGAAAAAGGCATTCCAGATGAAGTCATCCCTACCCTGGTCAAGGCAAGGAAGGATGTAACCGCAAAACATTATCACCGCATTTGGCGAAAATATGTTGCGTGGTGTGAGGCCAAGAAGGCCCCTACAGAGGAATTTCAACTGGGTCGTTTCCTGCATTTCCTGCAAACAGGACTATCTATGGGCCTAAAATTAGGGTCCATTAAGGTTCAAATTTCGGCCCTGTCGATATTCTTCCAAAAAGAACTGGCTTCAGTGCCTGAAGTTCAGACGTTTGTCAAAGGGGTACTGCATATACAGCCTCCTTTTGTGCCTCCAGTGGCACCTTGGGATCTCAATGTAGTGTTGAGTCTCCTAAAATCACATTGGTTTGAACCACTCACCACTGTGGAATTGAAATATCTCACATGGAAAGTGGTCATGCTGTTAGCCCTGGCTTCAGCCAGGCGTGTCTCAGAATTGGCGGCTTTGTCGTATAAAAGCCCTTACCTAATTTTTCATTCAGACAGGGCAGAACTGAGGACTCGCCCTCAATTTCTCCCTAAGGTGGTTTCAGCATTTCACATGAACCAGCCTATTGTGGTGCCTGCGGCTACTAGGGACTTGGAGGACTCCAAGTTGCTGGACGTAGTCAGGGCCCTGAAAATATATGTTTCCAGGACGGCTGGAGTCAGAAAATCTGACTCGCTGTTTATCCTGTATGCACCCAACAAGCTGGGTGCTCCTGCTTCTAAGCAGACGATTGCTCGTTGGATTTGTAGTACAATTCAGCTTGCACATTCTGTGGCAAGCCTGCCACAGCCAAAATCTGTAAAAGCCCATTCCACAAGGAAAGTGGGCTCATCTTGGGCGGCTGCCCGAGGGGTCTCGGCTTTACAACTTTGCCGAGCAGCTACTTGGTCAGGGGCAAACACGTTTGCTAAATTCTACAAATTTGATACCCTGGCTGAGGAGGACCTGGAGTTCTCTCATTCGGTGCTGCAGAGTCATCCGCACTCTCCCGCCCGTTTGGGAGCTTTGGTATAATCCCCATGGTCCTTACGGAGTTCCCAGCATCCACTAGGACGTCGGAGAAAATAAGAATTTACTTACCGATAATTCTATTTCTCATAGTCCGTAGTGGATGCTGGGCGCCCATCCCAAGTGCGGATTGTCTGCAATACTTGTATATAGTTATTGTTACAAAAATCGGGTTGTTTATTGTTGTGAGCCATCTTTTCAGAGGCTCCTACGTTTATCATACTGTTAACTGGGTTCAGATCACAAGTTGTACGGTGTGATTGGTGTGGCTGGTATGAGTCTTACCCGGGATTCAAGATCCTTCCTTATTATGTACGCTCATCCGGGCACAGTATCCTAACTGAGGCTTGGAGGAGGGTCATAGGGGGAGGAGCCAGTGCACACCAGCTAGTCAGAAAGCTTTTACTTTTGTGCCCAGTCTCCTGCGGAGCCGCTATTCCCCATGGTCCTTACGGAGTTCCCAGCATCCACTACGGACTATGAGAAATAGAATTATCGGTAAGTAAATTCTTATTTTTTACCACATGTCCCCTCACAACCAAAGAAAGCACCAGGTACAGTCCTTTCGTCCCCAAAAGAGCAGGCGGGGTAGAGGCGCGTCCTTTCTGCCCAGAGGCAGAGGTAGGGGAAAAAAGCTGCAGCATACAGCCAGTTCCCAGGAACAAAAGTCATCCCCCGCTTCTTCTTCTAAGTCCGCCGCATGACGCTGGGGCTCAACAGGCGGAGCCAGGTACGGTGGGGGGCCCGTCTCAAAAACTTCAGCAATCAGTGGGCTCGCTCACAAGTAGATCCCTGGATCCTTCAAGTGGTATCTCAGGGGTACAGGCTGGAATTCGAGACATTTCCCCCCCGCCGTTTCCACAAATCTGCCTTGCCAGCAACTCCATCAGGCAGGGAGGCTGTGATAGAGGCAATTCACAAGCTGTATTCCCAGCAGGTGATAGTCAAGGTGCCCCTACTTCAACAAGGACGGGGTTACTATTCCACAATGTTTGTGGTACCGAAACCGGACGGTTCGGAGAGACCCATTTTAAATTTGAAATCCTTGAACACATATATAAAAAAATTCAAGTTCAAGATGGAATCGCTCAGGGTGGTTATTGCAAGCCTGGAAGAGGGGGATTACATGGTATCACTGGACATCAAGGATGCTTACCTGCATGTCCCCATTTACCATCCTCACCAGGAGTACCTCAGATTTGTGGTACAGGATTGTCATTACCAATTCCAGACGTTGCCGTTCGGCCTGTCCACGGCACCGAGGGTATTTACCAAGGTAATGGCCGAAATGATGATACTCCTTCGAAAAAAGGGAGTTTTAATTATCCCATATTTGGACGATCTCCTGATAAAGGCGAGGTCCAGGGAGCAGTTGTTGGTCGGCGTAGCACTATCTCAGAAGGTGCTACACCAGCACGGTTGGATTCTAAATATTCCAAAGTCACAGCTGGTTCCTGCGACACGTCTACTGTTCCTGGGGATGATTCTGGACACAGTCCAGAAAAAAGTGTTTCTCCCAGAGGAGAAAGCCAAGGAGCTGTAATCTCTAGTCGGAGGCCTCCTGAAACCAAAATAGGTGTCGGTGCATCACTGCACGCGAGTCCTGGGAAAGATGGTAGCTTCCTACGAAGCAATTCCATTCGGCAGGTTCCATGCAAGAACTTTTCAGTGGGACCTGTTGGACAAGTGGTCCGGATCGCATCTTCAGATGCATCGGTTGATACCCTGGTCCTTGGAGATAGGGTTATCTCTACTGTGGTGGCTGCAAAGTGCTCATCTTCAAGAGGGCCGCAGATTCGGCATACAGGACTGGGTCCTGGTGACCACGGATGCCAGCCTTCGAGGCTGGAGGGCAGTCACACAGGGAAGAAACTTCCAAGGACTTTGGTCAAGTCAGGAGACTTCCCTTCACATAAATGTTCTGGAACTGAGGGCCATTTACAATGCCCTAAGTCAGGCAAAACCCCTGCTTCAAAACCAGCCGGTTCTGATCCAGTCAGACAACATCACGGCAGTCGCCCATGTAAACCGACAGGGCGGCACAAGAAGCAGGACGGCGATGGCAGAAGCCACAAGGATTCTCCGATGGGCGGAAAGTCACGTATTAGCACTGTCAGCAGTGTTCATTCCGGGAGTGGACAACTGGGAAGCAGACTTCCTCAGCAGGCACGACCTCCACCCGGGAGAGTGGGGACTTCATCCAGAAGTCTTCCAACTGATTGTAAACCGTTGGGAAAGGCCACAGGTGGACATGATGGCGTCCCACCTAAACAAAAAGCTAGAAAAATATTGCGCCAGGTCAAGGGACCCTCAGGCGATAGCTGTGGACGCTCTAGTGACACCGTGGGTGTACCGGTCGGTTTATGTGTTCCCCCCTCTTCCTCTCATACCCAAGGTACTGAGGATAATAAGGAAAAGAGGAGTAAGAACTATGCTCATTGTTCCGGATTGGCCAAGAAGAGCTTGGTACCCGGAACTTCAAGAATTGATCTCAGAGGACCCATGGCCTCTGCCGCTCAGACAGGACCTGCTGCAGCAGGGGCCCTGTCTGTTCCAAGACTTACCGCGGCTGCGTTTGACGGCATGGCGGTTGAACACCGGATCCTAAAAGAAAAAGGTATTCCGGAGGAAGTCATTCCTACGCTCATTAAAGCTAGAAAAGATGTAACCGTACAACATTATCACCGCATATGGCGAAAATATGTTGCGTGGTGTGAAGCCAGGAAGGCCCCAGTGGAGGAATTTCAGCTGGGTCGATTTCTGCACTTCCTACAGTCAGGGGTGACTATGGGCCTAAAACTGGGTTCCATTAAGGTCCAGATTTCGGCTCTGTCGATTTTCTTCCAAAAAGAACTGGCTTCACTATCTTAAGTTCAGACATTTGTTAAGGGAGTGCTGCATATTCAGCCTCCTTTTGTGCCTCCAGTGGCACCGTGGGACCTCAACGTGGTGTTGGGTTTCCTGAAGTCACATTGGTTTGAGCCACTTAAAACCGTGGATTTAAAATATCTCACGTGGAAAGTGGTCATGCTTTTGGCCTTGGCTTCGGCTAGGCGAGTGTCAGAATTGGCGGCTTTGTCATGTAAAAACCCTATTTGATTTTCCATATGGATAGGGCAGAATTGAGGACTCGGTTTCTCTCTAAGGTGGTATCAGCTTTTCACGTGAACCAGCCTATTGTGGTGCCTGCGGCTACTAGGGACTTGGAGGACTCCAAGTTACTGGACGTAGTCAGGGCCTTGAAAATTTATGTTTCCAGGACGGCTGGAGTCAGGAAATCTGACTCGCTGTTTATCCTGTATGCACCCAACAAGCTGGGTGCTCCTGCTTCTAAGCAGACTATTGCTCGTTGGATTTGTTGCACAATTCAGCTTGCGCATTCTGTGGCAGGCCTGCCACAGCCAAAATCTGTAAAAGCCCATTCCACGAGGAAAGTGGGCTCATCTTGGGCGGCTGCCCGAGGGGTCTCGGCATTACAACTTTGCCGAGCAGCTACGTGGTCGGGGGAGAACACGTTTGCAAAATTCTACAAATTTGATACCCTGGCTGAGGAGGACCTGGAGTTCTCTCATTCGGTGCTGCAGAGTCATCCGCACTCTCCCGCCCGTTTGGGAGCTTTGGTATAATCCCCATGGTCCTTACGGAGTCCCCAGCATCCACTAGGACGTCAGAGAAAATAAGATTTTACTTACCGATAATTCTATTTCTCGTAGTCCGTAGTGGATGCTGGGCGCCCGTCCCAAGTGCGGACTGTCTGCAATACTTGTATATAGTTATTGTTAACTAAAGGGTTATTGTTGAGCCATCTGTTGAGAGGCTCTGTTATGTTCATACTGTTAACTGGGTATAATATCACGAGTTATACGGTGTGATTGGTGTGGCTGGTATGAGTCTTACCCGGGATTCAAAATCCTTCCTTATTGTGTCAGCTCTTCCGGGCACAGTATCCTAACTGAGGTCTGGAGGAGGGTCATAGTGGGAGGAGCCAGTGCACACCAGTTAGTCCTAAAGCTTTCTTAGTTGTGCCCAGTCTCCTGCGGAGCCGCTATTCCCCATGGTCCTTACGGAGTCCCAGCATCCACTACGGACTACGAGAAATAGATTTACCGGTGAGTAAAATCTTATTTTTCTCTACGTCTCTTGAAATGTTGAGTTTGCCTTCTGGCGTATGTGTAAGATGTGGAGTCTGCCGGCACACACGGTACCTCTTTGTTCGATGTTTCACCCTGTGACAGGGCTTCCTCAGGAACGAGTAGGGAAAACCAGCCATTATGGAGATATTCATGGGTTCTTAGTGCAATCAACAGAAGTTCTGCAATTATCATCCATACAAGCAATTGAGTCACAGTATAGCAATATTCTAAATATTGACATCAAGGTGGTACTGGGTGTTTCTCAGGCAGCAGGAGGAATGTGCTTGGAGCACCTGCGGCTCTATTTGGTGTGGTTCCTGTCAAGGTGGTAGCTTATAACACAAAAACGCACTTTGCAAAAGATTTTGCACAGCTTTATCAAATCCTCGTCTTTGTTGTGAGATTACCGTACCAAATGCATGTCACAGAATTCAAAGTACTGATGTTTTCATTGCAGCCAGTCCATATAGCAGTTATGCAGAGGACTATTTATACTGCTACCTCCATGAGTATTGCTTCATTCAGCATTTGTACCAAGAAAGAAAACGTGAGGCAAGATGGCGCCACTTGTCACTTCTAGAGACACATAATAAAATGCTTACACAATAAAAATTCCCACAATGGGAAAAACTGCAAGTGAATCACAGTTTACCTTCCATAAACTGTTGCATGGACATCAGGAAAGAGGAAACAGCCGCCAGCAGCATGGGATTATAGTCACAACAAGTCCCGGTTTACTCAAGGTGTCTCCACGCTGTTAGATCCGTTCTCCAGGTCTCCAGTCAGTCCAGGATAAAAGGTCCCCAGCTTAAGCGCTTTCGGATAGTGTATCCTTCTTCAGAAGCGTAGGGGACAAACGCGATAAGCTGCTTTAAATAGTGTCTTAATCTCAAAGACAAGCCGCAGCTGTGGATGGAAGCCCTCCCTCGGAGCGGGTCCGTAACGCAAGGAGTGACGTCTGTGTTCCATCGGGCGGAAGTCCGCATTTGTGCCAGGCCAGGAGGTCATGGTAAGCCCAACAAGTTCTTAGAATTTAAAAGTGTGTGTTTGTATACATGGGCAGACTAGATGGGCGAAGAGGTTCTTATCTGTCATCAAATTCTGAGTTCCTTACTTGGGAGCAATGGAGAGCCAGGCTTTTCTGCCATCTATAGATCTCAGAAACTTATCTGCATGTGCCCATACATGTGAAACATGAGATTTTCACCACCTTTTTATCAATCTTTACAGTTTACGTTTCTTCTCTTCATCCTATCTTAATCACCCATTACTTCTACATAGGTGTTGATAATGATGATCGCATTACTGAGAAATAAAAAAATAAAAATAAATCTCCTTTTGTCCTATAAATTATATATTAATGCAGCTACAGCAAGCTAAAATGCCCCAGAGTGATGGCCAAAGTCACTCCTGTCTTATAGCAAAAAGGGCGGATAAGAAACAAAGACCTGATTTAATCTCAAAGCATTTTTGGGATTGATATTAGATACGGCTGTAGTGAAAGCATTTTTTTGTTCCCAGAAAAGATACTAAAACTAAAATTAGGTATTTCACTGAAAGAGCAGAGTCGGCTTTAGTAAAGGACTGTGAGAGTGTTTGGTGTCATGGCAGCTGCAGTAGAGGTGATCCCATTTGCAGTAATGCTTGTCATGTTGCTGGAAAAGGAGCAACCACATCACTTGTTGTGTGAGCAATCAAAACAGGCAGGATCTAAGGTGGGTGTTTACAGATATGTTATACATCCCCCAGTCTGGTAACTATCACAGTTAATGCCAGCAAGCAAGGTTGAGGACCTGTGCTTTGGTCATCAGAGGTCCCAAGGATACTGGCACAAATATCTAGGCAGATTACCTTTGAATATCCTAAAAATAGGGCTGAAAAAGCCTGAATACAGTTCAAAAGCCTGATATCAGGGAGTAATGTCTTAACCTAATGGGACAATCAATTAGTGCTTTCTTTACAGTGCACCAACCATCAAGGAGGCAAGTAGAGCTGGGTAATGATGGATGACGTGAGACCGCTTGTGAAGTGGGAAATCTAGTAGTACTGAAGGCGATACACATATAAAGGTCACAAAAATTGCATCCTGGAGAAAGGAGTTTAATGGCACAAGCCTTCATACAAATAATTCGGATGTGGGGTACACCACAGATTGGATGGCATGAACAAGAATGCAAAAGTGAAACACTTTTTATATATTTCCAAGGCATGCGCCCGCATCTTTTTCTCAATAATTCCGGTTGAACATGAATTAGGCCCTAAAGATGTATTGTAAAGTTTGAAATGTTTATATAGATTGTAAGCTCCACTGGGGCAGAGACTGATGTGAATGGCCAAATATTCTCTCTAATGCACTGCGAAATATGTGTGCACTGTATAAATAACGAATAATAAATATGTGTGCACTGTATAAATAACGAATAATAAATAATACCTGATGCAAACATATGTGTGCACTGTATAAATAACGAATAATAAATATGTGTGCACTGTATAAATAACGAATAATAAATAATACCTGATGCAAACATAGAGGTGTTAAAAAAACAAACAAAAAAACCCAAGCAACTATATAATTTAATAATACTATATGTAGAAAGAGCATGATTTGTCACTACCAAGAGAGTGTTTCCACTTCCCCTGAGTCCAATGAGCATTGCACCACTCCAACCAACATTTGGCATTGCACATGCTGATATGAGTCTTCTGTACATCTACTCAGCCACAGAACTGCAAACGTTTCTTGTACGGAGGATGCTTTGAGAGGCAGATGGAAACTTGGCAGTAAGATTTGCAACCAAGTACAAGTGGTTTTTCCACACCACAGCACTCAGAGGCCCCTCTCTCTACAGTATGTGGTGTTAATGTGCATTCATGCATGGTTCATAGTGTAGCCATCTGTGGACTCTTATCAAGATAATATTGTAAGATACAGGGCATCAGTTCAAGGAAAACTATTAAGCATTCCACTTCATGCAGTTGGTTCTCAAGTTGCAATCAATTAGGGGATATTTTGGATAATATGGAACTCGCTATTTAGAAAGAGAACTGGGACACGCTGGAATTGACATCTCTTCAGTAAGTATAATAGTGCATATATGAAACGGCATAGCTAAGTGGATCACACCTAACTGCTGTATTCTGCGTTTTAACTGCAAATGACTGGTATTGTGCATTGCAAGCTACCTCCATGGAATGTTATCACCATTTGTCTCCTGCCTAGTAAATCTTCTCATGTGAAGAGGGTGGAATACCCATGGACAGCCATAGATTGCATTGGGATTTTTCCCATTGTTAGTCATGCATTGCAAAAGAAAAAGCCACTCATTTGTTATAGTGATAAACTCTCTATTACTACCCTTATATTGCAGAAAGATGTACCATGTCTATTTTTATTGTTTTAAACCCTTTGCTATAGATTCAAAACACCAAGGGGGAAATTCAATTGCCCGCAGTAATTTACTGCTGACTAATTGATCCCCCAGGGCTATCCAGACCCAAAGTCAGCCCAATGACGTCATTTATCAGGGATTGTTTTTTCAGGACCTCAGGAAAAAAAAAACGCTGATATTTAGCCTGATTTTGCAATCGCGGCAACCAAAACACATGGATACGTGAACTTATCACAGATTCTGTGTGTTTTCATCCAAAAACAGGTAATTTTTCGGGAGCTTAAAACTGGCCCTAATTGGATTGAATGAGAAAAAAATTTCCGGTAAAGTCCCATTTTCTAGTACCTGAAAAATTATCAGGGCTAATAAAATTACCCCCAAATGGAAAGATATTCCAATACTTATTAGGCAGATTTGTGGAAAACTCTAGAGGCAGACGATGTTGGGAGAAATTGGGGCCATCAGGGCTTAGCGTTTTATTAATTTACTATCTCTCGTATCCTATATAATAAAAGGCTAACACTGCTCCTCACCTCTATGGGGGGGCATCCAAGTGTTTTGCGTGCCGGCGCCACTAAATGACGCCCGACTGAGCAATTCAAGTGTTGCTTTGTTTGGGCGTGCACAGCCACCGGCGCTGTTATGTTCCGTCATTATGACAGACTGGTAACTAGTCAGCTTGTAATAACTTGTACTGATGGCACCTGTTTCCTAGTAGGGTTATAACCATACTTTAGTTTAGAGATTGATTAGCAACGGCTGATGTAGTAAATATTTGTTGAACCTTTTCTAAAGAAACTGTGGACTAGAGTATATGAGATGATCTAGTGTCCTGAGAAGGACTGAAGAGTAAAACAATCCCTCTGAACATAACCCTGAACTGTTTCTTTATAGTAACTGCACACCATTGTCATAGTATGGAATCTTGTGGATTGTTTCATGAAAAGCAGATACCATGATTGTAAAAATGAAATTATTATTTTAATAGCATGTGAACATTTTTAAATGATGTACAGTTTGTATATTGTGTTAATAACTTTTGTTGTTCCCACAGAAATCCCTTTATTTCATGTTTTGAATGCAAGAATTACATTTGGGAATGTGAACACTTGCACCAGGGCAGAGGAGGCTACTACGCCCCCCACCACTCCAAAAGGGACACCGGATGAGGGTGAGTATTCACGGATTGGTTTTACTAACCATTTATTTAATTTACAGTAAAGCACCTACAGATTTATTGTCCGATCTGGCTGGTTGGAATGAAAACCTGGTAATGGATGAGAGCAAGTGACAATTGGGCACTGGATGGGATGTATGTACCACATAACTGCTCAGACCTTCAGTTGCATAGACTGCATGTGTGTATTCCAATGAGCACACATCTGTGAAATAGCAGCTCCACCTTTTTGTGAGTGACAGCAATCTTACTCTGTGAGAGTGCTGAATCTGCAGTTACCCACAGGGTGTGATGGCATACCACAGGCCTGGCCAACCTGTGGCTCTCCAGCTGTTGTAAAACTACAAGTCCCATCATGCTTTGCCACAGTTTTGCTATTAGGGAAGCTAAAACTGTGGCAGGGCTTGCTGGGACGTGTAGTTTTACAACATCTGGAGAGCCACAGGTTGGCCAGGCCTGACATACCATATCTGCATTGCGTAAGGAACACGTCCAAAAGGGGTCAACCTTAATGATCGGCATTTCATAACTTTTTGGAGTTTGAGTGGAAGAGTTACAACAGGTTTCTGAAATTTTGACTCATGTCTAAGAAGTCTTAATGAGACATGTGAAACCATAAGGTTTTTTTCTGTCAGCCACTAGGGGACACTGGCACAACTTCAAGACCTTGGGGTGATGATGGTGGCTTACAGGGAGCTGGCACTTTAAATTATCTAAGAAGTGAAGCAGGCTCCTCCCCTTCTATCCCCCATCATCTCTCAGTTTTGAATTTGTGCTGAGGCAGCCGGTCACTGCTGACTGAGCTCCTGCTCAGTTATCTTGTATTATTTTATTTTATTTCTTATTTTCTCTAACGTCCTAGAGGATGCTGGGACTCCGTAAGGACCATGGGGATAGACGGGCTCCGCAGGAGACATGGGCACTTTAAGAAAGACTTTGGATCTGGGTGTGCACTGGCTCCTCCCTCTATGCCCCTCCTCCAGACCCCAGTTTGATACTGTGCCCAGTGGAGACTGGGTGCTTTCAGGGAGCTCTCCTGAGTTTCCTGTAAAAGAAAGTATTTTAGTTAGGTTTTTTATTTTCAGGGAGCCTGCTGGCAATAGACTCCCTGTATCGAGGGACTGAGGAGAGAGAAACAGACCCACTTCTCGGAGTTTCAGGGCTACTGGACACCATTAGCTACAGAGGGATCGGTACGCAGGTCTCACCCTCGCCGTCCGTCCCAGAGCTGCGCCGCCGTCCTCCTCGCAGAGCCGGAAGAGAGAAGCCGGATGAGTATGTGAGGAAAAGACTTCAGAGGCGGCAGAAGACATCTTGATCTTCATAGAGGTAACTCACAGCAGTGAAGCTGTGCGCCATTGCTCCCATTCACCTCACACACTTCGGTCATTGTAAGGGTGCAGGGCGCAGGAAGGGGGGCGCCCTGGGCAGCAATAAACACCTCCTGTGGCAAATACACATATATACATGTACAGCTGGGCACTGTACATGTATAAAAAGAGCCCCCGCCATGTTATTAGGAAAGTTGAGCGGGACAGAAGCAACGGGGCTTCTCCCTCAGCACTCACCAGCGCCATTTTTTCTCCACAGCACCGCTGAGAGGAAGCTCCCCGGACTCTCCCCTGCTTGACACACGGTGAAAGAGGGTTTTAAAGTAGAGGGGGGGCACATAATTGGCGCATATACATGCTGCAAAAGCACTACTGGGTAAACATTCTGTGTTTTTTCCTGGGTCATATAGCGCTGGGGTGTGTGCTGGCATACTCTGTCTCTCCAAAGGGCCTGGTGGGGAACCTGTCTTCAGAAAAGAGCTTCCCTGTGTGTGTGTGTGTGTGTGTGTGTGGTGTGTCGGTACGCGTGTGTCGACATGTCTGAGGTTGAAGGCTCACCTAAGGAGGAGGGGGAGTGTATGAATATTAGGTCTCTGTCGGCAGCGCCGACACCTGACTGGATGGATATGTGTAATGTTTTAAGTGCTAATGTTAATTTATTGCACAAAAGATTAGACAAAGCTGAAGCTAGGGTACAGCCAGGGAGTCAACCCATGTCTGTCCCAATGTCGCCGGGACCTTCGGGGTCTCAGAAGCGCCCACTATCCCAAATAGTTGACACAGTTACCGACACGGATTCAGACTCCAGTGTCGACTACGATGATGCAAAATTGCAGCCAAGGGTGGCTAAATGTATTCGATATATGATTATCGCAATTAAAGATGTTTTGCATATCACTGAGGAACCCCCTGTCCCTGACACGAGGGTACACATGTATAAGCGAAAGAAACCTGAGGTCACCTTTCCCTCTTCACATGAGCTGAAGGAATTATGCGAAAAAGCGTGGTAAATTCCAGACAAAAAAACTGCAGATTCCCAAAAGGATTCTAATAGCGTATCCTTTCCCGTCACAGGACAGAATACGGTGGTAATCCTCCCCTAGGGTAGACAAAGCTTTGACACGCTTATCAAAAAAGATAGCGCTCCCATCCCAAGATACGGCTACCCTCAAGGATCCTGCTGACCGCAAGCAGGAGGTTACCTTGAAGTCCATTTACACACATTCTGGTACGTTACTCAGACCGGCAATTGCGTCGGCCTGGGTTTGTAGTGCTGTAGCAGCATGGACAGATTCTTTATCAGCGGATATTGAGACCCTTGATAAGGATTCCATTTTAATGACCCTAGGGCATATAAAAGATGCTGTCTTATATATGAGGGATACTCAAAGAGACATTAGTTTACTGGGTTCCAGAATAAACGCTATGTCCATTTCTGCTGGGCGAGTCTTATGGACCCGACAGTGGACGGGTGATGCCGACTCAAAGAGGCATATGGAGTTTTTGCCTTACAAGGGTGAGGAATTGTTTGGAGAGGGCCTCTCGGACCTCGTCTCCACAGCTACGGCAGGTAAATCGAATTTTTTGCCTTATATTCCCTCACAATCTAAGAAAGCGCCTCATTATCAAATGCAGTCCTTTCGTTCAAATAAAATCAAAAGAGTACGTGGAATGCCCTTTCTTGCCAGGGGTAAGGGCAGAGGGAAAAAGCTGCACAACACAGCTAGTTCCCAGGAGCAGAAGTCCTCCCCGGCCTCTACAAAATCCACCGCATGACGCTGGGGCTCCCCTGAGGGAGTCCGCTCCAGTGGGGGCACGTCTTCGACTTTTCAGCCACATCTGGGTTCAATCACAGGTGGATCCCTGGGCAATGGAAATTGTATCCCAGGGATACAAGCTGGAATTCGAAGAGGTGCCTCCTCGCCGGTTTTTCAAATCGGCGGTACCAACTTCTCCCCTGGAAAGGGAGATAGTGTTACATGCGATTCAAAAATTGTGTCTTCAACTAGTGGTGGCCGAGGTTACCCTGCTTCAGAGAGGGAAGGGGTACTACTCAACCCTGTTTGTGGTCCCGAAACCGGACGGTTCGGTCAGGCCCATTTTGAATTTAAAATCCCTGAACCTTTACTTAAAGTTCAAGTTCAAGATGGAATCGCTCAGAGCGGTCATCGCCAGCCTGGAAGGGGGGATTTTATGGTGTCGCTGGACATAAAGGATGCATACCTGCATGTTCCCATATATCCTCCTCATCAGGCGTACCTGAGATTTGCGGTACAGGATTGTCATTACCAATTTCAGACGTTGCCGTTTGGGCTTTCCACGGCCCCCAGAATTTTCACCAAGGTAATGGCGGAAAGGATGGTGCTCCTGCGCAGGCAGGGTGTCACAATTATCCCGTACTTGGACGATCTCCTCATAAAAGCGAGATCACAGGAGAAGTTGCAGAACAGCGTATCCCTTTCACTGAAGGTGTTACAGCGACACGGCTGGATTCTCAATATTCCAAAGTCGCTGCTGAATCCTACGACTCGCCTGCCCTTCTTGGGCATGATTCTGGACACAGACCAGAAAAGGGTTTTTCTTCCGATAGAAAAAGCGCAGGAACTCATGACTCTAGACAAGAACCTGTTGAAGCCAAAACAAGTGTCAGCACATCATTGCACTCAAGTCCTGGGAAAAATGGTGGCGACATACGAAGCCTTTCCCTTCGGCAGGTTCCATGCAAGGACTTTCCAATGGGACCTATTGGACAAATGGGTGTTCCAGTCGGTCTATGTCTTTCCTCCTCTTTCTCTCATACCCAAGGTGTTGAGAATAATAAGAAAAAGAGGAGTGAGAACAATACTCATTGTTCCGGATTTGCCACGAAGGACCTGGTATCCGGATCTGCAGGAAATGCTCACAGAAGATCCGTGGCCTCTTCCTCTAAGACGGGACCTGTTGCAACAGGGTCCCTGTCTGTTCCAAGACTTAACGCTGCTGCGTTTGACGGCATGGCGGTTGAATGCCGGATCCTAGCGGAAAAAGGTATTCCGGATGAGGTCATTCCTACGCTAATAAAGGCTAGGAAGGACGTGACATCTTAACATTATCACCGAATATGGCGAAAATATGTTTCTTGGTGTGAGGCCAGGAATGCTCCTATGGAAGAATTCCATCTAGGCCGTTTTCTTCACTTCCTACAAACTGGAGTGAATTTGGGCCTAAAATTAGGCTCCATTAAAGTTCAGATTTCGGCCTTATCCATTTTCTTTCAAAAGGAATTGGCCTCTCTACCTGAAGTACAGACTTTTGTGAAGGGAGTACTGCATATTCAGCCTCCTTTTGTGCCTCCGGTGGCACCTTGGGACCATAACGTGGTGTTAAGTTTTCTTAAGTCACATTGGTTTGAACCACTTAAAACAGTGGAGTTGAAATATCTCACTTGGAAGGTGGTCATGTTGTTAGCCTTGGCTTCGGCTAGGCGAGTTTCGGAATTAGCGGCTTTATCACATAAAAGCCCCTATCTGGTTTTCCATGTGGATAGGGCGGAATTAAGGACCCATCCTCAATTCCTACCTAAGGTGGTCTCATCCTTTCATATGAACCAACCTATTGTTGTGCCTGTGGCTACACGTGACTTGGAGGATTCAGAGTCCCTTGATGTGGTCAGGGCTTTGAAGATTTACGTGGCCAGAACGGCTAGGATCAGAAAAACAGAAGCACTGTTTGTCCTGTATGCAGCCAACAAGGTTGGCGGCCCTGCTTCAAAGCAGACTATTGCTCGCTGGATCTGTAACACGATTCAGCAGGCTCATTCTACGGCAGGATTGCCGTTACCAAAATCGGTTAAGGCCCATTCCACTAGGAAGGTGGGCTCGTCTTGGGCGGCTGCCCGAGGGGTCTCGGCACTACAGCTGTGTCGAGCTGCTACTTGGTCGGGGTCAAACACCTTTGCAAAGTTCTATAAGTTTGATACCCTGGCTGAGGAGGACCTCCTGTTTGCTCAATCGGTGCTGCAGAGTCATCCGCACTCTCCCGCCCGTTTGGGAGCTTTGGTATAATCCCCATGGTCCTTACGGAGTCCCAGCATCCTCTAGGACGTTAGAGAAAATAAGATTTTAAACCTACCGGTAAATCTTTTTCTCGTAGTCCGTAGAGGATGCTGGGCGCCCGTCCCAAGTGCGGACTACTTCTGCAAGACTTGTATATAGTTATTGCTTTCATAAGGGTTATGTTATAGTTTCGTTGGTTTTGGACCGATGATGTGTTGTTGTTCATACTGTTAACTAGATAATATATTACAGGTTATACGGTGTGATTGGTGTGGCTGGTATGAATCTTGCCCTTAGATTAACAAAAATCCTTTCCTCGTACTGTCCGTCTCCTCTGGGCACAGTTTCTCTAACTGAGGTCTGGAGGAGGGCATAGAGGGAGGAGCCAGTGCACACCTAGATCCAAAGTCTTTCTTAAAGTGCCCATGTCTCCTGCGGAGCTCGTCTATCCCCATGGTCCTTACGGAGTCCCAGCATCCTCTACGGACTACAAGAAAAAGATTTACCGGTAGGTTTAAAATCTTATTTTTCTCTTGGGACTTAGTTCCTTTAGCCTCAGACACCCTTCGCCACTTATCCAGAGAAGTGGGGTCCGGGTTACACCAGCAGGAGAATAGCGCTTAACCCTAGAAGCACTGTCCCTTCCGACACAGCCACATCCTGAGGCTCCGGTTTGGTGAGTGAGCCTCTTTGTAGGCACAGTGGCTGGCCACGTTAGCAGTGGGACCCCCACAGCACAGCGACAGTCTTCCTGCCCTGCCGTGCTGACAGTGAATGTCGCGACAGCGGGGGAGAAGGGGGGAATAGGGCGCGCCCGCTTCCAGCTATCTCCCCAGTGAGTCTTCCTGCACTGCCGCGCTGACAGTACATGGCGCGGCAGTGAGGGGGAAGAGTACAGACGCCCGCATACAATTTGTACTTCCTCCCCACCGTGTCGAGTCTGCGGCAGCGTGAAGGGGAATGAGTCCTCTGTGTGTGTGGAGCGGCCGTGTCCTGCGCAGCGCTGGTGTCACCCGCTGTGTTTTGTGGCCGCATTGCACAGTGCGGCTATGTGTTAGCAATGCTATCAGTGTTATCAGTGTTGATCAGAGCACACATGAGCTGATAGTTTAACTGGGGCACCCACTCAAAAAGTTGGTGAGATGGGTGCCTGTGCATTAAAGTTGGGTGCGGAGTTGGCGGGTTTTCAACCTGCCAGCCAAAAACAAAACACAAAAGGCGCCTTTCTCAGCTAGGCAGCTCATTAATGGCAACAATTGTTTCTTTCTCCTCAGGAATCTGCACTGTAGAGAGAGTCAGGTGCACTTTGCTACAGACTCCCAGAAACTAAAGGTGGGTACACACTAATAGATATATCTGCAGATCAATTGATCTGCAGATAGATCTATGGACGAATCGGGCAGTGTGTTGAACATACACATGCCCGATCCGTCGGGGACTGACGTCATGAACTGGGCGGGCGTGTACACACGCCCGCCCAGTTCAGCTGTCAATCACCGCCGGCCGCCGCAGCACAGCGACGCGTCAGTATATCGGTAGATATATCGGCCGTCTGCTGTTCTGTGACCAGTGTGTACGGGCCTTTAGAAGCCTGCACAAACTACAGGCTGGTGGCTGAGGGGATTGAGAATAGGGGAGTCAGTCAAATACCTCCCTCTATCATTCTGATTTTCCTCTTTCTCGTCTTTTCTATATTTGTGAGAGTGCTGGTGTAAAATTGTGTGTGTCTCTACAATGGCAGGCAAGGGACCAGCGAATAATGCGTCACAAAAAACGTTCATCTGTGCGAAGTGTAACAAAAACACAGATGATTCCTCACTATGTGAGGCATGTGCTTCAGAGTTTGCGTTTGTTAACCCGTCCCAAGACGCTAATTTTCCCCCATGGGCGGTAGCACTAACAGGAACCATCTCACAATTACATACTGAGGTGGCTACCTTACGGAGGACTCGGGAGATAGTTGGGGATATGCCTCAAAATGAGGTACCCTCTATTGCTACGGAACAACCCTGGGTGGCAGGGCTAGCCAAGTCGGTAGAAGGTCTCACAAAATGCTTAGACACGCCCAGTAAACAACCGCAGATGATGGCTAAGACTAAGAAACTCCCAGTACCATTAATTCTTCAGTCCGATGAATCCGGGGAAGAGCTGCTCTCTCAGGATGAAGCCGAAGAGGATTATCGGGAGTCGGGCAAAATTACTGACGCGTATGACGAAGTTGCACTAGAACATTCTCAAGGGGTTGAACCTCTTATTTTGGCTATAAGGCAAGTTTTGAACATTTCCGAGACGACGACACCGGATTCGCCAGATACTGCGTTATTTGGTAGAAATCGGCGTTCAACGGTCACTTATCCCTTTTCAAAGAAACTGGATGATCAGCTGGCTGAGGCTTGGAAAAACCCGGACAAGCGTTTTCAGATGCCCAAAAGATTCCTCAGTCTTTATCCGTTTCCATCGGCTATGACGGATAAATGCGAGAAGTCACCTCGAGTGGACTCCTCTCTATCCAGGTTGTCCAAGAAGACCCGTTTGACCGGAAGCTGGACACCATGTTGAAGTCTATCTATTCAGCTGCAGGTGTCTCACTTAGACCAACCTTGGTAAGTTCCTGGGTGAATAAAGCAGTGGAACATTGGGCCACTAAATTAATTAAGGATTTACAAGAGGGTGCTCTGTTAGAAGTAGTGATCTTAGCGGAACATATTAAGGAATCAGCTGTATACCTAGGGTAATCGGCTAGAGATATCGGTCAAGTTAATTTGAGGATCTCAGCAGCAACTGTTGCAGCCAGAAGAATTATTTGGCTTCGGTCATGGCAGGTGGATGCTGAGTCAAAAAGATCAGCGGAAGCACATCTGTTTACAGGTGACGTTCTTTTTAGAAACGAACTAGATTTGTTAATTTCTCAGGCTACGGGTGGTAAATTTACCTTTTTACTTCTTCTGCCACCACCTAAGCGCTCTTATACTGTAACTTCTTTTCGGTCCTTTCGGTCCACTCACCCTTTCAGAGGACTCGGTAGAAATACACCCTTGCGAGGTAGAGGTCGCGGCAAGCAACCAGTCGTTGCTTGTCGTCCGGACCCAAAGCCAGCAGAAAAGACCGTGGCATGATGGTCTCCCTTCCCACCGGGGCCCAAGTACGCTGGGAGCGCGGCTTCGAAACATTCAAGATGCCTGGTTCAAGATATCGGACAATGCGTGGATTCACAATATCATCTCCCAAGGGTACAAATTAGATTTCAAAGTTTTGCCGCCAAAGAAATAGTTTACGACAAGTCTTCTACTTCTTCTGGACAAACGTTTGGCTCTTGAAGGTGCAATAGAGTCTTTGGTGGAATCGGCTGTGTTAATGCCGGTACCACTGCTTCAACGAAAGAAGGGTTATTATTCCAATGTTTTTGTAGTACCAAAACTAGACGGTACTGTACGTCCAATTCTGAATCTGAATTCATTAAATCAGTTTCTGTCTTACTACCGGTTCAAGATGGAGTCGCTCAACTCAGTGATTTTTGAGTCTGGAACCCAAGGAATTCATGATATCTCTAGACATCAAGGATCAATATCTCCACATTCCGATTTGGGAACCTCACCAAGCGTTTCTCAGGTTTGAGATTCAACAGGATCATTTTCAGTTCAGAGCCTTACCATTTGGTTTGTCCACAGCACCCAGGGTGTTTACCAAGGTCATGTCAGTGATGATTGCTCACCTCAGATCATTGGGAGTCACAATAATACCATACCTAGACGACGACCTCCTCAAAGCTCCATCTGAACTCGTTCTCCAGGAGCATGCTCTATTAACATACAATGTGTTAGTGGAACACGTATGGATAATCAATTTTCGGAAATCCAACCTTCAGCCGTCCACAGCGTATCTAGTTTCTCAGTGTGATCCTGGACACCAACGTACAGAAAATTTTTCTGCCTCAAGACAAAGCTCTGAGTATAGAGAAACTGGTCCAAGCTGTTCTCAAGCTACGACTGGTATCAGTCCATTTATGCGTTTGTTTGCTTGGGAAAATGGTAGCGGCCTTCGAAACTCTGGAGTTCGGACGTTTTCATTCACATCCTTTACAGCTGGATCTGTTACATCAATGGTCGGGGTCGCATCTACACCTTCAACAGTTAGTTCGGCTAACTACGGAGACACGACTTTCGCTCCTTTGGTGTCTCCAGTTGCACAATCTCACTGCGGGCAAGCGGTTCGGTGTGTGGGACTGGATGCTCCTCACGACGGATGCCAACCTTAGGGGGTGGGGCGCGGTTGTGTTGGACTCCTATATTCAGGGCCACTGGTCTCCACAAGAATCACCTGTTGCAAATAAATGTGTTGGAACTGAGAGCGATCTACAATGCACTGGTACAAACCTCCCACATTCTTTGATCCAAGGCGGTAAAAGTTCAGTCGGACAACACGACTGCTGTAGCATACGTAAACAAACAAGGCAGAACTCGCAGTCACCAGGCAATGCAAGAGGTGTCACGCATTCTCCATTAGGCAGAATGCAAGACAGTAATTCTCTCGGCGGTATTCCATTCCAGGAGTGGACAATTGGCAAGCAGACTTCCTCAGCGGTCAGGATCTACATCTGGGAGAATGGGCACTTCGCCCTGAGGTGTTCAACAATCTGATATAATGCTGGCGTTGTCCAGATGTGGATACCATGGCATCCCGTCTCAATCATCAGCTTCCAAGATACATCTACAGAACCCGGGATCCTCAAGCGGAAGCATTGGACGCTCTGGCCGTGCCTTGGCCATACAACCTATTTTACGTGTTTCCTCCGTTCCCTCTATTGTCTAGAATTCTCGAGAGAATCAAACAGGAGTCAATCACGGTGATCCTGGTGGCACCAGATTGGCCTTGGAGGGCTTGGTATTCAGACATGCGCTTTCTTCTAGTGGAAGATCCTTGGCCTCTTCCTCTGCGTCCGGATCTACTCCAACAAGGGCCCTTCGTGCATCCAGATTTAGAACGGCTACATTAAACGGGATGGCTATTGCGGCAGACATCCTGAAAAGAAAAGGAATTCCGGAATGTGTGATCCACACAAAACCCGGTTACGGCAGCCCATTACCATCGCATCTTATATCTCGTGATGTAACCGGAAAGGGTTTCAATCAGATTCATTTCGTCTCTCATGGTTCTTGCTCTCTCTTCAGGCAGGTTTAGATTCCGGGCTTCGGCTAGGATCCCTGAAAGTTCAGGTATCTGCCTTATCGATTTTCTTTCAGAAACGCCTGGCGCTCCTACCGGACGTGCAAACTTTCCTACAAGGGGTCCTTCGGGTACAGCCTCCATTTGTTCCTCCTACAGCTCCTTGGGATTTAAATCTGGTGCTGGATTATCTACAGTCATACTGTTTTGAACTCTTGGAAGAAGCAGATCTTAACTATCTTACTTGGAAGACTATTTTTCTACTAGCCATTGCTTCAGTCCGGAGGGTATCTGAATTAAGTGCCTTGTCTTGTAAACCTCCCTACCTGATTTTTCATACTGATAGGGCTGAGTTGAGAAAACATGCTTCCTTTCTTCCCAAGGTCGTGTATGCTTTTCATATCGATCAGCCTATTGTGGTACCGTCCCTGCAGGAAGATTCTGTAACTCCTTCTCTGGATGTAGTGAGAACGTTGAAGATCTACGTGGAACGTACAGCACCGTTACGAAAGACTGATGCTTTATTCGTGCTTTATGATCTCCCATGTCGAGGGTGGCCTGCTACTAAGCAGACCTTGGCCCGCTGGATTCAGTTGACTATTCGTCAAGCCTATCTACACTAATCTAGATGTCCTCCATTATCCATTGTGGCCCACTGTACACACTCAGTTGGGTCTTCCTGGGCTGCTAGTAGGGGGGCTACCACGTCTCAACTCTATAGAGTAGCCACTTGGTCCAGTATTTATACATCTTCTAAATTCTACACGTTTGATACTTTTGCGGCTTCATCTTCACGGTTTGGCAGTCTTCTTTTGCAAGTTCCTCAGCGATCTCCCACCCAGGGGGGAAACTTTGGGACGTCCCCACGTTCTTGAAGTTGTGCCAGTGTTATCTAGTGACTGACAGAAAAGGAGGATTTTGGTACTTACCGATAAATTCCTTTTTCGGAAGCCATAGGGGACACTGGCCACCCGCCCGTCGCTGTTCTCTTGCCTTCATTGTTGATCTGTTCTGTGTAATTGTTATGTGCTCTCTTCCCTCATATAGTTCTGTTCTCTTGTTCCCGTCTTCTCTCGGCTAATTCATAACTGAGGGATAATGGGGGGGGGGGTAGAGGGGGAGAAGCCAGTTTCACTTCTTAGATTATTTAAAGTGCTAGCTCCCTGTAAGCCACCAACATCACCCCACGGTCTTGAAGTTGTACCAGTGTTCCCTATGGCTTCCGAAAAAAGGGATTTATTGGTAAGTGCCAAAATCCTCCTTTTTGTCTATGGAATTTCAAAACTTTTTTTTAAAGATACTATATTTATGGATTAAAATTTATAAACAAAGAGCTTGTCCAACTCCGGCCCGCATGCAGCACCTGACACACACACACACACACACACACACACACACACACACACACACACACACACACACACACACACACACGCATGCAGCATCTCCCCCTAACATTCACACAGCAGGCATCTTATGCCCTCCCCCTAACACTCACACACGGGGTATCTTGCACTCTCCCTCTACCCCTAACACAGGGAGTATCCTACACCCTCCCTCTACCACTAACACTCTCACAGTGGGCATCTTACGCCCACCCCCTGCTGCAGCTGCTGCAGAAGTACAAAAGCAGAAGAAATGCTGATACTTCTAGTCTTCTGGTTGGGCCATGCTCCCAGGGAAAGGCTCCGGCCAGCATCTGTCTGCTGCACACCACATTCCCAGCTTTAGCTCTGCCCATGCCTTGTGGTCTCCCGTCCTGCTTACACCTAGGGTGCAGAGCATAGGCCACAGACAGCATGGTGACAGGCCCCCGGACTCCATTACAGCCAGTGGGGGCTGCGGCCACTTGTCTGCTTTACATGCTGCTGCTGGCAGGCCAGGTGATGGGAGTAGTCAGGGGTGGGCTGCTGCTGCCAGACTCCAGTCTGGCGCTTTGAGAGCCTGAGGTGGGCGCAGTTAGTTGCAGGGTAGTCTCTGTGCTGGAAGGTCCGTACTGCCTCTGGCGGTGTCTGCCTGTGGCCCCATCTCACATTATGGGCATAGCACTGGGCTGGTGGCTGACAGGGTGTCGGGCGCTGTTAGATTGAAGGATCCGGCAGAGTACCTGCAGCCCCACCCCTAGAACCTTCACAGCTGGCAGGACTGAAACACGGGCAACTGCAGGACCGGAGGATGGGAGTGGGCTGGAGCAAGGCAGCAGGCTGAGGAGGAGGGAGTGTGCCGGCAGCGAAAACGGGCGGGACTGGAGGATGGGAGTGGGCTGAAGCAAGGCAGCAGACAGAGACTTCCGACACTGCCCGACAGCATGGCACACACAGCGGTCAACAGCGAATAGGGGAATGACTCTATCACCACAGGTGGCTGATGTGCCTGTCTTAGCATAGCACTTTTGAATTTGCTGCCCCGACGCCTTGCTCCTTTGTGCATAAATGAATGACATCACCGTATGGGAGTGGATATGGTAATTACTTAACAGCAGCCTCTGGCACCGCATGGACCTAATTAAACTCTTTAATTAAAGCGGTGACAGGGCTAAAAATCAGTGTGCACCCCCCTCAAACCAGAAAAACACCCCCCAGCCCTCCTGTATAACATAAGGAACACTTAATTCCCCTCCAGCTCAGTTAGCAAGCAGAAGTCGGCCATATTGGTGCACCCAAGTGAAGCTACTAGATGACATGCGCAAGTAATTGAATTTCCCCATCTCTAAAATGGGGCATATTTTGTCCGGTTGTTAAACTGTAACTCTCTCAATTATCTGCCCCCCATAAGTCCCTACACTGGAACAAGAGCTGCCTAACAAAACAAACCCCAAGTCTTAATTTGTTCTCCACTCTGAATTTTGCTTTCTCAAAAATCCCTCCTAAACTACACCAAAAAAACCACTTTTGACCAAATGGGAAGTGGGAGAAAAAGCTGTTTAGATTGTTGCCAATTACTTATTTTTACCTGAAATTTGGCATGAAGCATCGGCTGACAGTTCTACGCATCCATGCCAAATTTCAGCTTAACACGTCCAATCACTTTTGATGTGTAGCCCCTAAAACACCATGCCCCCATCTCAGAAATTCCCTATGGGAGAATTCCGTTTATTCGATTCAGCCTTAGTATAAGGGCATAACTGTGTCCTTATACAGTCAGGCATGCATTCCTAAACTACAGTAGCCCCAGACCTCTCTACCTGATGGGAAAAACCAACCCCAAAACTGGACAGCCCAGGGCTCATAGTGGAAGCCCAAAAAAATAAAATGGGCTCCCCCCTCCCGAGCTTTGCCCCACACCCCTGGTGGTGGTGGGTGCAGGGTTCATGATACCTTTACAGGCAGCCTACAGGTCCGAGCATGGCCAGCCCCAGCATTCCGGAACTTGGAGCACAACAAGTGCCAGCATGCCTGGTTATAAAGATCCTGCTTGCACCTGTAGTTCACCTGTAAAAAATAATAAAATAAAGACAAGACACAGAATTTAGAAAAAATTATTATACTGCCCCTTCCCCTGGGGAGCGGGGGCCTGTAAACTCTTTTGTGCGGCCATCAGTTCCTCAGGATTTGCTGCGTCTTCTTTGATCTTCACCTAGGGAGCTGCCCCCGAAGGCTTGCGGCATATTCTTCCGCTATCTTCACCTAGGTGGTGGTGGCCATTAAGCTCTCTGGCATAGTCGCCACTCATCCAGTACTTCTTTGCCGTCTTCTTTCTTCAGGAGGTTTTCACTGCTTCTCCTCTGCTGTCGGACAGCCTGTCCCTGCCTCACGCAGGTTATTGTAGGCCAGACCAAGGGGATGGTTTTCAAAGATGGCGCAGTAAGCAAGCCAATCACAGCACATGATGCTCTCAGTCAATGTGTAGGCGGTCCCCATGGTAGTGGCCAATGAGTGGATGGAAGACCTCCAAGTGCTGTAAACCTCATGTGTGCGAGAAGGGTGGGGGGGAGTAGTGGAGAGTAATGCGCAGAAAGGGTGTGCAGGTAGAGGAGTAGTGTAGGGTAACAGTGTATGTGTGGAGGGGGTGCAGGGAGAGGGATAAAATGTGAGAACAGTGGGTGCAGGGAGAGGGGTAGTGTAGGAGAGCAATGTGTGCGGATAGGGGGTGCTGAGTGAGGGGTAGTGTAGAAGAACAGTGTATGCAGGGAGAGTGTGCAAGGATACGGTAAGTGTAGGAGAGCATTGTGTACAAGGAGGGGGTGCTGGGTGAGGGGCAGTGTAGAAGAACAGTATGTCTGGGAGGAGGTAAGGTAGTATACGAGAGCAGTGTGTGCAGAGATGGTGTAGCAGGGAGAGGGGTAGTGTAGGCTATCGTTTGTGTGGGGAGGGGGGTGCAGGTGAGGAGTTGTACAGAAGAGCAGTGTGTGAGGGGTAGTGTAGGAGGACAGTGCAGGGAGGGGGCGAGCAGGGTGAGGGGTAGTGTAGCAGAGCAGTGTGTGCGGGGAGGAGGTACAGGGTGAGGGGTTGTGTAGGAGAGCAGTCTGTGCGGGGAGGGGGTGCAGGGTGAGGGGTTGTACAGGAGAGCAGTGTGTGCGGGGGAGCAGGGTGAGGGGTAGTGTATGTGGAAAGTGTGTGCGGTGAGGGGTAGTGTAGGAGGGAAGTGTGTGCAGGGTGAGATGCAGTGTGTATTAAACAGCCCAAGAGATACCACTTTCAGGGGCTACTCACTCCACTTATTTGGATTGCAGATCGTTTGCATGTCTCTGGCAGACAGGCAATCTGGTCCTTTTGACTGGCAGGCTGGCCCAGAACTACTATCACAGAAAAAGAAAGTGGAGGTCATTACTGCGGTGTCTCTACAACAGCCACTTTCGCCTGACAGCTCTGCTCCTTGTCTGACCTAGTGCAGCATTGACTGGGAGCAGGTGCTGGTGCTCGAGCCGTGAACTTTGCTCTATCTACTAGGCCAAACCCTGGCGCAAAACACTGGCGCTGATGTAGGTGACGCTCTGCAGCAAAAAACTGCTAGTCTAACGGTACAGTAGCCTGAAACACACATACTGTACACACAGCACCTAACACACACACATACATATATACGCACAGCGGCCTGACACACACACATGCGCACAGCAGCCTGACACACACACATGCACAGCGGCCTGAAACACACTCACATATATATGCACAGCAGCCTGACACACATGAACATATGCACAGCGGCCTGACACACGTGCATGCATATACACACAGTAACATGACACGCACACCGGCCTAAACAATACGCACAGTGGTCGCACACGCACACACACACACACACACACACACACACACATATATATTTACAGTATATACATACAGTGACCTGACACACACACAAACATATGCACAGTGGCCCGACACACACATGCATATATACGCACAGTGGCCTGACGCACACACATGCGCACATCGGCCCAACACACGCACGCATATACGCACAGCAACATGACACGCATATACATACAGCAACATGACACGCACAGCAGCCTAAAACATACGCAGAGCGGCCTGACATACACACACACACGTACAGTGGCCTGACAGACAAATATATGTACAGCGGCCTGACACGCACATATATGCACAGCAGCTTGATACACACACTCACCTGTATGCACAGCGGTCTGACACACACACGCATGTACGCACATCAACATGACACACATGCACAGTGGTCTAAAACATACGCACATCGGCCTGACACACACACACACATGCACAGCGGTCAGACACACTGTCAGGCGAAAGTGGCTGTTGTAGAGACATTGCAGTAATATATGCACAGCAACCTGACACATACCCCCACACACATCTACATCTGAAATTAGAATACATCTACTCGCCTATCAAGGTGCAACACTTGCATTCAGATTTTGGCATTTGTGCTGTGCATACAGGTACAATTTTATGTGGAGGACATAAACTTGCATCCAACTCTAAATGATGTCGTAAGTATCATTATCTATGTATTTGTTTATCCTCCTACTCTCTTGTTTTCAGCAACAGCTGCACCAAAATTTGAGGTGGATCAGTCAGTGTTTGATATTCCACCATCCTACCACATCCAGGAGAATGGGAGGAGTCTACATATTCGTGATGAAGATGATGAAATCATGCAGTTTGCTATTCAGCAAAGTCTTCTAGAATGCAGTGGAAGCCAGGTCAGTTTCTACTAGTGTGTTTGGTTGTGTATACCATGTATACAGCAATAAATTAATTAATATTGCCAAAGGAGGGCCGCACTCATCAAGAAGAAGAATTATGTATAGTGTGTGTGTGTGTGTGTATGTATGTATGTATGTATGTATGTATGTATGTATAGTGGGGAATGAAAGTTTGGGCACCCCAGGAAAAAAATCATTTTAATGTGCAAAAAGAAGCCAAGGAAAGATGGAAAAATCTCCAAAAGGCATCAAATTACAGATTAGACATTCTTATAACATGTCAAAGAAAGTTTGATTTTATTTCCATTATTTACACTTTCAAAAGAACAGAAAACAAAAAATGGCGTCTGCAAAAGTTTGGGCACCCTGCAGGGTTAATACCTTGTACTGCCCCCTTTGGCAAGTATCACAGCTTGTAAATGCTTTTTGTAGCCAGCCAAGAGTCTTTCAATTCTTGTTTGAGGTATCTTCGCCCATTCTTCCTTACAAAAGTCTTCCAGTTCTTTGAGATTCCTGGGCTGTCTGTGACGCACTGCTCTTTTAAGGTCTATCCATAGATTTTCATACATTTTATGAAATCAGGTAGTATTTCAATTTTAAGCATGTAGTACCACCCAACAAAAGAAAAGAAAATGTAATACCCTTTCAGAGCGCTTTCCCAGGGCGCACCCGGGTTCTTTACACAGGTCCTTCCTAGGTGCGCCCCGGCAAGAGACCCCTTTTAGACGGCGGCCCGACCCGGCATATTGCTGAGTTGGTGACCCGGGTTGAAGCAGTGTTGAGCCCTTGTCGCTAACAGATTTCAAATACCAGGTCACTCGACCCGGATTATTTCAACTGGCTCCTTTCAGACTGCACAGCAAGCCGGGTTGCTGTTCGCTCACGTGCAATAACCAAGGGTATTGCTGGCAGTCTGAAAGGGGTATTCGTTACGTGAGCACCTCCTTTAAAGAGACCTTCCCTGGGACACTTATACCATTGCTTGGATATGTTTTATGTGCAAACTTGTTTATTATTAGTTTTTCTTTAAATTTTTCCTTTTTCATGTTCTTTATAGCCTATTTCGCAAAGCCATTCAAATGGAAGTATATCTTCAAATCAGGTCTATGATGCTCATTATGAAAGGTAAACTAGTGTTTGTATGTATTTGCAATCGGATTAATATTTGTGTTGTTCTTCTAGGTACATGTATGACCTTGTATACACTGTTAATCAGTGCTGAGGAGGGCATTGCCAAGTAATGTGCAAACAAAGCTCATGTAACCCTGTACTAAATGCTCTGCTCCTGAACTACCCGCTTACTTTGTTATAGCAATAATTGGGGTTAGGAATGTTTTATGTTTGAAAACACTTTACTGCATAAGTAATTATTTCATGTCAGATTATTGCAGTAGTAAAAAAAAAAATATCATGATTTTTTTCACACCCAGCCAGAAACTGTTCCCTATGGTTCATGGCCAATAAACTGCTTTACAGGGCATTCAAAGTGAGCGCGATATAGAGCTCATTAAGGAAGCATAAACTTTCTCTAACGTCCTAAGTGGATGCTGGGGACTCCGTAAGGACCATGGGGAATAGCGGCTCCGCAGGAGACTGGGCACAAAAGTAAAGCTTTAGAACTACCTGGTGTGCACTGGCTCCTCCCCCTATGACCCTCCTCCAAGCCTCAGTTAGATTTTTGTGCCCGAACGAGAAGGGTGCACACTAGGTGGCTCTCCTGAGCTGCTTAGTGAAAAGTTTAGTTTTAGGTTTTTTATTTTCAGTGAGACCTGCTGGCAACAGGCTCACTGCATCGAGGGACTAAGGGGAGAAGAAGCGAACTCACCTGCGTGCAGAGTGGATTGGGCTTCTTAGGCTACTGGACATTAGCTCCAGAGGGACGATCACAGGCCCAGCCATGGATGGGTCCCAGAGCCGCGCCGCCGGCCCCCTTACAGAGCCAGAAGACAGAAGAATCGGCGGCAGAAGACGTCCTGTCTTCAACAAGGTAGCGCACAGCACTGCAGCTGTGCGCCATTGCTCTCAGCACACTTCACACTCCGGTCACTGAGGGTGCAGGGCGCTGGGGGGGGGCGCCCTGAGACGCAATAAAAACACCTTGGATGGCAAAAAATGCATCACATATAGCTCCTGGGCTATATGGATGAATTTAACCCCTGCCAGAATACATAGAAAAACGGGAGATAAGGCCGCCGATAAGGGGGCGGAGCCTATCTCCTCAGCACACTGGCGCCATTTTCCCTCACAGCTCCGTTGGAGGGAAGCTCCCTGGCTCTCCCCTGCAGTCACTACACTACAGAAAGGGTTAAAAAAGAGAAGGGGGGCACTAATTACGCGCAGTATTAAAGATACAGCAGCTATAAGGGGAAAAACACTTATATAAGGTTATCCCTGTATATATATAGCGCTCTGGTGTGTGCTGGCAAACTCTCCCTCTGTCTCCCCAAAGGGCTAGTGGGGTCCTGTCCTCTATCAGAGCATTCCCTGTGTGTGTGCTGTATGTCGGTACGTTTGTGTCGACATGTATGAGGAGAAAAATGATGTGGAGACGGAGCAGATTGCCTGTAATAGTGATGTCACCCCCTAGGGGGTCGACACCTGAGTGGATGAACTGTTGGAAGGAATTACGTAACAGTGTCAGCTCTGTATAAAAGACAGTGGTTGACATGAGACAGCCGGCTACTCAGCTTGTGCCTGTCCAGACGTCTCATAGGCCGTCAGGGGCTCTAAAGCGCCCGTTACCTCAGATGGCAGATATAGACGCCGACACGGATACTGACTCCAGTGTCGACGGTGAAGAGACAAATGTGACTTCCAGTAGGGCCACACGTTACATGATTGAGGCAATGAAAAATGTTTTACACATTTCTGATAATACGAGTACCACCAAAAAGGGGTATTATGTTCGGTGAGCAAAAACTACCTGTAGTTTTCCTGAATCTGAGAAATTAAATGAGGTGTGTGATGATGCGTGGTTTTCCCCCGATAACAACTGATAATTTCTAAAATGTTATTGGCATTATATCCTTTCCCGCCAGAGGTTAGGGTGCGTTGGGAAACACCCCCTAGGGTGGATGGCCGCCCTTAAGGATCCTGCTGATAGAAATCAGGAGGGCATCCTAAAAGGTATTTACACACATACTGGTGTTATACTGCGACCAGCAATCGCCTCAGCCTGGATGTGCAGTGCTGGGTTGGCGTGGTCGGATTCCCTGACTGAAAATATTGATACCCTAGATAGGGACAGTATATTATTGCCTATAGAGCATTTAAAAGATGCATTTCTATATATGCGTGATGCACAGCGGAATATTTGCAGACTGGCATCAAGTCTAAGTGCGTTGTCCATTTCTACCAGTAGAGGGTTATGGACACGACAGTGGTCAGGTGATGCGGATTCCAAACGGCATTTGGAAGTATTGCCTTATTAAGGGGAGGAGTTATTTGGGGTCGGTCTTTCAGACCTGGTGGCTACGGCAACAGCTGGGAAATCCACGTTTGTACCCCAGGTCGCCTCTCAACATGAGAAGACGCCGTATTATCAGGCGCAGTCTTTTCGTGGGCAAGCGGGCAAAAGGTTCCTCATTTCTGCCCCGTGACAGAGGGAGAGGAAAAAGGCTGCAGAAATCAGCCAGTTCCCAGGAACAGAAACCCTCTCCCGCCTCTGCCAAGCCCTCAGTATGACGCTGGGGCTTTACAAGCAGAATCAGGCACGGTGGGGGCCCGTCTCAATGAATTTCAGCGCGCAGTGGGCTCACTCGCAAGTAGACCCCTGGATCCTTCAGGTGATATCTCAGGGGTACAAATTGGAATTCGAGACGTCTCCCCCTCGCCGTTTCCTAAAGTCGGCTTTACCGATGTCTCCTTCTGACAGGGAGACAGTTTTGGAAGCCATTCACAAGCTGTAGTCCCAGCAGGTGATAATCAAGGTACCCCTCCTGCAACAGGGAACGGGGTATTATTCCACACTGTTGTGGTACCGAAGCCGGACGGCTCGGTGAGACCGATTCTAAATCTAAAATCTTTGAACACTTACATACAGAGGTTCAAATTCAAGATTGAGTCACTCAAGCAGTGATTGCGAACCTGGAAGAAGAGGACTACATGATGTCTCGGTACATCAAGGATGCTTACCTTCATGTCCCAATTTACCCTTCTCACCAAGGGTACCTCAGGTTTATGGTACAGAACTGTCACTATCCGTTTCAGACGCTGCCGTATGGATGGTCCACGGCACCCCGGGTCTTTACCAAGGTAATGGCCGAAATGATGATACTCCTTCGAAGGAAGGGAATTTTAGTTATCCCTTACTTGGACGATTCCCTGATAAGGGTAAGATCCAGGGAACAGTTGAAGGTCGGTGTAGCACTATCTCAGGTAGTGTTGCGGCAGCACGATTGGATTCTCAATATTCCAAAATCGCAGCTGATTCCGACGACTCGTCTTCTGTTCTTAGGGATGATCCTGGACACAGTTCAGAAAAAGGTGTTTCTCTCGGAGGAGAAAGTCAGGGAGTTATCCGAGCTAGTCGGGAACCTCCTATAACCGAGCCAAGTCTCAGTACATCAATGAGATGGTTCTGGAAAAAATGGTGGCTTCCTATGAAGCAATCCCATGCGGCAGATTCCACGCAAGAACTTTCCAGTGGGACCTGCTGGACAAATGGTCTGGGTCGCATCTTCAGATGCATCAGCGGATAACCCTGTCACCAAGCACAAGGGTGTCTCTCCTGTGGTGGTTGCAGAGTGCTCATTTTCTAGAGGGCCGCACATTCAGGACTGGGTCCTGGTGACCACGGATGCCAGCCTGCGAGGCTGGGGAGCAGTCACACAGGGAAGGAATTTCCAGAGCTTATGGTCAAGCCTGGAGACATCACTTCACATAAATATACTGAAGCTAAGGGCCATTTACAATGCTCTAAGCTCAGCAAGACCTCTGCTTCAAGGTCACCCGGAGTTGATCCATTCGGACAACATCACGGCAGTCACCCACGTAAACAGACAGGGTGACACAAGAAGCAGAAGGGCAATGGCAGAAGCTGCAAGGATTCTTCGCTGGGCGGAAAATAATGTGATAGCACTGTCAGCAGTATTCATTCCGGGAGTGGACAACTGGGAAGCAGACTTCCTCAGCAGACACGACCTCCACCCGGGAGAGTGGGGACTTCACCCAGAAGTCTTCCACATGTTTATAAAACTCGACAAGTATTGCGCCAGGTCAAGGGACCCTCAGGCAATAGCTGTAGACGCTCTGGTAACACAGTGGGTGTACCAGTCAGTGTATGTGTTCCCTCCTCTGCCTCTCATAACCAAGGTACTGAGAATTATAAGATGGAGAGGAGTAAGCACTATATTCGTGGCTCCGGATTGGCCAAGAAGGACTTGGTAACCGGAACTTCAAGAGATGCTCACGGAGGATCCGTGGCCTCTACCTCTAAGAAGGGACCTGCTCCAGCAAGGACCCTGTCTGTTCCAAGACTTACCGCGGCTGCGTTTAACGGCAGGGCGGTTGAACGCCGGATCCTGAAGGAAAAAGGCATTCCGGATGAAGTCATCCCTATCCTGATCAAAGCCAGGAAAGATATAACCGCAAAACATTATCACCGCATTTGGCGAAAATATGTTGCGTGGTGCGAGGCCAGTAAGGCCCCGACGGAGGAATTTTCAACTAGGTCGATTCCTACATTTCCTGCAAACAGGAGTGTCTATGGGCCTGAAATGGGGGTCCATTAAGGTTCAAATTTCGGCCCTGTCAATTTTCTTCCAAAAAGAACTAGCTTCAGTCCCTGAAGTTCAGACGTTTGTGAAAGGGGTACTGTATATACAGCCTCCTTTTGTGCCTCCAGTGGCACCTTGGGATCTAAATGTAGTTTTTGGGTTCCAAAAGTCACATTGGTTTGAACCACTTAAATATGTGGAGTTAAAATATCTCACATGGAAAGTGGTCATGCTGTTGGCCCTGGCCTGGGCCAGGTGCGTGTCAGAATTGGCGGCTTTATCCTGTAAAAGCCCTCATCTGATTTTCCATTCGGACAGGGCGGAATTGAGGACTTGTCCTCAGTTTCTCCCTAAGGTGGTTTTCAGCGTTTCACCTGAATCAACCTATTGTGGTGCCTGCGGCTACTAGGGACTTGGAGGACTCCAAGTTGCTAGACGTTGTCAGAGCCCTGGAAATATAGGTTTCCAGGACGGCTGGAGTCAGAAAATCTGACTCGTTGTTTATTCTGTATGCACCCAACAAGCTGGGTGCTCCTGCTTCTAAGCAGACTATTGCTCGTTGGATTTGTAGTACAATTCAGCTTGCACATTCTGTGGCAGGCCTGCCACAGCCAAAATCTGTTAAAGCCCATTCCACAAGGAAGGTGGGCTCATCTTGGGCGGCTGCCCGAGGGGTCTCTGCTTTACAACTTTGCCGAGCAGCTACTTGGTCAGGAGCAAATACGTTTGTAAAATTCTACAAATTTGATACCCTGGCTGAGGAGGACCGGGAGTTCTCTCATTTGGTGCTGCAGAGTCATCCGCACTCTCCCGCCCGTTTGGGAGCTTTGGTATAATCCCCATGGTCCTTACGGAGTCCCCAGCATCCACTTAGGACGTTAGAGAAAATAAGAATTTACTTACCGATAATTCTATTTCTCATAGTCCGTAGTGGATGCTGGGCGCCCATCCCAAGTGCGGATTGTCTGCAATACTGGTACATAGTTATTGTTACCAAAAAATCGGGTTATTGCTGTAGTGAGCCATCTTTTCTAGAGGCTCCTCTGTTATCATGCTGTTAACTGGGTTCAGATCACAAGTTATATGGTGTGATTGGTGTGGCTGGTATGAGTCTTACCCGGGATTCAAAATCCTTCCTTATTGTGTACGCTCGTCCGGGCACAGTATCCTAACTGAGGCTTGGAGGAGGGTCATAGGGGGAGGAGCCAGTGCACACCAGATAGTCCTAAAGCTTTACTTTTGTGCCCAGTCTCCTGCGGAGCCGCTATTCCCCATGGTCCTTACGGAGTCCCCAGCATCCACTACGGACTACGAGAAATAGAATTATCGGTAAGTAAATTCTTATTCTACCTGTAGAACAGAAATATACAAAATGTAACACAATGCAGGATGATTCTCGTGTCTCTGACATGCGCATTGGGAGCTCGGGCACGCTCATGTGTGCACTCATAAAAATATATATACCCCCTGGCATTGAGGTAGTTAAGCAAGACAAAACACATAACTGTAACTAGAGTACTACCTACTTTTTTATTTTATTTTTAATTTAAATCTGATTTATTTAGATTGGATTTTTATAAAAATAAGTAAACAAAGTAAAAACAATAATACAAAGTTCTTTTAAAATACTGTAACTTGAATATATTTCATTTAAATGACTTGAGTGTCACCATGAATCATGGCATGGCACAGCGAACTACATACCAATCGCATAAGCTGCAAAAGGAAAGAAACAGCAATGATGTTAAAAGTTACAATAGTTGGCAATTGCCTTGTCTGACTTGTACATCTGGATAAGCCCACACATTAGCTTTATTGAACGCCTTATAAAGAAACACAAGTTTTGCAGCTTTGTCGGTACCCAATCGGTTTTTCAGTTTTGACTGCACCAATCCAAGGGCCTAACTCAGATCTGATTGCAGCAGCTAATTTGTTAGCTAATGGGCTAGTGGGGCAGATATAACATTTGCAGAGAGAGTTAGATTTGGGTGGGTTATTTTGTTTCTGTGCAGGGTAAATACTGGCTGCTTTATTTTTACACTGCAATTTAGATTTCAGTTTGAATACACCCCACCCAAATCTAATAGGCCCTACACACTGGCCGATATTCCTCAAAGATATGAACTATAGCGTTCATTATTGAACGAGATAACATTCATATCTTTGAGTGTGGAGTCACCAGCGATGAACGATGAGCTCGTTCATCGCTGGTGCCCCGTCAGCTGTGCATGCAGGCCAATATGGACGATCTCGTCCATATTTGCCTGCACTTCAATGGAGCCGGGTGACGGGGGTAGTGAAGAAACTTCACTCCCCCCCGTCACTGCCCCCCCACTGCCGGGTCGCCCCTCGGCCGTATCCGCCGTTGGGCAGCTCGGCGGCGGATCTTTATATGTGTAGGGCCCTTAACTCTCTCTGCATATGTTATATCTGCCCCCCCCCCTGCAGTGCACTGGTTTTGCCCAACTGCTAACAAATTTGCTGCTGCGATCAGATCTAAATTATGGAAATGTGGAAAATATAATTTCAACTGAGGTTGATGACACTGCAGCTGTCAGCAATTGCTCTACTGCTACCATGATATTTTCATTACCAACTACAGTTTCTGAACCAATGCCCATTTTCCACCAATCTATTGGTGCCACTGTTGACACAACATCAGGGTCAAACAAGAGGTCATTAAACGGGGCTGCTTTTGCTTGAAACTTGACTAGTGTTGGTAGAAGGGTAGTTGAATGTGGATATTTTTCTTTGTCAAACTTAAGAGCTAACTTTTCTTCTGCAGTTAAACAACTTCCACAGTAACATGGGCCCGTCAATAAGCAAGAAAGTGTGCAGGTCCCAATGCTTGATTCTAGCTGTCAAAAAATTTCTTCATGCTCCTCTAATTTATTTCCACACGTGCTGCATTGAGGAAAAAAATCATGCAACTTAAATTGTGATTTAAATCTCCACACATCCTGGTTCCTGACCCCTTAACTTGTACCTGAGGCAGTGGTTTGTTTCCTCTTTGGTGTAGTGCTTATTGTATAGACTTATATTTAAATTGGTTCTTCGAGTGGGAAGCAGTAACTGCTCCAGAGGTGGGGCTGCAGCACAGTCCAAGCTTCAAATAGGGGAGCTACACCTACTGCAAGCGAGTCCCAGCCAGGGATGTTTGGCAGCATTTGGAGTGGCAGTAGCTGTTGCTCCCCTATTTGAATTTTGGACTGTGCTGCAGCTCCACCTCTGAAGCCGCCACTGGTGGGAAGTACCGATTTGTTCTCATACTTCATTGCTGCAGTCATGTCACACAAGCCCCACTCTACATGCCAAGTCCCGTGAAACTCTGCTTAGACGTTGTGTGGTGTATTGAGACCAGATTTAAGGACGTTTGTGTTCCTGTTCATTCAAACCAAAAATTGAGTATGTGTCTGATGAATTAAGGGTAGAGGGGTTTCTTAAAGTCAGTTGGCGCACAATTATTTATCAATGTATATTTTATTGTTACATTGTCCCTGTCCTCCAGGGCCCTGCAGGAAAGCATTCTTGCCAACTCTCAAAGTGCCCACTCCAGTCTTGGCAGCCACTCCCAGAGCTTTGACAAGGACTTACAATTTGCCATGGAACTGTCTGCCAAGGAGGTAGCAGAGCAGGAAAAGCGGCGTCTCCAGGAAGAGGCTGAGCTGGAAGAGATCCTGAGGCTTTCAATAATGGAAAAATAAGCCATGTTGTGAAGAACCACACCTTGTTGAGGAATGTCCTACGATACGGGTCTAGCCTTCACTTTCCTGATACCAGCAGTGAAACCACCATGTGTGAGGGCCAGAGATCACTCCACAGACTCTGTATCTACCAAAGAACTGTAAACTTTTGATACTTTTTAATTTTGTATTTTTTCTCCTTTGCTCTACAGAAGACTTGCAAGCCAGGAACTCTGCCTTGGTCTCTCACTTTTAGCAGTGTAAATGTCAGCGAGTTTGTAATGAACAACTATTTGATTCAAGATGTATATGGCTTAGATTTTTGTTATATAGACTTTATCTTTTTTTCCTTTGTAGCACCCAGCAAAGCTGAAGTGTGTTTTTTGACCTTCTAAATACAGATGTAGCAGATTTCTGTGCACCAACACTCCGTGCAGCGCATGCCAGGGTAGAGATGCCTATTGTATTGTGGCACTGGCAGATACATGCTATGTGCACTGAATGATGGTATTTATTGAGGTGGAGCTTGCTGAAATTACCACCAATAGATGAAACATGGTGAATAGTGAATGCACAACCTCTAACCCCCTGGGGTTTGTGCACACATTTCCAGACCGTTCATTTGAGTCATAAACCTTTCAGTCTGTGTGAGCACACAACATACCATAAATAATATTTTTCTTTTGAATATTGAGTTCCATTTCTTAAAATTGCTAATTTAATTTTAGGTTGCATAACCTAAATGAACCTTGGTACCCATTTGGGCTCTTTACTGGGTGCCTTGACATACTGTGCCGCATCTGCTTCCCTCGGAGGAAAAGTCCTATCTGCGGACTTTTCCTCCTGCATGTCTGAATAAAACTAAGGGGTCTAATTATGAAGATGTGAAAAGTGTGGAGAAGTGAGCCAGTGGAGAAGTTGCTCATGGCAACCAATCAGTGTTAAGGTAACATTTATAAAATGCATTCTATAAAATTATACGTAGCAGCTGATTGGTTGCCATAGGCAACTTCTCCACACTTTTCACTGCTTCATGAATAGACCATTAGTCGGCTGGAGGGAGGTGAGCCCAGAGAGGTTTGCCACATCCTCCTCTCTGACTTCAGGGTCTCACTAGGCATATTCATTGGATTTTCAGTGATGGGTGGAGTTATCCTTTAAGTCTCGTAGATATTTTGATGTATACGGATATAAAAGAAGCCGCCTTGAAAACCTCAGGTACAGTAGTAGTAGTAGAATGTGGTTTCACCTATGTAGATTCACAAAAGGACTTCATCTTTTTATATTTGAGTGGAACTACTTACTGGTCCAGTTATAGTTATATTTAGGACCACAGTGGCTTTATTTTGTAGATATATTGTAATAGATTTTCATCTAGTTTGTAATCCTTTATCTGAAACACCAGATAAAATTGTGATTATTGGATTATTTTGCCATATACCATTTGTTTTTCCTTTATAGAATTACATATTCCAGCTTCACCAACCTGTGGCTCTTCAGCTGCTCCACTAACCGATCACTGGGATATGTAGGAGTAGGGGGGGTAGATTAGTGGCTTCCCCCTTGCTGACTTGTGGTGCTACAGAATAGATGTTCTCATCACATTGATTTCATTCTTCAACAGATTTTACAATTTCCTTGAAGGGTTTTTTTTCTTCCATTTGTTAAGTCTTGGTGGATTACACCTTTTTAAGTAGGGAAAAAGAGAAGCTTATTATATATTTGCAAGACTCAATGCATATTAACCCATTAAATGTCAGACTCTGTCACTCAGCGGGTTGAAAATAAACAAATAACATTTTAAATCTACAAACTATGTACTGGACCTCCATTTATTATTGTGTCTGTTGTGAATACTGGGCCTGATTCAGAGGTGGATGTCTCCAGTAGCAGCGGATCGCAGAAGGTGTGCAAACTGTTCAGGTGTCACCCACCTGCGCCTTCTTATACCCGCTGCATACGTCTGAAGGCATAGCATCAGATCATCACTGCGACCATCATGCTGGCCATCTGAATAACCCTAATGTCGCCCAGAGTGCCTGCCACAGCTATACTGCCAATGGCTGTTCAGTCTGCCTCTGACAATGCAGCCACTGGTTTTGGCACTTCCCTATTATGTGAAATGCTTCCCCTTCATGTCCCCAAACGGCTCCAGTGTATCAGCCACAGTGAGATGGGAGCCGAAACTGCATCGATACATATACGCAAAAAAAAAACATTATCCACTTGTGTCCGAATCGGGATAGTGTCAGCGGCTGAAACAGAGCCACAGTCGTGTGTGGGTCTTTAACTTATTTATTAATACTTTTCTCATACGTCCTAGAGGATGCTGGGGACTCCATAAGGACCATGGGGTATAGACGATCCGCAGGAGACATGGGCACACTATAAGACTTTGAATGGGTGTGAACTGGCTCCTCCCTCTATGCCCCTCCTCCAGACCTTAGTTAGACTTTGTGCCCAGGAGTGACTGGACACACACTAGGGGAGCTCTACTGAGTTTCCCTAAAAGACTTTACTGTTAGGTTTTTTATTTTCAGGGAGACCTGCTGGCTACAGGCTCCCTGCATTGTGGGAGTGAGGGGAGAGAAGTCAGACCTACTTCTTCTTAGTTCAAGGGCTCTGCTTCTTAGGCTACTGGACACCATTAGCTCCAGAGGGTTCGATCACTTGGTTCGCCTAGCTGCTTGTTCCCGGAGCCGCGCCGTCACCCCCCTCACAGAAGCCAGAAGCCGGGTGAGTATGAGAAGAACAGAAGGCGTCAGACGGCAGAAGACTTCAGTTACGGAGGTAAGCGCAGCGGTAGCGCTGCGCTCCATGCTCCCACACACCAACGGCACTCACAGGGTGCAGGGCGCTGGGGGGGGAGTGCCCTGGGCAGCAGTTACTGAGGCCTCGTTGGTATTGGCAAAAGAGCAGAGTCGGGCCCCGGCATCGCGTACGATACCCCCGCCAGTCCATAGCAGCGGTCGCGCTGCACGCCAGTGCTCCCACACACCGGCGGTTTTACTTGGGTGCAGGGCGCAGGGGGGGGCGCCCTGGACAGCATTTTGTATATTGTTTTAGGAGGTGTATAGTGTATATACACTATATACGGCCCCCTGCCTGCTTATAGAAGGATAATATATCGGGGCTGAAGCGCGCCGATGAGGGGTGGGGCTTAGCCCTCACACACAGTGTTCAGCGCCATTTTCTCACTGTCCCCGCCAAAATATGTGTACAGCACAAACAAGGGGGACGCACATACTTTTAGTGTTATGTTGAGGGATGTATAACACTATTTGCTTTTAGAAATGGGCATGAAATCATTGTTGTGTATAGTCTCTGTGTGCTCCCTGTCAGATATACCCTCTATAGTTCACTTGAGTCGACATGAGTGAGTGTTCTGTCACAAACACCTATGGGGTTCACTGTCTGTATCGCTGACGCCTGTTTCGTACTTGATACAGTAGATGATGAGTCAACAGGTCGGTAGTGGTATGCTTGTTAAAAGTAAACACTGTATGGGAGACACAGTAGTATGTGGGTGACCCTGTCGGCACCAACTGTTATTACCGGGTGTAAATTGACATGCTGTAACTAACTTATACCTGTATATATATTTATATGTATATGTATGGTACGGTTCCATGGGCCTGTAGCTCGAGCGCAGACATGCTAATATTTGTGAGGGAGTGATGTTAAAATTATATATGTATACTTCCCTCGGACCCCTCGGGGTCGCAAGAATGTTATTTTGCCTGGTTACTACTCTCTGCTGTCGACGAATACTAGGTTTTCTGTTAACTATAATGTTTTCCTGATAGATCCACAGATGGGGCATTCAGTACATGGTCATACACATTCAGAACACATTAATGTCACTAGGGACCGAAGGCTCCGGACAATCCGCTTATATATATATATATATATATATATATATATATATATATATATAGGATATGTGTGTATATGTGTATTACAATATGTATATTCATCTTATGATTTATAATGAATGCTGAAGTAATAGTATTCCTTCTCATGTACTGGTCGCTCTGTTGATAAAGCTCTAGGTCGGCCGTGACGAGTTGGTCTCACATCCTCTCAAGGAGTCTGAATGTTTATTCTTTTCCCGCTGCGGATAGAATACTGTGAAAGTCAACTCCTGGTCGACACGGGGCCCTGCCACAAAGGATCGTATACAGGAAGCTAAGTGATATTTTATTTCTATGCTTTGGGCTTATTTGCATTACATGCTCATGAGGGAGTGTTTATATTCGGAAAGACATCCGATAGAATTCTCCTAAAGAGAGAGGAGATGTTCCTTAGGTTGGTTCTTCTCTATAACACTGCGGCGGCTGCCGTGCGTATACAGGAGGTATGGCCGGGGGAATGCTGAGGCTGATTCCGAGAGATACTGGAGTTTTTTCCTGTGACAGTGTACTGCTGTTTGGGGGATGCCTCAGTTCAGTCAATCTCGGCGGATACTGCTGGTAAATCTAACTTTGTGAGTTAGATTCCCTCACAACGGTTGGTGACGCATTCTTTTGTGGGATGCAGTCGCTTTAACTGGTTTGATACCGTTCTTTTTTCCTTTTCTGTGCAGACAGTGGAAGGGGAAAAGGTAAGTGTTCTGCAGCCTTGTTAGGTTTGCAGAAGCGTATGTCGTTTCTGTTTCTACCACATCCACCACATGGCGCTGAGTCTATCTGGCTGGACCCCACTCCGGTGGGGACTCATCTGCTACTTTTCAGTTAGTCCGGGAATAGATTAGGACCTGTGATTATAGAATCCAAAGGGGGACATTCTGGAGTTACAGATGTTTCCCCACACTGTTTTTTCTAATAGATTTGGCCGTTTCCCCTCTGGAAGGGGAGGTAGTACGCGAGGCCATACCAGAGGTGCGTCAGGTTCAGGGTTTTGTCCTGCTGTCCCTGTAAAAAAATAAAAAAAATAAACGAAGAGGTTTAAATGTGTTGTTTTCCGCATTCAGATTACCTGGCTGGATATCCAGGATTGTATTTGCCATTTCACCGGACTGATGGCAGTATGATGGTTTTCTTTCAATGGTAAGAGCCATTGTTGTTCTGTACTGAGACGCTCTCCTGATTAAGGCGAGGTCAAGAAACAAGTGGTGCAAATCGTTGTTTCTCTCTGACTGTTCTTCAACACAGGGAATGGCTGTTGTTCCCAACCACGCAGATGTCGGAGGTGGGTATCAGAGTAGATACTGAACGGTTGAGGTTCTGTGTTTTCCTGTGGAAAGAGGTCGGAGGATCCGAAGTCGGATCAGATTTGCAGTGACAATCCATCAATATGTTCCGTTAATGAAGCAGATGGGTGCGGCCTAAGAGGCTTTTTCGGTGAGCAAGTCAAATGCCAGAGTGGTTTTCAAGGGACCAGTTGGAAATGTGGACCGGGTCTCACCTGCACATGCACCGGAATATAATCCTAATGGGCAGGATATCGCTCCTGTGGTGTCTGCTCAGTTCTCACCTCCTAGAGGGACGAAGGTGTGGGATCCAGGATTAGATCCTGGTGTCCATGCATGCAGATCAGGCTGGGGAGCAGTCCTTGCAAGGGAAGTATTTTCAGAGAAAAAGGTCAAACTGGGAAGCTTGTCTGCAATAAGCTTTTTTGAATTAAGAGCTATTTTCAACGAACATATTCTTCGTGATCTGCCCGTGTTAGTTCTGTCGGATGACTTGACAGCAGTGGCGTAAGTAAGCCGCTAGGGCGGAACAAGGAGCAAAGCGGCAATGGCAGAAGATGCAAAAGTTTGCCGCTGGGTGGAATGACTGGTCAACACTATATTTGCGGTCTTCGTTCCGGATGTAAACGACGGAGAAATAGATTTCCTCTGCAGACGCGATCTCCATCCAGGAGAAATACAGTCGTCATCGAGAAGTTTTCACAGAAGTGACAAGTCTTTGAGGAGTGCCTCAATTGGACATGTTGGCGTCTCGCCTCAACGAGAGACCTCAGGGATATTGTTCCAGGTCAAGGGACACTCAAGAACATATACATAGTCAAATGATATGAATAAAATACAATCACGCTTGATTGGATGATAATCCTCATATGATGATAAATGCTGGATAGAGATTCACTCTAAATAATCCTTATATCAGGCCCAGTATTCGGATAGGGTTAATGATATCCCAAAAAGACCTGAAAAATAAGTGCCTCCTTCCCCAATATGAATGGGAATAGAATAAAAGGCACCATTAAACGCAGACCATGGTGTAGTACTTTTTTTAAAAACACGCACCAATTTAATGCACAGATAAAACTTACAAGAAATTAAAACAAGAGAAGCATATCATATAAGACTCCATAGGGTAACACAGATAGTATATCACCAAGAGGTAACATGCAGGGAAGACGCTTCTGATGAAGGACATTTAGTCCGATACGCGTTAAGCGTGGCTCTTGCTTTTTATCCGTGACTGACCCTGGGACATTTGGACACAATCGCCCTTGGCGTTTACCCTGCATGCTATTAGGCACCTGGAGATCTGGTGCACAGCTTCTACCATCATTTGCTGCAGCTGCATGTTACTGCATGTTCAGTGCAGCCCAACACAACAGTGAGTTTAACTCCTTGAAAACCTTGTTCTCTACAGAAATTTTATGAATCCTTCTGTTGCAAGTGTGTGCTTCCAATTTTGTCTGAATATTTTTTCTAAGCGGCACTGCTACCGTGGGCATGTATATAAGTGGCACTGCTACTGTGGGTATGTGTATAAGTGGCACTGCTATCGTGGGCATGTATAGAAGTGGCACAGATACCGTGGGCATGTATATAAGTCGCACTGCTATCGTGGGCATGTATATAAGCAGTACAGATAAAGCAACACTGCTACCGTGGGCATGTGTATAAACGGTACTGCTACCGTGGGCATGTGTATAAGTGGCACTGCTACCATGGCATGTGTATAAGTGGCACTGCTACCATGGGCATGTGTATAAGTGGCACTGCTGCCGTGGGCATGTGTATAAGTGGTACTGCTACTCTTGGCATTATTATGTGTATAAGCGGCACTGATATGGTGGGCATGTGTATAAAGGGTACTTCTACTGTGGGCATTATTATTATTACTACATGCGGTGTAATGACAATTGCTACTGTGTGGTGTACTTTGGATTGGGTTTCTATTGTGTGGCCATGCCTCTTCCTTGTGATACCAAATCTTCTTTTTGAAGGCGCGCACTGTCCCTTTATTAAGTATTAGAGAGGGCGCAAATTTATAGTTTGCAGGGAGGAGCCAAACACTCTAGCACTGGCCCTATCGTAGGGTACAGGATTTGCTTCTGTTTGTGTACATATGTTATGATTGCTAGCCACCAGAACTGGTTTTGCCTATAACACTAACTATAAATATTTTGAATTGGTCCTGGACCACCAATCCAAGGCACCCCTGCAAGTGTCCTGACTCACCCCAGGGTACAGTTTGAGAACCACTGGTCTAGTGTGTACTCAGCCTAATTATTGCAGCTGGTCTGTGGGTTACAGCTCCGAGCTCCACTTCTGGAAAAAAATGCAACAATGTAATTTGTGTGACAAATTGCAGAGAAGAACCCTTTCTGTGACTGCTGCACAGGGATCACACAACCTCTATTCATAGGGCTGAATTCACTTAGGGGAGAAGTTCTAGCCCCACAAAGAAGTGCAAGTATATACCGCACTTACGATACCATTGGATTCGCAGATCATTTCTTGCAATACACTATATACATAGAAACATCGATTTTTACTGCAGCCATTAGGGTTCGTTTAGGGGTATGGGTCAGGGCCAGCAACAGAAATCTTGGGGCCCAGTACACTGATATCTCTGGGGCCCCCTCAACCTCCCTTAACTTGGCAGAGGGGATCTTTTAAAAAAAATAGAGCCTTTGACTCAGCCTGTCAGTGAGCCCGGCAGGTGGTTTTCATACTGGGCTACCCGGCTCTTCGGTGGTGGTGGCAGGGACATACAGAAAAGCCAGAGCGCAGCGGCATGCATAATGATGGCAATACAGTATGGACCACAGGGACTGGACAAAGGGATGGGGTAAAAGGAGTGGGGAGGGTTTAGGTGGCCTGTTAATTGTTTTCCTGCTTAAATTGAGCAGCTGGAGCATACACTTTAAAAAGTAATATTGGCACTGTGGCCCCCTTTATTTATGTCCTTAATACTTGGGGCCCCTCTGAACCTCGGGGCCCTGCACAAGTGTCCCCTTTGCCCCCCCCCCCTGTCGCCGTACCTGTTCAGACGTTACCTATGGAGAAGCTACGACATGACATCCTAGGACACGTAACTGCACCATGCATCACCATTATATTTGAGTGTGCCTTGGCAATATTTAAATCTTGCTCAGTGTACTGCGAGTTGTAAAAGGTAGAAAATCTCTGTGCTACAGTGTCATCACCATGTTGTTATAAAAACGCCCCGAAAACTCCAAAAGATGTGCATTGGGGGAGGGGCTGCTGGAGGGGCCCGTTAGGCAGTGTCGGACTGGGGCATGAAGGGCCCACCGGGGGGATGCAGTGGTAGGGGCCCATGCTTAGAGGCTTGGCGCGAGTGCATATACTGGGCCCATTAATAAATATATATATAGTGAATACTGCTAGTGCATGTATGATAATGTACCAGATTAATAACAGCAATGCTCTGTACAAAGTACACCATAGTCCTGTGCATTATATAGTAACATATGTATAACGCAAGTGCACAGTCTGGATCCTGGTGCCTAGAGGAGGGGGTGGGGCCCACCGGTGGTTTCCCCTGTTCCCCTGTGGGCCAGTCCGACCCTGCCAGTGGAAGGGGCGCCATCTTCCCAGTGATCTCTTCGGGAAGATGGCGCCGCACATACAAAGCAAAGACTCTGGCACAGCTCCTCATTGGCTGCCGGTCCACGATCTCTGATTGGCTCACGAACTGGCGCCTGATTTAAGATACTCGCGTCTCAGCTTGAGACCGGACTGAGGAGCAGGATAAGCGCGTGCTGCACTCTCCTGCCCTCACTGCATGCAAAGTGGTTGGGTCGCTAAAGAACCCCTGCCCGTGGGCTGCAAAAGGATGCGGTACGGGAGGCATGCGGCCCACGGTCCGCGGGTATGACACCCCTGCACTAGAGTATCAGAATTAGCTTCACGGCACCCCTAGGCCAAAGTTTCTTATTGAGAAATTCAGAAAAAAATATAAAATGAAGTCAGTTGTGTTTATGATATGTCATCCTTAGGTTCAGTTGCTGTATGTGGTGAGGGACTGGTTTTGCCAATTTAATTAAGTATAAATAATTTGAATTGGTCCTGGACCACCAAACTATGGCACTACTGCAAGGTACCCCTAACACCTCCCCCCCCCCCTTTCCCGAGGCACCCCAGGGTGTCACGGCCCCCAGTTTGGAGGCTACTGCCATAAAATAAACTTCTTTTTTTTTAACTACATGTATTAACCCATTAAATGTCAGACTCTGTCACCCAGCGGGTTGAAAATAAACAAATAACATTTTAAATCTACAAACTATGTACTGGACCTCTATATTTATTATTGTGTCTGTTGTGAATACTGGCCCTGATTCAGAGGTGGATGTCTCCAGTAGCAGCGGATCGCAGAAGGTGTGCAAACTGTTCAGGTGTCACCCACCTGCGCCTTCTTATACCCGCTGCATACGTCTGAAGGCATAGCATCAGATCATCACTGCGACCATCATGCTGGCCATCTGAATAACCCCAAGGTCGCCCAGAGTGCCTGCCACAGCTATACTGTCGATGGCTGTTCAGTCGGGTGTAGTATGGCTGACCGGCGGTCTCCTGACCGCCGGTCAGCATACCGACGCCGGGATCCCGGCAACATACCGACGCCGGGATCCCGGCGGGGAGGGGCGAGTGCAGCAGGCCCCTTGCGGGCTCGGTGGGACCTGCGGTCGCCACGGGTTCTATTCCCACTCTATGGGTGTCGTGGACACCCACGAGTGGAAATAGTCCCTGTTGGTCGGCATGCAGACCATCGGGATAGTGAGATGTCGGGATGCCGGAGGAGGTCATGTGACCGTCGGTCTCCCGACCGCCGGTCACATGAATACCACCCATTCAGTCTGCCTCTGACAATGCAGCCACTGGTTTTGGCACTTCCCTATTATGTGAAATGCTTCCCCTTCATGTCCCCAAACGGCTCCAGTGTATCAGCCACTGTGAGATGGGAGCCGAAACAGCATCGTTACATATACGCAAAAAAAAAACATTATCCACTTGTGTCCGAATCGGGATAGTGTCAGCGGCTGAAGCAGAGCCACAGTCGTGTGTGTGGGTCTTTAACTTATTTATTAATACTTTTTTATTTAATCAAAGTACTAATTCAGTTAATTCTCTCTCTCTGTGTGTGTGTGTGTGTGTGTGTGTGTGTGTGTGTGTGTGTGTGTGTGTGTGTGTGTGTGTGTATAAATATATATATGAACTTTGTGCCCGATGCCCTCACAAAAACATAAATGTATACTTGTAGAAGGTGCGTCACTTCCGGCTTATGTGAAAAATGGCACATGGCACAATCACATTGCATCAATGTTTCAATCTGTAATACAGATTGTCATCAGGTTATAAACATATATAAACAGAAAACCTTATCATATCATATCCCCTTCACCCATACATGTGACTCATTGAAGCATCGGTGGGAACCGGAACTCGAACAGCGGTTTAAACTGATGACGTCATCGTGCATGAGCGCAACACACATCCACCAAAGAGTGCACCATCACCATGGAAACCAGCACCAACATATAAAGAAGAGAATGCGAACGAAGATTCACAGCATATACATATGGTACATTTTGGCATATACAGAGCACAAAGTATACAAGTGATAAAATAGAAATTGTAGAAATGATTTGTTATATTGCGATAATCTCATTAAAGCATATATACCCAGTGATCTCTTCGGGAAGATGGCGCCGCACATACAAAGCAAAGACTCTGGCACAGCTCCTCTTTGGCTGCCGGTCCACGATCTCTGAATGGCTCACGAACTGGCGCCTGAATTAAGATACTCGCGCCTCCGCTGGAGACCGGACTGAGGAGCAGGATAAGCGCGTGCTGCACTCTCCTGCCCTCGCTGCAAGCAAGGTGGTTGGGCCACTAAATGACCCCTGCCCGTGGGACGCAAAAAGATGCGGTACGGGAGTCATGCTGCCCACGGTCCGCGGGTGTGACACCCCTGCACTAGATTATCAGAATTAGCTTCATGGTACCCCTAGGTAGTAGTAAAGAAATTCAGAAAAAAATATAAAATGAAGTCAATTGTGTTTATGATATGTCATCCTTAGGTTCAGGTACTGTATGTGGTGAGGGACTGGTTTTGCCAATTTAATTAAGTATAATTGAATTGGTCCTGGACCACCAAACTATGGCACTACTGCAAGCAGGGCCGAAACTAGGATTTTCGTCTCCCGGGGCAAGGCAGTAATTTGGTGTGTGTCCCCCCCCCCCCCCCCCCCATTCACCCCCACCCCCAGAAACAAAAAAAAACAAACAAAACAAAAAAACACAAAACAAAAAAACTAAGAAACCCTATCAAACTAAAATAATCAGATTATCAAAAGTTTTGAAAAAAGGGTAATACTACTGGACAATATCCCCTATGTGCCTTAAATGCCCTATGCGTCACATGCCCCGCCAGCGTGTTCAATTACATGCTCCTCTGTGTGTCCCCATACATAGCACTATATCATAACACTTCATCAATGCACTACATTCCCCTATCCACTGCACTACATCACTATGTATACTACATCCCCTACACGCTGAACTACAGTACATCACTACACTTCATGCCCCTATGCACTGCACTACATACCCTATATGCCACACTACATCACTACGATACATCCACTTAAATGCTACACCACATAAGTGCACTACATGCCCCCTATGTACTGCAATACATTACTACACTACATACCCTATATGGTACACTACATCACTGCACTACACCACCCTATAAGCTACACCAAATCCCCCCATCTGGGAGGCAAAGTGGAGGTTGATACTGCTAACTGGGAGCACAGTGCGCTTCTATAGCTTGTACGGTGCACCTCACGCTAGTCACATCACTGCATGGCAAAGAAGAGAGTTTAAGACAGTAGCCAACATAGGAGCATCGGGATCCAGCTGCGGGCAGACAGGTGGGTCAGATACATTGCCCTGGGAGCTGTCTGCTGTCTCACTGGAGCAGCACAGCACTGCCAGTAAAAAAAACAGACAAAAAACCCTGCTCCTCTGTAACTGCTTGGCACCCCCTCAAATCCTGCACCCGGGCCCCCTTAGCCCCCCCCTAGTTACGGCCCTGCTGCAAGGTCCCCCTAACACCTCCACCCCCCTTTCCCGAGGCACCCTAGGGTGTCACGGCCCCCAGTTTGGAAACTACTGCCATAAAATAAACTCCTTTTTTTTAACTACATGTATTACACCTTAAATCAAAGTTCCTCTAAGGTTTTAAATCCTTGCATACAGAAAACTACACATATTTGAAAATCCTACACCAGGCACAAGTAGTCATTCAGGTGCGTTGGATATGGTTGACCGGCAGCCGGGATCCTGGTGGTCAGCATACCAACGTCGGGATCCCTGGCTGCCAGAATGCCGGCAGAGGGGCGAGCGAAACGAAGCTCCTTGCGGGCTCGCAGCGTTCTCCACATTGTGGGCTCGGTGGCTTGCTGCGCTCGCCACAGGTTCTATTCCCACTCAATGGGTGTCCGTGTCATGGACACCCACGAGTGGGAATAGTCCTCGGCCCCCTAACGACATTCTGTTGGCCGGGATCCCGGCGGCAGTGTGCTGACCTCCGGGATGGTGACTACATCCCATTTAGATGACTATGTGGGAGTTTTATCATTATTATCCTATTTGTATGTAAAAAGTGTTAAAAAGAGAGAGCGTTACTGTGCAGATTCCATACTGTTCCTTCAGGGAGGCTTCACTCCCTGTACCAAGATGGCTGCTGACCCAAAATACTGCACATAAGTGTGGCGCCATCTTGTCAATGTCTTAGAGCATCACAGTTGGAGACAGTAGTTTTTCACTTAACTCCTCAGAGACCTGAGATTATCAGAGATCCACAACACTTCCAGTGATCCTGCACTTCTATCTGTTGCATGCATTCATCAGCTGGGGAGCCGAATGACACCCTTCTCGTCTCAACCTCCGCTCAGTGAGAACCAGTGTGTAAGTTATTATGTGGGATTCATATAAATATTTTATGCAATTCACAATATGAGCTTACCATCTTCGGAGTGTTGGAGAATTATTATACATTTAATTTTTTTATTTTTTGGTCAGATATAGTTTTCTCATACGTCCCAGAGGATGCTGGGGACGACATCAAGACCATGGGGTATAGACGGGATCCGCAGGAGACATGGGCACTCTAAAGACTTTTCATTGGGTGTGAACTGGCTCCTCCCTCAATGCCCCTCCTCCAGACCTCAGTTTTAGAAATGTGCCCAGGCAGACTGGATGCATTCTGAGGAGCTTTACTGAGTTTCTCTGAAAAGACTTATGTTAGGTTTTTTTATTTTCAGGGAGATCTGCTGGCATCAGACTCCCTGCTTCGTGGGACTGAGGGGGCAGAAGCAGAACCAACTTCGTAAAGAGTTTTATGGCTCTGCTTCTGGCTGACAGGACACCATTAGCTCCTGAAGGGTACTGAACGCTAGCCGTGTCTAGATGCTCACTCCCACAGGACGCCGTCACCCCCCTCACAGAGCCAGAAGTCAGAAGACAGGTGAGTATAAGAAGAATGATCTTCTATCAAGTAAGTGACGGCTGAGGTGCTGCACGGCTGGCGGGAGCGCAGCGCGCCATTGCCGCCCACACACACAGGCTCTGCAGGGTGTAGGGCGCGGGGAGGGGGGCAGGGGGGCGCCCTGGGCAGCAAGAAAAATACCTCAAACTGGCTAATAGGGGGCATAAGTTGCCGCTGGCACAGCCCTACCTCGCCAGTATAAATATTACAGTGATTTTATGAGTGTAAGGACGCACCATTGTGGGGGCGGAGCTTCTTCTTCAGGCAGCCAGCACACTACTCAGCACCATTTTCGCTCTCTCCTCAGGCTGCAGAGAACACGCTGGTCCTCTCCTCCACTTCTGACAAGTACAGGGTGCTATTAAGGGGGGGCACAAAGCGATTGTGGTGCATTTGATAGTGTATATTACTATTTAAAAGCGCTGTTGGGCTGTGGACATACTGTTTTCACAGGAAATACTGGCGCTGGGATTGTGAACTGGCTGCTCCTATCCTGTGTCCCTCTGACAGATTTTACTGTGGGTCTGTCCCCCAAAAAAGTCCCAGTGTGTCTGTTGGTGTGCTGCAGTGCCGTAACTAGGTGTGTGCCTGGCACACAGCGCATGTGCACTGAGGGCGCAGGACCACCGGCAACACCTGCTGGTCCGCGCTGCTCAGTGCTTGTCTGCAGAAGCACTGTAACTGCAGCGGCGGATCAGGACGCTGGATGTGATTGCCCTGTGTCCGGCCCTGCGCCTTCTCGTCTCCCAGGCCGCCTATCAGTGCTGAAAGGGGGCGTGACCAAGGGTCCGCGATTAGGCCACACCCCCGACTTTGCTGTTTGGTCTATCTTTGTCTGTCCGTCTATGCTACAGCTCTCCCGGAGGTAAAGTTGGCACGAGGGGAGGGGGGGGGGAGGGTGTGTGTGTGTGACTGGAAGTGACAAGGTGTGTGTGTGTGTGTGTGTGTGTGTGTGTGTGTGTAGGGACTGTGTGCCATAATGTGTAATAAGGGGACACTGGCTGCTGTAATGTGTAATAAGGGGACACTGGCTGCTGTAATGTATAAAAAGGGGGACTGTGTGCCATAATGTGTAATAAGGGGACACTGGCTGCCGTAATGTGTAATAAGGGGACAATGGCTGCTGTAATGTGTAATAAGGGGACACTGGCTGCTGTAATGTGTAATAAGGGGACACTGGCTGCTGTAATGTGTAATAAGGGGACACTGGCTGCTGTAATGTGTAATAAGGGGACACTGGCTGCTGTAATGTGTAATAAGGGGACACTGGCTGCTGTAATGTGTAATAAGGGGACACTGGCTGCTGTAATGTGTAATAAGGGGACACTGGCTGCTGTAATGTGTAATAAGGGGACACTGGCTGCTGTAATGTGTAATAAGGGGACGCTGGCTGCCGTAATGTGTAATATGGGGACGCTGTCTGCCGTAATGTGTAATATGGGGACGCTGTCTGCCGTAATGTGTAATATGGGGACGCTGTCTGCCGTAATGTGTAATAAGGGGACACTGCCTGCCGTAATGTGTCAAAAGGGGACGCTGTCTGCCGTAATGTGTAATAAGGGGATGCAATCTGCTGTAATGTGTAATAAGGGGACACTGGCTGCTGTAATGTGTAATAAGGGGACACTGGCTGCTGTAATGTGTAATATGGGGATGCTGTCTGCCGTAATGTGTAATATGGGGACGCTGTCTGCCGTAATGTGTAATATGGGGACGCTGTCTGCCGTAATGTGTAATAAGGGGACACTGCCTGCCGTAATGTGTCAAAAGGGGACGCTGTCTGCCGTAATGTGTAATAAGGGGATGCAATCTGCTGTAATGTGTAATAAGGGGACGCTGTCTGCCGTAATGTGTAAAAAGGGGGATGCTGTCTGCCGTACAGTGTTAATAGGTGAATTTGTCTGCCATAATGTGTAAAAGGGGCTCTACCTGGTGTAGTGGCGCTACTGTGCAGCGTAATTTGAATAATAGAGACTACTGTGCACAGTAAAATGAATTGGTATTATTTTGTGGCCACACCCCTTCCCCATGAAGCCACGCCCCTATATATATTTTTTGCGCGCCTACGACGCTCACTGCCCCTATTTTGCATAGAGGGGGGGGGAGGGTGCCGAGGCTGTTTCTTGCACACAGCGCTAAAATGTCTAGTTACGGCACTGGTGTGCTGTACACGTGTGAGGTATGTCTGAGGCAGGGAGTTCCTCCCCGGAGGAAGCCATTTTAGGGACACAGAGATGTAATGTGGTGGCGCTACCGCCACACCAAGAGCCTGCATGGGTGAAAGAGCTACGTGACAGTATGCATCTGATTAACCATAGATTAGATAAGTCTGAATCTAAGGCTGCATGCTGGAGAAAATCTGTGGAAGATGTGATTTTTCAGGATGCTGTTATTCCTTATGCGGGCGGCCCCTCTGGGTCACATAAGAGACCATTTGCAAATGTTGTAAACACTGATACCGACACGGATTCTGATTCTTGTGTCGACGATAGTGAATCCAGAGAGATAGATCATAAATTGGCAAAAAGTATACAATATATGATTGTGGCTATAAGGGACGTGTTGGAGGTTACAGAAACCACTCCTGTACCCAGTGGCGTGCGGTGAGGTCAGTGGCTGGTGAGGCACTGTAACCATAATGTCCACTGAGTCCCGCCGATGCCCGCTACCATCCTCAAGCCAATACTCCCTACCGCTACTACCAATAGCTGCTGCCCCAGCCAATGGCCTTCAAAATCGCAGCCATCAACCCCCTGGCCTCCCTTGCCGCTAATTTGCATCTCAATGCAATGCACTGCCTGCACCACCGCTAGTTCGGCCTCTGACCAAGTACCCTATCCGTTAACACCATATCCCTGCACAACCTCCTTCCCATGTCTGACCACATACACTGCATACCCCTCTACCCCACAACATACCCTACTCCCCCTGTCTCCCCACATACAATAAATATCCCTCTATCACTCACACACCCTAATCCCTCTGTCTCCTCACATAAAACCCATAAACTCTATCACCACCTCACAAACCCTAGTCTTCCCACATACAAACCTCTACCCCAACACATAAGCTAGTCCCCCTGTTCCCTCACATACACCCAATAATCCACTACCCCCACCACACAACCTACTCTCACTGTCCCCCCACATGCACACCCCATAGCCCCCCTTTCCTGCGCAGCCCGCACCTGAGTAGTGATCTCCTGACCTCGGCCGGAGCTCCAGCAGCAGTGCATGTTCCCTTCAGCATAGTCAAGAGTGTAGCCGGCTGCTCTCCAGCTAAGTGTCAGCTCCACTCCTCTCCTCAGGATAGCCGAGCGGTACGAGCGCGACGGGGGAGCTGAGACAGCCGCGAGCAGGGAGCAGCTGGCAGCGTCCGTCATCCTCCTTGAGGGTGTGCAGGAGCCGGACAGTAGGCGGGTGTGTGAGGGTGCCGCCGCCGGAGGGGAGAAGGTGTGTACAGGAATAGGGGAGGGGGGGAGGGGTCGGAGGCCGACTCTTGACGATGCACAGTTTAGTGCTACCCCCTACCACTGCCCAATCACAGCTAACTGTCACGCCCCTGTCACAGAGGCACTTATAGTAAGTGCCGCTTCAGGTGCTTTTTTTAATGGAGTTTCGCTGCCCATTTCTTAGCCCCGCCCCCCGCTTCCGGCCATTTCTCATTAATTGCAGGAGGCACCGAGAGTAGTGCCTCCAACACACATTTTAAACAGTATTTACAATGTAAAAATTATTAAAATAATACAAAGTCTAAAGCATATACTTCTTTGTATTATTTTAATCATTAGACAGGGGAGGCACTGCCTCCCCTGCCTCCCCTGACTACTCGTCCCTGCCTGTACCTCAGGAAAAGGTGTATTTATGTAAGAAAAAGAAGTCCAAAGTCACGTTCTCTCCTTCACACAAACTAAATGCTCTGTTTGAAGGGATGTGGGTGAATCTTGATAAAAGGTTTCTATTCCCAAAAGGATTCATATAGCTTACCCTTTCCCGGCTGAGGACAGGAAAAAATGGGAGTCACCCCCTGTGTTAGACAGTGCACTTTCCAGGTTGACAAAGAAGGTAATTCTCCCTGCTCCTGGCACGGCTTCTCTTAAAGAGCCGGCAGACCGCAAAATGGAAACGACATTGAAATCCATTTATGTTACCAATGGTACACTGATTAGGCCCACTATTGCCTGCGCATGGGTGAGTCACGCTATTGAAAAATGGTCAGAATGCATGTCATCAGAAGTTGACACGATTGATAAAGATTGATACTCCTTAAGTTAGGGAATATCAAAGATGCTGCCGCCTACATGCTGGAAGCAATGAAGGATATTGGACTCTTGAGTTTACAGGCCGCTACCATGGCAGTATCGGCTAGGCGGGCGTTGTGGATTCGCCAGTGGAACACGGATGCAGATTCCAAAAGGAACATGGAGGCTCTCCCATATAAAGGTGAGGCCTTATTTGGCGATGGCCTGGATGCGTTAGTCTCGGCGGCTACCGCAGGTAAGTCGACATTTTTGCCCTCTGCGCCTGCACCGGCAAAAAAGACCTATCACCCGCAAATGCAGTCCTTTTGGTCCAATAAATACAAAAAGACGAGAGGTTCCCCCTTCTTTGCAGGTAGGGGAAGGAAGCCCACGGCGGCTCCAGGTTCCCAAGAGCAGAAGTCTACGCCTACTTCTGCCAAATCCCCAGCATGACGCTGGAGCTCCTTGCAGGAGGACGCTCGGGTGGGGGCACGTCTCAAACTCTTCAGCCAGGATTGGATTCTGTCTGGCCTGGATCCCTGGGTGTTGCAAATAGTATCCCAGGGATACAAACTGGAGTTTCAAGACGTTCCTCCATGACGATTTTTCAAATCGACCTTGCCAGTTTCTCCGTCAGAAAGAGAAGCAGTAACAGCTGCAATCCAAAAATGATGTCATGACCAGGTCATAGTCCTGGTAACCAGGGCCGGATTAACAGTGGGGCGGATGGAGCTGCCCAGAGAGTTCCCTGCAGTGCGGCCAGTGCTGACAGGAAAAAATATATTTCCTGTCATCACACACAGCAGCGCACTCACCTTCGGCTTCCCATTCACCCCACCACGGCACTAAATCTGCCTTTCCTTGCCAGTATCGATGTGAGGCTCCGCCCCCATTCGACCCGAGGCTCCACCCAGTACAAATCCAAAATGCATGCTTATACTGTATAAGCATGCATTTTGGATTGGTAGGGGGCGAAGCCTCGGGTCGAATGGGGGCGGAGCTTCGGACGGACCTGGGGGTGGAGCCTCAAATCTATACTGGCAAGGAAAGGCAGGTTTAGTGCCATGGTGGGGTGAATGGGCAGCCGGCTGCAGCAATGTGTCTAGCTGCTTCAGGGTCCAGGAGCTGCGCTGCGGCCCCTACCACCTCCCAGCGCTCACCAGCCCCGCATCGCCTGCACACTACCGCCCGCTGGTGAGAGCCTCTTTACAGCGTCTGGGCGGCTGACTTTCCACACACAGTGTCTCAGTGTACTGTTCCCCCCCCCCCCCCCTTCTCCCTCCCATGTGTCAGTGTACTGCCCCCCCCCCCCCACCTCTCCCTCTGGTGAGAGCCTCTTTCCAGCGTCTGGGCGGCTGACTTTCCACACGCAGTGTCTCAGTGTACTGTCTCCCCTTCTCCCTCCCATGTGTCAGTGTACTGTCTCCCCCCACCTCTCCCTCCAATGTGTCAATGTACTGCCCCCCTCCAATGTGTCAGTGTACTGTCCCCCCCTCTCCATCCGATGTGTCAATGTACTGCCCCCCCTCCAATGTGTCAGTGTACTGTCCCCCCACCTCTCCCTCCAATGTGTCAGTGTACTGTCCCCCTCTCCATCCGATGTGTCAATGTACTGCCTCCCCTCCAATGTGTTAGTGTACTGTCCCCCCACCTCTCCCTCCAATGTGTCAGTGTACTGCCCCCCCCTCCAATGTGTCAGTGTACTGTCCCTCCACCTCTCCCTCCAATGTCAGTATACTGCCCCCCCTCCAATGTGTCAGTGTACTGTCCCTCCACCTCTCCCTCCAATGTCAGTATACTGCCCCCCCTCCAATGTGTCAGTGTACTGTCCCCCCCTTTCCCTCCAATGTGTCAGTGACTGCCCCCCTCCAATGTGTCAGTGTACTGTCCCCCCTCTCCCTCCAATATGTCAGTGTACTGCCCCCCCCTCCAATGTGTCAGTGTACTGTCCCCCCACCTCTCCCTCCAATGTGTCAGTGTACTGCCCCCCTCCAATGTGTCAGTGTACTGTTCCTCCCCCCCCTCCCTCCCATGTGTCTTGCTGCTTTCTAGGTCCAGGAGCTGTGCTGCGGCCCCCACCACCTCCCAGTGCTCACCAGCCCCGCATCGCCTGCACACTCCCGCCCGCTGGTGAGAGCCTCTTTCCAGCATCTGGGCGGCTGACTTTCCACATGCAGTGTCTCGGTGTACTGTCCTCCCCTTCTCCCTCCCATGTGTCAGTGTACTGCCCCCCCACCTCTCCCTCCAATGTGTCAATGTACTGCCCCCCTCCAATGTGTCTGTGTACTGCCCCCCTCCAATGTGTCAGTGTACTGCCCCCCCACCTCTCCCTCCAATGTGTCAATGTACTGCCCCCCCCCTCCAATGTGTCAGTGTACTGTCCGTCCCTCTCCTTCCAATGTGTCAGTGTACTGCCCTCCCTCCAATGTGTCAGTGTACTGTCCCCCCACCTCTCCCTCCAATGTGTCAGTGTACTGTCCGTCCCTCTCCTTCCAATGTGTCAGTGTACTGCCCTCCCTCCAATGTGTCAGTGTACTGTCCCCCCACCTTTCCCTCCAATGTGTCAGTGTGCTGTCCCCCACCTCTCCCTCCAATGTGTCAATGTACTGCCCCCCCTCCAATGTGTCAGTGTACTGTCCCCCCACCTTTCCCTCCAATGTGTCAGTGTGCTGTCCCCCCACCTTTCCCTCCAATGTGTCATTGTGCTGTCCCCCCACCTCTCCCTCCAATGTGTCAGTGTACTGCCCCCCCCCTCCAATGTGTCAGTGTACTATCCCTCCACCTCTCCCTCCAATGTCAGTGTACTGCCCCCCTCCAATGTGTCAGTGTACTGTCCCCCCTTCTCCCTCCAATGTGTCAGTGTACTGCCCCCCTCCAATGTGTCAGTGTACTGTCCCCCCCTCTCCCTCCAATGTGTCAGTGTACTGCCCCCCTCCAATGTGTCAGTGTACTGTCCCCCCACCTCTCCCTCCAATGTGTAAGTGTACTGCCCCCCTCCAATGTGTCAGTGTACTGTCCCCCCACCTCTCCCTCCAATGTGTCAGTGTACTGCCCCCCCTTCCGATGTGTCAGTGTACTGTCGTCCCCCCCCCCCCCCCCCCCCCTCCCATGTGTCTTGCTGCGTTCTAGGTCTGGGAGCTGCACCACCCAGCGCTCACCAGCCCCGACATCGCCTGCACACTCCCGCCCGCTGGTCTCATCCTCTTGGTGTCCTCGTTCCGGCGGCTGACTTTCCACCCGCAGTGTGCTGAGCTGCCGCTATGTTACCGGATGCTTGCTGGCCTGGAGACCCTGCGCTGCGGCCTGGCTCGATCCTCTGTGCTTCCGGAGACCCCTGCACTGCTGAGGAGATCTTCAGGACCATGACCCATGCCACTGAGCGAGGACCAGAGGACCTGCCCATCAGGGTGAGTGGTGCTGTGAGGGGGGAGATTGCAGGGACCACATGGCAGCCTCAATCTTGCCTCAATCTTGCTGCATGCACACTTACCAGCTGCACCTCTGGGGGGTGGTTCGGGTCAGGCACTAAGGGGTGATGTTAGATTTAGCTTGCGGGACTGGATCCAGGAACAGCTCCTGGATGCTGAGCAGGATTGAATAGCTTTAGAACAAGGTACCCCACAGAGGGTACCACCTTGCCCTTCCTGTCTGATCTCATTCAATTCCTTCTATCAACTGTCACCCACTGTCTCCCTAGTCACCCACTGCCAGTCACCCCCAGTACTGTCCCAGCTCCTGTCTGCACTTACCCCTCACTACCCCCAGCACTGCCTGCCCTTACCCCCAGCTCTTCCAACTTCTCCCTGACTCTCCCCCCATGATATGTGATGGGACCCAGAATCAGTAGACTAGGACCCAAATTTTTTAAAGTAATGGGTCCCTGGGACCCAGAATTTTTTTCCGCTCAGCGCGATCACTGTATATATACACACATACAGTACATACACACACACACAGTACACACACACACATACATACACATTTACATATATATTTTGGATGAGACATACTGTGTCCTTTGACATAGTGAGTTGAATCCAAGTGCTTCTTGCATGCCCATAGGTAATGGCAGCTCGACAGAGCTATTCAATTGTAATGCAAATGGAAGTGAGTTCCGCAGGCGCCTATTGCTTATCACTCAAAAGCACTTGGTTAAACTGTGTTACGTGGCTAAACCAGTCTAAACTATTGGCCATGCTGCCATAACAGGAGTTTGGGCGCTCCAACAGCCAATTGTTCACAGATTTCTGCTCACCACCTCAAGAGACTGCGAGCAGAAATCATGCAGTCATGGCAAAACAATTGAATAGTTCCGTTGGGCGCCCATTACTTATGGGCACCCAAAAAATAAATTCCCCCAGTGACTCTCTCCTTTCTCTCTCTCTCTCTCTCTCGCTGGATAGATAAATAGATATATACAGAGAGAAAGATATGTAGATAGAGTTTTGTATTTTTCAAACACGCATACACCCACGCATATATATATTTAAATACAGCACTGGTCACGCACCCATATCCGTAGCCCCCATCACAGCCCTACACCCCCTGCGGAAGCACACAACAGGCCCTTCAAAAATTTCAGCTCCAGGCCCATTAAGACCTTAATCTGGCACTGCTGGTACCGTTGTCACAACAAGGGAGGGGTTTTTATTCAAGCCTTTTTGTGGTTCCGAAGCCGGACGGCTCGGTCAGACCAATCCTAAATCTAAAAGATCTGAATTGTCATCTAAAAAGGTTCAAGTTCAAGATGGAATCACTTCGGGCAGTGATTGCCAGTCTGGAGGAGGGGGACTACTTGGTGTCGGTGGACATAAAGGATGCTTACCTACATGTTCCCATTTATCCTCCTCACCAGGTTTATCTGAGATTCGCGGTTCAGGATTGCCATTACCAATTCCAGACGTTACCTTTCGGTCTCTCCACGGCGCCGAGGGTATTCACCAAGGTGATGGCGGAGATGATGGTCCTCCTTCGTCAGAAAGGAGTCAATATAATTCCTTATCTGGACGACCTCCTGATAAAGGCGAGATCCAGGGAGCAGTTGTTACAAAACATATCACTCTCTCTGTCAATACTCCAACAACACGGGTGGATCATAAATTACCCAAAGTCACAGTTGGAACCGACGACAAGGTTGTCTTTCCTCGGGATGATTCTGGACACAGAAGTTCAGAGAGTATTTCTTCTGCTGGAAAAGGCTCTGGAAATCCAGAAAATGGTAAAACAGATATTGAAACCATCAAGTGTGTCGATCCATCAGTGCATTCGGTTGTTGGGGAAGATGGTGGCGGCCTACAAGGCCATACAGTTTGGCAGGTTCCATGCCAGAGTATTCCAGTGGGACCTGTTGGACAAGTGGTCGGGGTCACACCTACACATGCACAGAAAGATTATCCTGTCGTCAAAAACCAGGATTTCACTCCTGTGGTGGTTGCACAGCTCTCACCTGCTAGAGGGACGCAGGTTCGGGATTCAGGACTGGGTCCTGGTAACCACGGATGCAAGTCTCCGAGGCTGGGGAGCAGTCTCTCAGGGAGAAAACTTCCAGGGACGTTGGTCACAACAGGAAGCCTGCCTTCACATAAACGTTCTGGAGCTAAGAGCCATTTACAACAGCCTTCAACAAGCGGTACATCTTCAATACCGTCCCGTGCAGATCCAGGCGGACAATGTAACAGCAGTCGCATACATAAACAGGCAGGGTGGAACGAAAAGCAGAGCGGCAATGGCAGAGGCGACAAAAAACCTCCGCTAGGCAGAAAAACATCTACAAGCTCTGTCTGCAATATTCATTCCGGGAGTAGACAACTGGGAAGCAGACTTCCTCAGCAGACACGATCTCCATCCAGGAGAGTGGGGCCTCCACCAAGAAGTCTTCGCAGAGGTGACAAGTCTTTGGGGAGTTCCTCAAATAGACATGATGGCGTCTCGTCTCAACAAGAAGCTTCAGAGATACTGTTCCAGGTCGAGAGACCCTCAAGCAATAGCAGTGGATGCACTGGTGACCTAGTGGGTTTTTCCATCAGTGTATGTCTTCCCTCCACTTCCGCTGATCCCAAAAGTACTCAGGATCATAAGAAAAACAAGGGTTCGAGCAATCTTCATTGCCCCAGACTGGCCAAGGAGGGCTTGGTACCCAGATCTTTAGCAGTTGCTCATAGAAGATCCTCGGCCTCTTCCTCCTCGAGAGGACCTGCTGCAGCAGGGGCCGTGCATGTACCAAGACTTACCGCGGCTACATTTGACGGCATGGCTGTTGAGCGCCGTATCCTAGCCAGGAAGGGTATTCCCGTGGAGGTCATCCCCACCCTTTTTCAGGCCAGAAAGGGAGTAACGTCGAAACATTACCACCGTGTTTGGAGAAAATATTTATCTTAGTGTGAATCCAAGAAAGCTCTTATGGAAGAGTTTCACTTTCACGTTTTCTCCATTTTTTTGCAGGACGGTGTGGAGGCGGGCCTCCGATTGGGATCCATCAAGGTCCAGATTTCGGTCTTGTCAGTGTTCTTCCAAAAACAATTTGCCTCTCTTCCAGAGGTTCAGACCTTTGTGAAAGGGGTTCTGCACATCCAGCCTCCATTCATGCCTCCAGTGGCACCATGGGGCCTTAACGTGGTATTGCAGTTCCTTCAATCGGATTGGTTTGAGCCTCTACAAAAGATAGAGTTGCAGTTTCTCACTTGGAAAGTGGTGATGCTTTTAGCCTTGGCATCCGCAAGGCGGGTGTCTGAGTTGGGGGCCTTGTCTCACAAGAGCCCTTACCTGATCTTCCATGAAGATAGGGCAGAGTTGAGGACTCGTCAACATTTTCTTCCGAAGGTGGTTTCATCTTTCCACATAAACCAACCTATTGTAGTGCCAGTAGTTACTGACACATTCACTGATTCAAAATCTCTAGATGTGGTTAGAGCTTTGAAAATCTATGTTGCTAGAACGGCTCGTATACGGAAAACAGAGGCTCTATTTGTCCTGTATGCTCACAACAAGATTGGCTATCCTGCTTCCAGACTATTGCACGTTGGATTAGAAATATGATTCAGCAAGCTCATACTATGGCTGGATTGCTGTTACCGACGTCGGTAAAGGCCCACTCCACCAGGAAAGTGGGCTCATCCTGGGCGGCTGCCCGGGGGGGTCTCGGCATTACAACTTTGCCGAGCAGCTAATTGGTCAGGGTCAAGCACATTTGCTAAGTTCTACAAGTTTGACACCTTGGCTGATGAGGACCTCAAGTTTGGTCAATCGGTGCTGCAGGGTCATCCGCACTCTCCCGCCCGTACTGGAGCTTTGGTATAGACCACATGGTCTTGATGTCGTCCCCAGCATCCTCTAGGACATATGAGAAAATAGGATTTTGATACCTACCGGTAAATCCTTTTCTCCTAGTCCGTAGAGGATGCTGGGCGCCTGTCCCAGTGCGTATTTTACCTGCAGTTTAGTTATTACAGTTACACAAGTTGTGTTATTTTAGTTTGAGCATGTTGTTGAAATTGGTTCATGCCTGTTGGCGTGTGTTATGTTAAATGCCATGTGTGCGGCATGGTTGAGGGTGTGAGTTGGTAGATATCTCATCACTAGTTAAGTAATTCTTTTCCTCAAAATGTCAGTCTCCCTGGGCACAGTTCCTACAACTGAGGTCTGGAGGAGGGGCATAGAGGGAGGAGCCAGTTCACACCCAATGAAAAGTCTTTAGAGTGCCCATGTCTCCTGCGGATCCCGTCTATACCCCATGGTCTTGATGTCATCCCCAGCATCCTCTATGGACTAGGAGAAAAGGATTTACCGGTAGGTATCAAAATCCTATTTTTTTTAATTATTATTATTTAAAAATGTGACTGGACCCTCTTTTGTCATTTTCATCTCAGCTCACTTTAAAATTTTTATAAAAGAGAAAATGATCTAAAAGCAATTATAGAGTAAGACCATTTTCCTTACTGTGTAAGCTGCAGAACTAGGTGTCCTGTTAGTTGCTTTTTATTTTACCCTTGTATGCCTTACTGCCATGTTTTGCTTATCGCACAGTGTAACCTATGTAGTGCACCCAACATGGCTGCCTCGCCTGGTACTCTCTTGTGTAGAATAAACAATGCATGGTTCTGAACTCTCCTAATATATTTGTCTCCCCAAATATGTTTAATTTCTTCACCTTTCGAGAGAATTTATTAATAAAGACAACTTCAAGCAAAATAAATTAAAAAAATAAATGTCTATCTTTATTTTAAGTAAAATGTAGCCACTTCTTCTTCATCTTCTTCGTCTTACAGTATGATGATGATTATTATTATTATTATTATTATTATTATTATTATTTTGTAATTATTCATATTATTATTTACTCTGCATTCTAAAATAGGTAATTTCGGACTAAGATTGGTCCAGTAATCTTACAAACTTGTCCTATAAGAGGAACAAGATGGCGGGAGCCTCATGACTCATGAAGAGTCATCCTTCAGCACTCAGGAGAGGAAAAACCCCCTTGTGGAGGAAACCTCTGGGGACCCATGGCTGAAGGACTGCCCGTCCCTCTAGGCATTACGAGACTATGCAGAGTTTGGCAAGACCACCCACCCACTAATCTTGCCTAACCCAGTCACCCCTTCTGTTGCCTCAAATCTGCTATTTTGACCTATTTACCCAGCCAGAGAAAAACGCACCTACACGTCATTGGTGAAAAAGTGAAGAAAGAGAGCAAGCTATGAATGGAAGTGAGGGGGGGACAGTCATAACAACCATAGCATTCATTTCTGACGCTAACAGGGATTACAACTGTACAAATGTAGCCATTCTCATCGTGGCTACATCTTACCGCAATTGCGCCTTGTTAGGCGCGACCGCACCGAATATGTCTGGATGTCTAAGACATGTGTGCCCCATTCACATGGATGGGAGCGGCAAATACCGCAGCTCGGCATGGTTAGGCACAGGCGCGCATAGCTGTGCCGAGGGTGCACGTTTACCTCAGATGTAGCCATGATCAGCATGGCTACACCTCAGTGGCGTGCAGTGAGGTGAGTGGCTGGTGAGGCACTACAGCCATAATGTCCGCCGAATCCTGCCGATGACCCCTACCGCCACCGAGACAATGCCCACTACTCCCCATGAGCCGCTGCCCGCTGCCACTGCCAATGGCTTACAAACTCGGCATTACCCCCCCAACTAGTCACTCCTGCCTGGGGTTCCCTGGAGGAGTGGAGACCCCTTAATTCAAGGGGTCCCCCTCTCCAGGCACCCAAGGGCCAGGGTTGAAGCCCGAGGCTGTTCCCAGCACCCCTGAGTGGTGGATGCCGGGCTGATAGCCATAACTGTGTCAAACAAATGAATATTGTTTTTTGTTGTGGAACTACAAGGCCCAGCAAGCCTCCTCCGCTTGCTGGTACTTGGAGAACCTCAAGTATCAGCATGCGGGTAAATAACGGGCTCACTGTTATCTGTAGTTCTACAACAAAAAAATACCCAAATAAAAACACAACACATACAACGTGAAAGTAAAAATTTATTAACACACACTTACACACTCACACATACTTACCTACAGCCCACGCCGATCACGTCCACTTGTCCATGTAGAATCCAATAAGGGTACCTGTAAAAATGAGAGAGGATAACTTACCTTCATCCCACGCCGATCACGTCCACTTGTCCATGTAGAATCCGATAGGGGTACCTGTAAAAATGAAAATTATATTTACAAACTTCATTCTAATCCACAGTAGGGGAAAAGGAGAGAGAAAGAGAGACCTGGTTATGCTGCTGCCTGGGAGGAAGGAGCCGGCGGGAGTCCCCGACCTGGTTATGCTGCTGCCTGGGAGGAAGGAGTCAGCGGAACACGAAGGAGAGGGGAGAGCCGCAGAGAGAGAGTGTCCCTGACCTGGTTATGCTGCTGCCTGGGAGGACGGAGCGGCGGAAGACGAAGGAGAGGGGAGAGCCGCAGAGAGAGAGAGAGTGTCCCTGACCTGGTTATGCTGCTGCCTGTGGGAACGGAGCAGGTGGAAGGAGAGGGGAGAGTCACACTGCTATGCACGTCCTTTGCCCTGTACAGCACTGCCAGTGACAGCCGGATGCAGATGACCAATCACAATGACAGGGGCGTGCTTTCAGATAGGCTGAAGCACATCCCTGCTGTTCTGCGGCACTTGGGCAGGTGCCGCTTCCATTACTTGTTTCAATGGGCTTTTACAGCCCTTTGCTTGGCTTCGCCCCCTGCCCGCCCCCTGCTTCCGGCCGATTACAATGCACAGTGGGAGGCACCGTTCTCGGTGCCGCACAAATGTATTTAAACAGTCATTTACAATCTAAACAAATTAACATAATATAAAAAATATGCTTATGACACAGAATATGTGTCATAAGTATCGTCTTTGTATTATTTTAATCAGGAATGACAGGGGAGGCACTGCCTCCCCTGACTGCACGTCCCTGCATTGTACACATACTTATTCTCAATGTAGAATAGTAAGTTTGACTATGAATGTCAGTATCTTCTTGTAATGGTACATAACCCCTACATTGTGGGCTCAGATTATTCTGATCCGTAAATTGCTTTTAATAAAGGAAACTCTGATCTTTTTAAATTGTAAATGTGTGATTTATTTCAACAATTACTTGGTGTTAGAAGTTGTGTATGAAGTGGCTGGAGAGGAGGAAAACCAGTGCTTTGGGTTGTCCTGTGTTGAACCCAGGCAGCGGCTAGGTAAGATACCGTAAATTACGTATTTAAATGTTGTCTGAAGTGACTGCCCCTAGGGATGGCCATCTATATGTTTACCATTGATGGTGAACTGGCATGTGACCATCGCAAGCTACAAACTATTTAATGGATGACCATCGATGGTTACACAAACCGATGGTCATCCCTGTTTTTTTACCAACTGGCCCATGGGCCAATCAGAACATGGGGACATGGCTTCACAGGTGTCAGGGGGCGGAGCTATGCTTTGTGTCTCGGCACATTGTAGTGAAAATAAAAACAGTTGGACAGATACCAACGATGGTGGGAAACTATCTGATTCTCCCTCATCGATGGCAAAAGTATTCACCATTGGTTATGAACCATCAATGTTTTTAAATCATCGATGGTTGATGGATTGTATGTATATGTATGTATTGGATGTATAGATTTGTTATCTTGCAGTCATTTTGTTGTAGTAATGTCAGGAATAATTTTGTTGCATCTAGTACTACCAGATACATTATGTGTTGGTTGCACATAATAAGAGTCCCTGCAGTGGCGGAACTAGCGAGCGGTGGGCCCAGGTGCGACAAAATGCTTTGCCCCCCCCCCCCCCATCCCATCCAAGTCCACCCCCTCACCCCTGGAGAGGATCTGGTGAGGGGGACCTGCTCAGGGCCAGAGAAATGGATACCTAGCAACAGTGCCGTAACTAGACATTTTAGCACTGTGTGCAAGAAACGGCATCGGAGCCCCACCCCTGCATGCAAAACAGGGGCAGTGCGTGCCGTAGGCGCGCGCAAAAATACATGGTGGCGTGGCTTCATGGGGAAGGGGTGTGGCCACAAAATAATACCAATTCATAAAACGGTGCACAGTAGTCTCCATTATTCAAATTACGCCGCACAGTAGAACCACTACACCAGGTAGAGACTCTTTTACACCTTACGGCGAACAGATTCCTCTTTTTACACATTACGGCAGACAGCGTCCCCTTTTTACACATTACGGCAGACAACGTCCCCCTTTTTACACAGTACGGCAGACAGCGTGCACTTTTTACACATAACGGCAGACAGCGTCCCCTTTTTACACATAACGGCAGACAGCGTGCCCTTGTTACACATAGCGGCAGACAGCGTGCCCTTGTTACACATAGCGGCAGACAGCGTACACTTTTTACACATAACGGCAGATAGCGTGCCCTTGTTAAACATAGCGGCAGACAGCGTACACTTTTTACACATAACGGCAGACAGCGTGCCCTTTTTACACATTACGGCAGACAGCGTGCCCTTTTTACACATTACGGCAGACAGCGTGCCCTTGTTACACATTACGGCAGACAGCGTGCCCTTGTTACACATTACGGCAGACAGCGTCCCCCTTTTTACACATTACGGCAGGCAGATTCCCCCTTTTTACACATTGTGGCAGGCAGATTCCCCCTTTTTACACATTGCGGCAAGCAGATTCTCCATTTTTACACATTGCGGCAGGCAGATTCCCCATTTTCACACATTGCGGCAGGCAGATTCCCCATTTTCACACATTGCGGCAAACAGATTCCCCATTTTCACACATTGCGGCAAACAGATTCCCCATTTTTACACATTGCGGCAGGCAGATTCCCCATTTTTTACACATTGCGGCAGGCAGATTCCCCATTTTTTACACATTGCGGCAAGCAGATTCCCCATTTTTACACATTGCGGCAGGCAGATTCCCCATTTTTACACATTGCGGCAGGCAGATTCCCCCTTTTTACACATTGCGGCAGACAGTCCCAAGAAAGACAGAAAGAAAGAAAGAAAGAAAGAAAGAAAGAAAGAAAGAAAGAAAGAAAGAAAGAAAGAAAGAAAGAAGAATTATACTTACCCTCTCCGCTGGCTCAGGCTCCTCGGTGCAGCTTCTGGTCACTCACGATTCCCGGGCAGGAGAGAAGGAGGAGGAGGGAGGTGGAGGAGGGAGCCGCAGCAGCGCCGTGTTATTGGTGGAGGCGCTGCTGCTGCTGCCCCTCTGCTTCACTATAGGCCAGGCATGTCCAACCTGCGGCCCACCAGCTGTTGTGAAACTACATATCCCAGGATGCCCTGACACAGTTTTGATGTCAGAGAATGCTACAGCTGTGTCAGGGCATGCTGGGATGTGTAGTTTCTCAACAGCTGGAGGGCCACAGTTTGGACATGCCTGCTATAGGCTGTTTTCGGAAGACAGCCTATAGTGAAGCAGAGGGGCAGCAGCAGCAACCAGTAACAAAACGCTGCTGCGGCTCCCTCCTCCACCTTCCTCCTCCTCCTTCCCCCGTACCACTGCTCCTCTCCTCTCTGGGCGGCTGTGCGCTGCGGGCAGCGGTTGCCCGCAGCGCACAGCGGCATGTAATGAGTCAGTTTGACTCATTACATGCTTTGGGCCCCTGGACAGAGGCGGGCCCCAGTGCAACGCACTGGTTGCACTGGCGGTAGTTCCGCCTCTGAGTCCCTGTATTCATGGACTTGTCCCCATAACATAGAATATTGCTCATCCTCCTCCTTTCTTATCAACTTAGATGCTGTGTAATATATTGGTGCTTTATAAATAAAGAATTTTGGGGCAGATTTATTAACCTGGAGAAGGCATAATGAAGTGATAAACCAGTGATAAATGCAAGGTGATAAACGCACTAGCCAATCAGTTCCAATATGTAAATTAACAGGAGCTAATTGGCTGGTGCATTTATCACCTTGTATCACTGGTTTATCACTTCCTTATGCCGTCTCCGGGCTTCATACATCTGCCCCACTGTTTCTTAAGGCAGTGCCACACTGGATGATATTTTAAATGCTATCGCTCATTTTCACCCTTCTGAGTGACATTGTTTAAAATATCACACAGTGTGGCTGGTGCGAATGATGGGTGCTTCCGTGGGTTGTCAAGGTAGTCTGTCACAGAGCTGTAACTAGATGTGTGCCGGCGGTGCCTGGCACACAGCGCATATGCACTGTAGGCGCAGAACCACTGGCAACACCCGCAGGGCCACCCGCGCCAAACTAGCATTGTCCGCCCGCCACACATCACAGTCACACTTGCAAACTGATAATGTGTAAGTGCAGAACAAAAATTTAAATAAAGGTGCCAAAACCCTAGAGTCCAACGATAGGCATATTGTTCAGTAAATCGCTCAGTTTGGCCGCTCTATCTCATTCATTATCGTTCATCCGGGAGTCCAGAACTTCAAGGGAATATAAGGAACATCCAGTGTGGCACTGCCTTTAGGCTACGAAATAAAATCCCCTGGCAAAATTATATTTTCATTGCAAAATGATTCTCCCAGGCGATATAAAAGCACAAGAAATCCAGTAAGATAAAAGCAATGAATTTAGCCAAATCCGGAGGGCATGAATATATTAATATAAAGCCGGACAGATTCTTTACATTGTCACTGCAAAGCAGCCAGAGGGACCAGAAATCCAAGGTTGCAATGGCTACTACAAGTATTGCATTTCATCTCTCTTCCAGATACTGTAGAAGTAACAGCATTTTGTGTTGGTTTTGTGCTTTCATGTTTATGGATTAGCACAAACACAAATTTACATACATTTCAAGTAAACATTTGAATAATCAAAACTGCAATCCTATGAACCTGTGGCTCCCAAACTTTCTCAAATAACGGTGCTCTCATGTATCAGCATTTTCTTCACCACACCCCTAGGCCACAAGTATGTTATGCACAATTTTCCTGATACCTGTATATGTATATAATTAGCGGCCGCAGCGGCTCAAACCACAGTGTGCGTATGCATTGCTTTTCTTTGTAAGTTAAACGAACTTAACAGAAGGAAGTGCGAGGTGCATGGGTGAGAGATGAAAGGAGGGTGTGAGGTGCAGGGGTGAGAGGAGGGAGTAAAGTGCAGGGGTGAAAGAAGAAGGGTAGGAGGGAGGTGCAGTGCAGGGGTGAGAGGAGAAAGTGAGAGAAGGAAGGAGAGTGAGGTGCAGGGGTGAGAGGAGGGAGGGAGTAAAGTGCAGGGGTGAAAGAAGAAGGGTAGGAGGGAGGTGCAGTGCAGGGGTGAGAGGAGAAAGTGAGAGAAGGAAGGAGAGTGAGGTGCAGGGGTGAGAGGAGGGAGGGAGTAAAGTGCAGGGGTGAAAGAAGAAAGGTAGGAGGGAGGTGCTGGGTGAGAGAAGGAAGGAGGGAGTGAGGTGCAGTGCAGGGGTGAGAAGAGAAAGTGAGAGAAGGAAGGAGAGTGAGGTGCAGTCACTGGCGTTTCTATAATGGGTGCAGTGTGTGCGGTGCACACGGGCCCCTGTGTCCAGAGGGGGCCCCCACTGCACACGCTGCACCCATTTTCTGAATACTCAACCCTCCGGAGTCCCGCGGCGACGTCCACGGCGGTGTTAAAACTCTGTGAAAATGGCCCAGTGGCCATTTTCATGGAGTTCTGCGCATGCGCAGTAGAGAAATCTCAGGGAAAAGGTTGGATCACTACATAAAATAATGTGGTTTCTTTTATACTACAGTATATACTGTAGTTTTAATAAGTATCTAAAATTGATTTTTCTTTATCAAAATCTCTATATTTTCTGGGGCTCTAGTGAACCCCAGAAATCCCACAGGCAGCAGCACTCGGAGATGGATTGATTCAAAGTGTTAATACATGATTTATTCCATCACACAATTTTTACATTTCGGGGCCGTTACGCCCCTTTGTCAAAGTTTATTCTTTTGTTCCAGAGGACCGATTCATATGTTGGACACATAAATATCTATATATTAATGTGTGTGTGCGTAGAACACTGGGTCAAAGCATCTCCAAAACAGCAGGACTTGTAGGCTGTTTGCGGTGTGTAGTAGTACCTACCAAACGGGATGCGGTTAAGATGACAGCGGTCGGAATACCGACACCAGAATCCAGACAGCCAGCAGAGTACAGACACTGGAATCCTGACAGCAGTTAGAGTACAGACACCGGAATGCTGACAGGGTCAGGAGACGGACACCGTTATCCCGACAGCCAGCATCTCGACCGTAAGTACAGCGGGTGGGTTAGGACTGGGCTCGGGGGGATGGGGGTTTATTAGGTTCAGACGCCAGTCGAGGGGATAGGCTGCGAAAAAGAGGAGGGGGGGGGGTTTAGGCACCGCCAAGGGAAGGTTAGGGTTAGGTACTAAGGGAGGAGGATAGGGTTAGGCTGAGGGAAAGGAGGGTAAGGGAGAGGGGTGAACATATTTACTTTGTTCCTGTCAGCATTTCAAACATCATGATCCGGCGTCGGTATTGTGACCGCTGGCATACCATCCGCCAGTCAATCATACTGAACTGTACCAATCTACCAAAAGTGGTCCAAGGAAGGATAATCTGTGAACTGTCAACAGTGTTGGGGGTGATCAAGGCTCACTGATGCACATGGGTAGAGAAGGCTTCACCATCTAGTACTAATCTGCAGCTACCGTAGCACAAATTGCTGATGTTAATGCTGGATATGATAGAAAGATGTCAGAACACACAGTGCATCGCGGCTTGCTGCGTATCCGCAGAGTAGTCAGAGTGCTCATGCTGCCTGTCCACTGCCAAAATCACCTGCAATGTGCACATGAGCATCCAAACTGGACCATAGAGCATTGGAAGAGGGTGGCCTAGTGAACCCCTTTTTTTCTACATCATGTCGAGGGCCTGGGACGTGTTTACCTGGGGGAGAGATTAAACCACTATGCGCTTTGGGAAGAAGGCAAGCTGGCACAGGCAGTGTGATGCTCTGGGCAACGTTCTGCCAGGAAACCTTGGGTCCTGGCATTCATGTGGATATTACTTTGACACCTACCACCTATCTAAACATTGTTACGGACCAAGTGTACCCCTTCATTACAACAATATTCCCTGGTGGCAGTAGTCTCTTTCAGCAGGATAATGCAATAATTGTTTGAGGAACATTACAGAGTTCAAGGTGTTGTCATGGCCTCTAAACTCCCCAGAGATCACTCCAATAAAGCCCCTGTGGGCTTCAGGCGCTTACAATGTATTTCTTCAATTCCGGGATAGATACCTTGGTGTACTATTTGAACAAATGGTTAGACAAGTATGGGGACTATGAGGAAAAGTAATCTGTACCAAGGCCAAGTACTACTGTTTATATGTATACAGTTTGTACGAGTTGAATAAATTTAGGCAAAAAGAGATCTTGTTACCTTATTGAACCACCCTTGTACAATAGTTTGCATGCTAAGAAATGGAAAACTAATAATCCTTTGTAAAACTTTGTAGAATAAAACGTAAGTGTAGCAAAGACGTTCTGCAATAATTAGTTGTATACAGTTAACACAGTATTTTTTAATGACACATTGCATATACACTAATATTAGCAAGTTATTAGTAAGTGATTAAAATAATAAATGTCAGCATTTATCAGACATGACCTTTCTGTATAAGAAATATTTTATTAATAAACTTTCCCTATAGATTGTATTATTGTGAGCATGGCCCTCTTATCTATTTTATTATTGTGTTCCCAATTGTAAAACACAATGGAATATGCTAGCGCTATTATAAATAGTAACAACAACAATAAGATATGGACCAATTTGATGCAAGTTGCTTCTGGGTACAAGTGGAAAACATTGAGATGAGCGTTTTATCCAACATATAGTCAGTCAGGACCAGATTAGGATTTGTGGGGGCCCAGGGCAACTAAATTGTGGAGCCCCTGCCAATAAAATATGCTGGTGATGTTATTAAAAAGTATGTGTAAATACTCCTATCACACATGTGTAAAAAAAAAAAAACACTGTAGTGCCACCAGTTCACATTATGCCACACAGAAACCCCAATTCACAAGTTCGCACATGCCACAATTCCCCTCCCCGCCCTGTTGATATAGCAATGTGTGGGAGCCCCTAGGCAACCGTCCCCGCCTCTCTATTGTCAATCAGACTATTGTGGAAAAGTTTTTGGGTGTTTTATTGTTACCTCTGCATTGCATTTCTTTACATCTACTTTTACATTTCATTACAATAAGAAAAGTAACAAAAACGTGTAAGAGTACATAATGGTATACAGATATAAATAGGTAGTTTTAAACACACTTCAACAGTAAGGTTCCAAACATACAGGACCAGGTGTTGCAGGTGAATGAGTCCTCAGCTGGAGGAACTATAGGGGTGCACTTGCTATACCATAAATACTTGCCATAGAAAAAAACACACACACACACACACACACACACACTCTCTCTCTCTCTCTCTCTCTCTCTCTCTCTCTCTCTCTCTCTCTCTCTCTCTCTCTCTCTCTCTCTCTCTATCCCATATCCAAAATGCTTGGAACCAGAAGTATTTTGGATATCTATCTATCTATCTATCTATCTATCTATCTCTATATATATATATATATATATACACATACACACAGTTGAAAAGACCGGTACTCCTTTGTTACATAAATACTTGCGTCCCGATGCCATCTAATCCCACAAGGGATAAATTGAATATAGTTTGCAGTAGCGGAACTCAGCGACGACTTCTCCAAAGATCATTTATTTAGACCCTTTTCGTTTTGTATCCTGACGAAAGGGTCTAAAATAAGAATTTACTTACCGATAATTCTATTTCTCATAGTCCGTAGTGGATGCTGGGAACTCCGTAAGGACCATGGGGATTAGCGGCTCCGCAGGAGACTGGGCACAAAAGTAAAAGCTTTAGGACTACCTGGTGTGCACTGGCTCCTCCCCCTATGACCCTCCTCCAAGCCTCAGTTAGGATACTGTGCCCGGACGAGCGTACACAATAAGGAAGGATTTTGAATCCCGGGTAAGACTCATACCAGCCACACCAATCACACCGTACAACCTGTGATCTGAACCCAGTTAACAGCATGATAACAGAGGAGCCTCTGAAAAGATGGCTCACAACAATAATAACCCGATTTTTGTAACAATAACTATGTACAAGTATTGCAGACAATCCGCACTTGGGACGGGCGCCCAGCATCCACTACGGACTATGAGAAATAGAATTATCGGTAAGTAAATTCTTATTTTCTCTGACGTCCTAGTGGATGCTGGGAACTCCGTAAGGACCATGGGGATTATACCAAAGCTCCCAAACGGGCGGGAGAGTGCGGAAGACTCTGCAGCACCGAATGAGAGAACTCCAGGTCCTCCTCAGCCAGGGTATCAAATTTGTAGAATTTAGCAAACGTGTTTGCCCCTGACCAAGTAGCTGCTCGGCAAAGTTGTAACGCCGAGACCCCTCGGGCAGCCGCCCAAGATGAGCCCACCTTCCTTGTGGAATGGGCTTTTACAGATTTAGGCTGTGGCAGGCCTGCCACAGAATGTGCAAGCTGAATTGTACTACAAATCCAATGAGCAATAGTCTGCTTAGAAGCAGGAGCACCCAGCTTATTGGGTGCATACAGGATAAACAGCGAGACAGATTTCCTGACTCCAGCCGTCCTGGAAACATATATTTTCAGGGCCCTGACTACGTCCAGCAACTTGGAGTCCTCCAAGTCCCTAGTAGCCGCAGGCACCACGATAGGCTGGTTCAAGTGAAATGCTGAAACCACCTTAGGGAGAAATTGAGGACGAGTCCTCAATTCTGCCCTGTCCGTATGAAAAATTAGGTAAGGGCTTTTATAGGATAAAGCCGCCAATTCTGAGACACGCCTGGCTGAAGCCAGGGCTAACAACATTACCACTTTCCAAGTGAGATATTTTAAGTCCACAGTGGAGAGTGGTTCAAACCAATGTGATTTTAGGAAACCCAAAACTACATTGAGATCCCAAGGTGCCACTGGAGGCACAAAAGGAGGCTGTATATGCAGTACCCCCTTGACAAAAGTCTGAACTTCAGGAACTGAAGCCAGTTCTTTCTGGAAGAAAATCGACAGGGCCGAAATTTGAACCTTAATGGACCCTAATTTTAGGCCCATAGACAGTCCTGTTTGCAGGAAATGTAGGAAACGACCCAGTTGAAATTCCTCTGTAGGGGCCTTCCTGGCCTCGCACCACGCAACATATTTACGCCAAATCCGGTGATAATGTTGCACGGTTACATCCTTCCTGGCTTTGATCAGGGTAGGGATGACTTCATCCGGAATGCCTTTTTCCTTCAGGATCCGGCGTTCAACCGCCATGCCGTCAAACGCAGCCGCGGTAAGTCTTGGAACAGACAGGGTCCCTGCTGAAGCAGGTCCTTTCTTAGAGGTAGAGGCCACTTCTCTGTGAGCATCTCTTGAAGTTCCGGGTACCAAGTTCTTCTTGGCCAATCCGGAGCCACGAGTATAGTCCTTACTCCTCTCCTTCTTATGATCCTCAGTACCTTGGGTATGAGAGGCAGAGGAGGGAACACATACACTGACTGGTACACCCATGGTGTTACCAGAGCGTCCACAGCTATTGCCTGAGGGTCCCTTGACCTGGCGCAATACCTGTCCAGTTTTTTGTTGAGGCGGGACGCCATCATGTCCACCTTTGGTTTTTCCCAACGGTTCACAATCATGTGGAAGACTTCTGGGTGAAGTCCCCACTCCCCCGGATGGAGGTCGTGTCTGCTGAGGAAGTCTGCTTCCCAGTTGTCCACTCCCGGAATAAACACTGCTGACAGTGCTATCACATGATTTTCCGCCCAGCGAAGAATCCTTGCAACTTCTGTCATTGCCCTCCTGCTTCTTGTGCCGCCCTGTCTGTTTACGTGGGCGACTGCCGTGATGTTGTCTGACTGGATCAGCACCGGCTGACCTTGAAGCAGAGGTCTTGCTAGGCTTAGAGCATTGTAGATGGCCCTTAGCTCCAGGATATTTATGTGGAGTGATGTCTCCAGGCTTGACCACAAGCCCTGGAAATTTCGTCCCTGTGTGACTGCTCCCCAGCCTCTCAGGCTGGCATCCGTGGTCACCAGGACCCAGTCCTGAATGCCGAATCTGCGGCCCTCTAGAAGATGAGCACTCTGCAACCACCACAGGAGAGACACCCTTGTCCTTGGTGACCAGATTATCCGCTGATGATCTGAAGATGCGACCCGGACCATTTGTCTAGCAGATCCCACTGGAAGGTTCTTGTGTGGAATCTGCCGAATGGGATTGCTTCGTAAGAAGCCACCATCTTTCCCAGGACCCTTGTGCATTGATGCACTGAGACTTGGCCTGGTTTTAGGAGATTTCTGACTAGTTCGGATAACTCCCTGGCTTTCTCCTCCGGGAGAAACACCTTTTTCTGGACTGTGTCCAGGATCATCCCTAGGAATAGGAGTCGGGTAGTCGGGAGCAGCTGAGATTTTGGAATATTGAGAATCCAACCGTGCTGACGCAGCACTATCTGAGATAGTGCTACCCCGACTTCCAACTGTTCCCTGGATCTTGCCCTTATCAGGAGATCGTCCAAGTAAGGGATAACTAAAACTCCCTTCCTTCGAAGGAGTATCATCATTTCGGCCATTACCTTGGTAAAGACCCGGGGTGCCGTGGACAATCCAAACGGCAGCGTCTGAAACTGATAGTGACAGTTCTGTACCACAAACCTGAGGTACCCTTGGTGAGAAGGGCAAATTGGGACATGTAGGTAAGCATCTTTGATGTCCAGAGACACCATATAGTCCCCGTCTTCCAGGTTTGCAATCACTGCTCTGAGTGACTCCATCTTGAATTTGAACCTTTGTATGTAAGTGTTCAAGGATTTTAGGTTTAAAATTGGTCTCACCGAGCCGTCCGGCTTCGGTACCACAAATAGTGTGGAATAGTACCCCTTTCCCTGTTGTAGGAGGGGTACCTTGATTATCACCTGCTGGGAATACAGCTTGTGAATGGCATCCAATACTGCCTCCCTGTCTGAGGGAGACGTCGGTAAAGCAGACTTTAGAAAACGGCGAGGGGGAGACGTCTCGAATTCCAATTTGTACCCCTGAGATACCACTTGGAGGATCCAGGGGTCCACTTGCGAGTGGGCCCACTGCGCACTGAACTTCTTGAGACGGGCCCCCACCGTGTCTGCTTGTAAAGCCCCAGCGTCATGCTGAGGACTTTGCGGAGGCGGGAGAGGGCTTTTGTTCCTGGGAACTGGCTGTTTGTTGCAGCCTTTTTCCTCTCCCTCTGCCACGGGGCATAAATGAGGCGCCTTTTGCCCGCTTGCCCTTATGGGGCCGAAAGGACTGCGCCTGATAATACGGCGTCTTCTTAGGTTGAGAAGCTACCTGGGGTAAAAATGTGGATTTTCCAGCAGTTGCCGTGGCTACCAGGTCTGATAGACCTACCCCAAATAACTCCTCCCCCTTATAAGGCAATACTTCCATGTGCCTTTTAGAATCCGCATCACCTGACCACTGCCGTGTCCATAAACTTCTTCTAGCAGAAATGGACAGCGCGCTAACTCTTGATGCCAGTCGGCAAATATCCCTCTGTGCATCACGCATATATAGAAATGCATCCTTCAAATGCTCTATAGTCAGTAATATACTGTCCCTATCTAGGGTATCAATATTTTCAGTCAGGGAATCCGACCACGCGAGGCCCGCACTGCACATCCAGGCTGAGGCGATTGCTGGTCGCAGTATAACACCCGTGTGAGAGTATATACATTTTAGGATATTCTCCAGCTTTCTATCGGCAGGTTCCTTTAGGGCGGCCGTATCAGGAGAGGGTAGTGCTACCTGTTTTGACAAACGTGTGAGCGCTTTATCCACCCTAGGGGGTGTTTCCCAACGTGCCCTATCCTCTGGCGGGAAAGGGTACAATGCCAATAACCTTTTAGGAATTATCAGTATTTTATCGGGGGAAACCCACGCCTCATCACACACTTCATTTAATTCCTCGGATACAGGAAAAACTACAGGCAGTTTTTTCTCACCAAACATAATACCCTTTTTAGTGGTACTTGTATTATCAGAGATATGCAATACATTTTTCATTGCTTCAATCATGTAACGTGTGGCCCTACTGGAAGTCACGTTTGTCTCATCATCGTCGACACTGGAGTCAGTATCCGTGTCTGTGTCTGCCATTTGAGGTAACGGGCGTTTTAAAGCCCCTGATGGCGTTTGAGACCCTTGGACAGGCACAAGCTGAGTAGCCGGCTGTCTCATGTCGTCAACTGTCTGTCGTAACGAACTGACACTGTCACGCAATTCCTTCCATAAGCTTATCCACTCAGGTGTCGACTCCCCAGGGGGTGACAACTGTATAATAGGCAATTGCTCCGCCTCCATCTCATTTTCCTCCTCAAACATGTCGACACAATCGTACCGACACACCGCACACACACAGGGAATGCTCTGATAGAGGACAGGACCCCACTAGCCCTTTGGGGAGACAGAGGGAGAGTATGCCAGCACACACCAGAGCGCTATATATAAACAGGAATACCACTATAAAATGTGCTTTTCCTTTATAGCTGCTGTATTATCAAAACTGCGCCAAATTAGTGCCCCCCCTCTCTTTTTTACCCTTTTCTGTAGTGTAGGACTGCAGGGGAGAGTCAGGGAGACGTCCTTCCAGCGGAGCTGTGATGGAAAATGGCGCCTGTGTGCTGAGGAGATAGGCTCCGCCCCCTTCTCGGCGGCCTTTTCTCCCGCTTTTTTGCAAGTTCTGGCAGGGGTTAAAATACATCCATATAGCCCTGGGGGTTATATGTGGTTTATTTATGCCAGCCAAGGTGTTTTACATTGCTGCTCAGGGCGCCCCCCCCTAGCGCCCTGCCCCCCTTAGTGACCGTAGTGTGAAGTGTGCCTGAGTAACAATGGCGCACAGCTGCAGTGCTGTGCGCTACCTTGTTGAAGACCGAAGTCTTCTGCCGCCGATTTTTCCGGACCTCTTCTTGCTTCTGGCTCTGTAAGGGGGCCGGCGGCGCGGCTCTGGGACCGAGCTCCGAGGCTGGGCCTGTGTTCGGTCCCTCTGGAGCTAATGGTGTCCAGTAGCCTAAGAAGCCCAATCCACTCTACACTTCAGGTGAGTTCGCTTCTTCTCCCCTTAGTCCCTCGAGGCAGTGAGCCTGTTGCCAGCAGGTCTCACTGAAAATAAAAACCTAAAACTAAAACTTTCACTAAGAAGCTCAGGAGAGCCCCTAGTGTGCACCCTTCTCGGCCGGGCACAAAAATCTAACTGAGGCTTGGAGGAGGGTCATAGGGGGAGGAGCCAGTGCACACCAGGTAGTCCTAAAGCTTTTACTTTTGTGCCCAGTCTCCTGCGGAGCCGCTAATCCCCATGGTCCTTACGGAGTTCCCAGCATCCACTAGGACGTCAGAGAAATAAATGATGCTCAAACGTTGACATAATCCAGAGTGATGGTGTTTTCATTCTTTGGAGAAGTCGTCGCTCAGTGCCGCTACTGCGAAATATATACACTGCTCAAAAAAAATAAAGGGAACACTAAAATAACACATCCTAGATCTGAATGAATGAAATATTCTTATTAAATACTTTGGTCTTTACATAGTTGAATGTGCTGACAACAAAATCACACAAAAATTAGCAATGGAAATCAAATTTATTAACCCATGTAGGTCTGGATTTGGAGTTACACTCAAAATTAAAGTGGAAAAACACACTACAGGCCGATCCAACTTTGTCGTAATGTCCTTAAAACAAGTCAAAATGAGGCTCAGTAGTGTGTGTGGCCTCCACGTGCCTGTATGAACTCCCTACAATGCCTGGGCATGCTCCTGATGAGGTGGCGGATGATCTCCTGAGGGATCTCCCCCCAGACCTGGACTAAAGCATCCGCCAACTCCTGGACAGTCTGTGGTGCAACGTGGCGTTGGTGGATGGAGCGAGACATGATGTCCCAGATGTGCTCAATTGGATTCAGGTCTGGGGAACAGGCGGGCCAGTCCATAGCATCAATGCCTTCGTCTTGCAGGAACTGCTGACACATTCTAGGCACATGAGGTCTAGCATTGTCTTGCATTAGGAGGAACCCAGGGCCAACCGCACCAGCATATGGTCTCACAAGGGGTCTGAGGATCTCATCTCGGTACCTAACGGCAGTCAGGCTACCTCTGGCGAGCACATGGAGGGCTGTGCGGCCCCCCAAAGTAATGCCACCCCACACCATTACTGACCCACTGCCAAACCAGTCATGCTGGAGGATGTTGCAGGCAGCAGAACGTTCTCCTTGGCGTCTCCAGACTCTGTCACATGTGCTCAGTGAGAACCTGCTTTCATCTGTGAAGAACACAGGGCGCCAGTGGCGAATTTGCCAATCTTGGTGTTCTCTGGCAAATGCCAAATGTCCTGCACGGTGTTGGGCTGTAAGCACAACCCCCACCTGTGGACGTCAGGCCCTCATACCACCCTCATGGAGTCTGTTTCTGATCGTTTGAGTAGACACATGCACATTTGTGGCTTGCTGGAGGTCATTTTGCAGGGCTCTGGCAGTGCTCCTCCTGTTCCTCCTTGCACAAAGGTGGAGGTAGCGGTCCTGCAGCCGGGTTGTTACCCTCCTACGGCCTCCTCCACATCTCCTGATGTACTGGCCTGTCTCCTGGTAGCGCCTCCATGCTCTGGACACTACGCTGACAGACACCGCAAACCTTCTTGCCACAGCTCGCATTGATGTGCCATCCTGGATGAGCTGCACTACCTGAGCCACTTGTGTGGGTTGTAGGAAGGTCATACAGGCACGTGGAGGCCACACACACTACTGAGCCTCATTTTGACTTGTTTTAAGGACATTACATCAAAGTTGAATCGGCCTGTAGTGTGTTTTTCCACTTTAATTTTGAGGGTGACTCCAAATCCAGACCTCCATGGGTTAATAAATTTGATTTCCATTGATAATTTTTGTGTGATTTTGTTGTCAGCACATTCAACTATGTAAAGAACAAAGTATTTACTAAGAATATTTCATTCATTCAGATCTAGGATGTGTTATTTTAGTGTTCCCTTTATTTTTTTGAGCAGTGTATATAATAAGAATTTACTTACCGATAATTCTATTTCTCGGAGTCCGTAGTGGATGCTGGGGTTCCTGAAAGGACCATGGGGAATAGCGGCTCCGCAGGAGACAGGGCACAAAAAAGTAAAGCTTTACTAGGTCAGGTGGTGTGCACTGGCTCCTCCCCCTATGACCCTCCTCCAGACTCCAGTTAGGTACTGTGCCCGGACGAGCATACACAATAAGGGAGGCATTTTGAATCCCGGGTAAGACTCATACCAGCCACACCAATCACACCGTACAACTTGTGATCTAAACCCAGTTAACAGTATGACAACAGAAAGGGCCTCTTAAAGATGGCTCCTTAACAATAACCCGAATTAGTTAACAATAACTATGTACAAGTATTGCAGATAATCCGCACTTGGGATGGGCGCCCAGCATCCACTACGGACTCCGAGAAATAGAATTATCGGTAAGTAAATTCTTATTTTCTCTATCGTCCTAAGTGGATGCTGGGGTTCCTGAAAGGACCATGGGGATTATACCAAAGCTCCCAAACGGGCGGGAGAGTGCGGATGACTCTGCAGCACCGAATGAGAGAACTCCAGGTCCTCCTTTGCCAGGGTATCAAATTTGTAAAATTTTACAAACTTGTTCTCCCCCGACCACGTAGCTGCTCGGCAGAGTTGTAATGCCGAGACCCCTCGGGCAGCCGCCCAAGATGAGCCCACCTTCCTTGTGGAGTGGGCTTTTACAGTTTTAGGCTGTGGCAGGCCTGCCACAGAATGTGCAAGTTGAATTGTGTTACAAATCCAACGAGCAATCGACTGCTTAGAAGCAGGTGCGCCCAACTTGTTGGGTGCATACAATATAAACAGCGAGTCAGATTTTCTGACTCCAGCCGTCCTTGCAATGTATATTTTTAAGGCTCTGACAACGTCCAACAACTTGGAGTCCTCCAAGTCGCTAGTGGCCGCAGGCACCACAATAGGTTGGTTCAGATGAAATGCTGATACCACTTTAGGGAGAAAATGCGGACGAGTCCGCAGTTCTGCCCTATCCGAATGGAAGATTAGATAAGGACTTTTATAAGATAAAGCCGCCAATTCAGATACTCTCCTGGCAGAGGCCAGGGCTAGTAACATAGTCACTTTCAATGTGAGATATTTCAAATCCACCTTTTTCAATGGTTCAAACCAATGGGATTTGAGGAAATCTAAAACTACATTTAGATCCCACGGTGCCACCGGAGGCACCACAGGAGGCTGTATATGCAGTACTCCCTTGACAAAAGTCTGGACCTCAGGGACAGAGGCCAATTCTTTTTGGAAGAATATTGACAGGGCCGAAATTTGAACCTTAATGGATCCCAATTTGAGACCCATAGATAATCCTGATTGCAGGAAATGTAGGAAACGACCCAGTTGGAATTCCTCCGTCGGAACCCTCCGATCCTCGCACCACGCTACATATTTTCGCCAAATGCGGTGATAATGTTTCACGGTGACTTCCTTCCGTGCCTTAATCAAGGTAGGAATGACTTCTTCTGGAATGCCTTTCCCTTTTAGGATCTGGCGTTCAACCGCCATGCCGTCAAACGCAGCCGCGGTAAGTCTTGAAAAAGACAGGGACCCTGCTGTAGCAGGTCCCTTCTCAGAGGTAGAGGGCACGGTTCGTCCGTGAGCATCTCTTGAAGTTCCGGATACCAAGTCCTTCTCGGCCAATCCGGAACCACTAGTATTGTTCTTACTCTTCTTTGCCGTATGATCTTCAATACCTTTGGTATGAGCGGCAGAGGAGGAAACACATACACTGACTGGTACACCCAAGGAGTTACCAGTGCGTCCACAGCTATTGCCTGTGGATCTCTTGACCTGGCGCAATATTTGTCCAGTTTCTTGTGGAGGCGAGACGCCATCATGTCTACAATTGGTCTTTCCCAACGGTCTATTAACATGTTGAAGACTTCTGGATGTAGACCCCACTCTCCCGGATGAAGATCGTGTCTGCTGAGGAAGTCTGCTTCCCAGTTGTCCACGCCCGGGATGAACACTGCTGACAGTGCTATCACGTGATTCTCCGCCCAGCGAAGAATCTTGGCAGCTTCTGCCATTGCACTCCTGCTTCTTGTGCCGCCCTGCCTGTTTACATGGGCGACCGCCGTGATGTTGTCCGACTGAATCAACACCGGCTTTCCTTGCAGGAGAAGTTCCGCCTGGCTTAGAGCATTGTAGATTGCTCTTAGTTCCAGAATGTTTATGTGAAGAGACTTTTCCAGACTCGTCCATACTCCCTGGAAGTTTCTTCCTTGTGTGACTGCTCCCCAGCCTCTCAGGCTGGCGTCCGTGGTCACCAGGATCCAATCCTGAATGCCGAATCTGCGGCCTTCTAATAGGTGAGCCTTCTGCAACCACCACAGAAGTGACACCCTTGTCTTTGGTGACAGGGTTATTCGCAGGTGCATCTGCAGATGCGACCCTGACCATTTGTCCAACAGATCCCTTTGGAATATTCTTGCATGGAATCTGCCGAATGGAATTGCTTCGTAAGAAGCCACCATTTTTCCCAGGACTCTTGTGCATTGATGTACTGACACTTTTCCTGGTTTTAGGAGGTTCCTGACCAGATCGGATAACTCCTTGGCTTTTCCCTCTGGAAGGAAAACCTTTTTCTGAACCGTGTCCAGAATCATTCCTAGGAACAGCAGACGAGTTGTCGGGATTAAATGGGATTTTGGAATATTCAGAATCCACCCGTGTTGTCTTAGCACCTCTTGAGATAGTGCTAAAGCTGTCTCCAGCTGTTCTCTGGACCTTGCCCTTATTAGGAGATCGTCCAAGTATGGGATAACTAATACGCCTTTTCTTCGAAGAAGAATCATCATCTCGGCCATTACCTTGGTAAAGACCCGAGGCGCCGTGGACAATCCGAACGGCAGCGTCTGAAACTGATAGTGACAGTTTTGAACAATGAACCTGAGGTACCCCTGGTGTGCGGGGTAAATCGGAACGTGTAGATACGCATCCTTGATGTCCAAGGATACCATAAAGTCCCCTTCTTCCAGGTTCGCTATCACTGCTCTGAGTGACTCCATCTTGAACTTGAACTTTTTTATGTAGAGGTTCAAGGACTTCAGATTTAGAATAGGCCTTACCGAGCCATCCGGCTTCGGTACCACAAATAGAGTGGAATAATACCCCTTTCCTTGTTGTAATAGGGGTACTTTGACTATCACCTGCTGAGCGTACAGCTTGTGAATGGCTTCCAACACCCTCTCCCTTTCGGAAGAGACGGTTGGTAAGGCAGACTTCAGGAAACGATGAGGAGGATCCGTCTCTAATTCCAACCTGTACCCCTGAGATATTATCTGCAGGATCCAGGGGTCTACCTGCGAGTGAGCCCACTGCGCGCTGTAATTTTTGAGACGGCCCCCCACTGTCCCCGAGTCCGCTTGAGAGGCCCCAGCGTCATGCTGAGGTTTTTGCAGGAGCCGGGGAGGGCTTCTGTTCCTGGGAAGGAGCTGCCTGTTGGTGTCTCTTCCCTCTTCCTCTGCCTCGTGGCAGGTACGACAAGCCCTTTGCTCTCTTATTTTTGTAGGAGCGAAAAGGCTGCGGTTGAAAGGTCGGTGCCTTTCTCTGTTGGGGAGTGACTTGAGGTAAAAAAGTGGATTTCCCGGCAGTAGCCGTGGCCACCAAGTCTGATAGACCAACTCCAAATAACTCCTCCCCTTTATACGGCAAAACCTCCATGTGACGTTTTGAATCCGCATCGCCTGTCCACTGTCGTGTCCATAAGGCTCTTCTGGCTGAAATGGACATAGCACTCACCCGAGATGCCAGTGTGCAAATATCCCTCTGTGCATCACGCATATAGATAAATGCATCCTTTATTTGTTCTAACGACAGTAAAACATTGTCCCTATCTAGGGTATCAATATTTTCAATCAGGGATTCTGACCAAACTACTCCAGCACTGCACATCCAGGCAGTTGCTATAGCTGGTCGTAGTATAACACCTGCATGTGTGTATATATTCTTTTGAATAACTTCCATCTTTCTATCTGATGGATCCTTAAGTGCGGCCGTCTCAGGAGAGGGTAACGCCACTTGTTTGGATAAGCGTGTGAGCGCCTTGTCCACCTTAGGGGGTGTTTCCCAGCGCGCCCTAACCTCTGGCGGGAAAGGGTATAATGCCAATAACTTTTTTGAAATTATCAACTTTTTATCAGGAGCAACCCACGCTTCATCACACACGTCATTTAATTCTTCTGATTCAGGAAAAACTGTTTGTAGTTTTTTCACACCATACATAATACCCTGTTTTACGGTATCTGTAGTATCAGCTAAATGTAACGTCTCCTTCATTGCCAAAATCATATAACGTGTGGCCCTACTGGAAAATACGTTTGAATTTCTACCGTCGTCACTGGAATCAGTGCCCGTGTCTGGGTCTGTGTCGACCGACTGAGGCAAAGGGCGTTTTACAGCCCCTGACGGTGTTTGAGGCGCCTGGACAGGCATTAATTGATTGTCCGGCCGCCTCATGTCCTCAACTGACTGTTTAAGGGAAGATAAACCATCACGTAATTCCACAAATAAAGGCATCCATTCTGGTGTCGACCCCCTGGGGGGTGACATCTGCATATTTGGCAATTGCTCCGCCTCCACACCAATATCGTCCTCATACATGTCGACACCACGTACCGACACACACCGCAAACTCACAGGGAATGCTCTAATGAAGACAGGACCCACTAGCCCTTTTGGGGAGACAGAGGGAGAGTCTGCCAGCACACACCACAAAGCGCTATATATACAAGGGATATCCTTATATTAAGTGCTCCCTTATAGCTGCTTTAATATATATATATATAGCCATTAATGTGCCCCCCCTCTCTGTTTTACCCTGTTTCTGTAGTGCAGTGCAGGGGAGAGACCTGGGAGCCGTTCTGACCAGCGGAGCTGTGACAGAAAATGGCGCCGTGTGCTGAGGAGATAGGCCCCGCCCCTTTTTCGGCGGGTTCTTCTCCCGCTATTTTTCCAGTCAGGCAGGGGTTAAATATCTCCATATAGCCCCTATGGGCTATATGTGAGGTATTTTTAGCCTTGTATAAGGTTTATATTTGCCTCTCAGAGCGCCCCCCCCCAGCGCTCTGCACCCTCAGTGACTGCCCAGTGAAGTGTGCTGAGAGGAAAATGGCGCACAGCTGCAGTGCTGTGCGCTACCTTATGAAGACTGAGGAGTCTTCAGCCGCCGGTTTCCGGACCTCTTCACGCTTCAGCATCTGCAAGGGGGTCGGCGGCGCGGCTCCGGGACCGGACTCCACGGCTGGGCCTGTGTTCGATCCCTCTGGAGCTAATGGTGTCCAGTAGCCAAGCAGCAAATCCACTCTGCATGCAGGTGAGTTTACTACTTTCCCCCTAAGTCCCACGTTGCAGTGATCCTGTTGCCAGCAGGACTCACTGTAAAGAAAAAAACCTAAACTAAACTTTCTCTAAGCAGCTCTTTAGGAGAGCCACCTAGATTGCACCCTTCTCGTTCGGGCACAAAATCTAACTGGAGTCTGGAGGAGGGTCATAGGGGGAGGAGCCAGTGCACACCACCTGACCTAGTAAAGCTTTACTTTTTTGTGCCCTGTCTCCTGCGGAGCCGCTATTCCCCATGGTCCTTTCAGGAACCCCAGCATCCACTTAGGACGATAGAGAAAATAAGATTTTACTCACCGGTAAATCTATTTCTCGTAGTCCGTAGTGGATGCTGGGAACTCCGTAAGGACCATGGGGAATAGACGGGCTCCGCAGGAGACTGGGCACTCTAAAAGAAAGATTAGGTACTATCTGGTGTGCACTGGCTCCTCCCTCTATGCCCCTCCTCCAGACCTCAGTTAGGATACTGTGCCCGGAAGAGCTGACACAATAAGGAAGGATTTTGAATCCCGGGTAAGACTCATACCAGCCACACCAATCACACCGTATAACTCGTGATACTATACCCAGTTAACAGTATGAAATATAACTGAGCCTCTCAACAGATGGCTCAACAATAACCCTTTAGTTAGGCAATAACTATATACAAGTATTGCAGACAATCCGCACTTGGGATGGCCGCCCAGCATCCACTACGGACTACGAGAAATAGATTTACCGGTGAGTAAAATCTTATTTTCTCTGACGTCCTAGTGGATGCTGGGAACTCCGTAAGGACCATGGGGATTATACCAAAGCTCCCAAACGGGCGGGAGAGTGCGGATGACTCTGCAGCACCGAATGAGAGAACTCAAGGTCCTCCTCAGCCAGGGTATCAAATTTGTAGAATTTAGCAAACGTGTTTGCCCCTGACCAAGTTGCAGCTCGGCAAAGTTGTAAAGCCGAGACCCCTCGGGCAGCCGCCCAAGATGAGCCCACTTTCCTCGTGGAATGGGCTGTTACTGATGTAGGATGCGGCAATCCAGCCGCAGAATGCTCCAGCTGAATTGTGTTACAAATTCAGCGAGCAATAGTCTGCTTAGAAGCAGGAGCACCTATTTTGTTGGGTGCCTACAGGATAAAAAACGAGTCAGTTTTCCTGACTCCAGCCGTCCTGGAAATATAAATTTTTAAGGCCCTGACTACGTCCAGTAACTTGGAATCTTCCAAGTCCCTAGTAGCCGCAGGCACTACAATAGATTGGTTCAAGTGAAAAGCTGATACCACCTTAGGGAGAAACTGGGGACGAGTCCTCAATTCTGCCCTATCCATATGGAAAATCAGATAAGGGCTTTTACATGAAAAAGCCGCCAATTCTGACACACGCCTGGCCGAAGCCAAGGCCAATAACATGACCACTTTCCACGTGAGATATTTCAAATCCACAGTTTTAAGTGGCTCAAACCAATGTGATTTTAAGAAACTCAACACCACGTTGAGATCCCAAGGTGCCACAGAAGGCACAAAAAAGGGGCTGAATATGTAGCACTCCTTTTACAAATGTCTGAACTCCAGGCAGTGAAGCCAGTTCTTTCTGGAAGAAAATCGACAGAGCCGAAATCTGGACCTTAATGGAACCCAAATTTAGGCCCATAGTCACTCCTGACTGTAGGAAGTGCAGAAAACGACCCAGCTGAAATTCCTCTGTTGGGGCCTTCCTGGCCTAACACCACGCAACATATTTTCGCCAAATACGGTGATAATGGTTTGCGGTTACTTCTTTCCTGGCTTTTATCAGCGTAGGAATGACTTCCTCCGGAATGCCCTTTTGCTTTAGGATCCGGAATTCAACCGCCATGCCGTCCAACGCAGCCGCGGTAAGTCTTGGAACAGACAGGGCCCCTGCTGTAGCAGATCCTGTCTGAGCGGTAGAGGCCATGGGTCCTCTGATATTATTTCTTGAAGTTCTGGGTACCAAGCTCTTCTTGACCCATCCGGAACCACGAGTATCGTTCTTACTCCTCGTTTTCTTATTATTCTCAGTACCTTTGGTATGAGAGGCAGAGGAGGGAATACATAAACCGACTGGTACACCCACGGTGTCACTAGAGCGTCCACAGCTATTGCCTGAGGGTCCCTTGACCTGGCGCAATATCTAGTTTGTTGTTTAGGCGGGACGCCATCATGTCCACCTGTGGCCTTTCCCAACGGTTTACCAACAGTTGGAAGACTTCTGGATGAAGTCCCCACTCTCCCGGGTGTCGGTCGTGTCTGCTGAGGAAGTCTGCTTCCCAGTTGTCCACTCCCGGAATGAACACTGCTGACAGTGCTAAGACGTGATTTTCCGCCCATCGGAGAATCCTTGTGGCTTCTGCCATCGCCATCCTGCTTCTTGTGCCGCCCTGTCGGTTTACATGGGCGACTGCCGTGATGTTGTCTGATTGGATCAGTACCGGCTGGTTTTGAAGCAGAGGCCTTGCCAGACTTAGGGCATTGTAAATGGCCCTCAGTTCCAGAATATTTATGTGTAGGGACGACTCCTGACTTGACCAAAGTCCTTGGAAATTTCTTCCCTGTGTGACTGCCCCCCAGCCTCGAAGGCTGGCATCCGTGGTTACCAGGACCCAGTCCTGTATGCCGAATTTGCGGCCCTCTTGAAGATGAGCACTCTGCAGCCACCACAGTAGAGATACCCTGGTCCTTGGAGACAGGGTTATCAGCCGATGCATCTGAAGATGCGATTCCGACCACTTGTCCAAGAGGTCCCACTGAAAGGTTCTTGCATGGAACCTGCCGAATGGAATTTTGCTTCGTAAGAAGCTACCATTTTTCCCAGGACTCGTGTGCAGTGATGCACCGATACCTGTTTTGGTTTCAGGAGGTCTCTGACTAGAGATGACAGCTCCTTGGCTTTCTCCTGCGGGAGAAACACTTTTTTCTGTTCTGTGTCCAGAACCATCCCCAGGAACAGCAGGCGTGTGGTAGGAACCAGCTGTGACTTTGGAATGTATAGAATCCATCCGTGCTGTTGTAGCACTTCCCGAGATAGTGCTACTCTGACCAACAACTGCTCCATGGACCTCGCCTTTATAAGGAGATCGTCCAAGTACGGGATAATTAAAAACTCCCTTTTTTCGAAGGAGTATCATCATTTCTGCCATTACCTTGGTAAAGACCCTCGGTGCCATGGACAGTCCAAACGGCAGTGTTTGGAATTGGTAATGGCAATCCTGTACCACAAATCTGAGGTACTCCTGGTGAGGATGGTAAATGGGGACATGTAGGTAAGCATCCTTGATGTCCAGGGATACCATGTAATCCCCCTCCTCCAGGCTTGCAATAACCGCCCTGAGCGATTCCATCTTGAACTTGAATTTTTTTATGTATGTGTTCAAGGACTTCAAATTTAAAATGGGTCTCACCGAACCGTCCGGTTTCGGTACCACAAACAGTGTGGAATAGTAACCCCGTCCTTGTTGAAGTAGGGGCACCTTGACTATCACCTGCTGGGAATACAGCTTGTGAATTGCCTCTAGCACAGCCTCCCTGCCTGAGGGAGTTGTCAGCAAGGCAGATTTGAGGAAAACGGCGGGGGGGAGACGCCTCGAATTCCAGCCTGTACCCCTGAGATACTACTTGAAGGATCCAGGGATCCACCTGTGAGCGAGCCCACTGATCGCTGAAATTTTTGAGGCGGCCCCCCACCGTACCTGGCTACGCCTGTGGAGCCCCAGCGTCATGCGGTGGACTCAGAGGAAGCGGGGGAAGAATTTTGATTCTGGGAACTGGGAAGCGGGGGAAGAATTTTGATTCTGGGAACTGGCTGACTGGTGCAGCTTTTTCCCTCTTCCCTCGTCTCTGTGCAGAAAGGAAGCGCCTTTGACCCGCTTGCTTTTCTGAAGCCGAAAGGACTGTACCTGATAATACAGTGCTTTCTTAGGCTGTGAGGAAACCTGAGGTAAAAAATTTTCTTCCCAGCTGTTGCTGTGGATACGAGGTCCCAGAGACCATCCCCAAACAATTCCTCACCTTTATAAGGCTCTATGTGCCTTTTAAAGTCAGCATCACCTGTCCAGTGTCGGGTCTCTAATACCCTCCTGACAGAATGGACATTGCATTAATTCTGGATGCCAGCCGGCAAAATATCCCTCTGTGCATCCCTCATATATAAAACGACGACTTATGTTCGCAAAATAGTATCCCTGTTTGACAGGGTTACAGACCACGCTGCAGCAGCACTATCTGCAGGTCTCAGTCTAGTACCTGAGTGTGTAAATACAGACTTCAGGATAGCCTCCTGCTTTTTATCAGCAGGTACCTTCAAAGTGGCCGTATCCTAAGACGGCAGTGCCACCTTTTTTGACAAACGTGTGAGCGCCTTATCCACCCTAGGGGATATCTCCCAGCGTAACTTATCCTCTGGCGGGAAAAGGTACGCCATCAGTAACTTTTTAGAAATTACCAGTTTCTTATCGGGGGAACCCACGCTTTTTCACACTTCATTCACTCATTTGATGGGGGAACAAAACACTGCCTGCTTTTTCTCCCCAAACATAAAACCCTTTTTTAGTGGTACTTGGGTTAATGTCAGAAATGTGTAACACATTTTTTATTGCCGGGATCATGTAACGGATGTTCCTAGTGGATTGTGTATATGTCTCAACCTCGTTGACACTGGAGTCAAGACTCCGTGTCGACCTCTGTGTCTGCCATCTGAGGGAGCGGGCGTTTTTGAGCCCCTGATGGCCTTTGAGACGCCTGGGCAGGCGCGGGCTGAGAAGCCGGCTGTCCCATAGCTGTTACGTCATCCAGCCTTTTATGTAAGGAGTTGACACTGTCGGTTAATACCTTCCACCTATCCATCCACTCTGGTGTCGGCCCACAGGGGGCGACATCCCATTTATCGGCATCTGCTCCGCCTCCCCATAAGCCTCCTCATCAAACATGTCGACACAGCCGTACCGAAACACCGCACACACACAGGGAATGCTCTGACTGAGGACAGGACCCCACACAGCCCTTTGGGGAGATAGAGAGAGAGTATGCCAGCACACACCAGAGCGCTATATAATGTAGGGATAAACACTATCACTGAGTGAATTTTCCCCAATAGCTGCTTGTATAAACAATATTGTGCCTAAATTTAGTGCCCCCCCTCTCTTTTTAACCCTTTGAGCCTGAAAACTACAGGGGAGAGCCTGGGGAGCTGTCTTCCAGCTGCACTGTGAAGAGAAATTGGCGCCAGTGTGCCGAGGGAGATAGCTCCGCCCCTTTTTCGCGGACTTTTCTCCCGCTTTTTTATGGATTCTGGCAGGGGTAATTATCACATATATAGCCTCTGGGGCTATATATTGTGATTATTTTGCCAGCCAAGGTGTTTTTATTGCTGCTCAGGGCGCCCCCCCCCAGCGCCCTGCACCCTCAGTGACCGGAGTGTGAAGTGTGCATGAGGAGCAATGGCGCACAGCTGCAGTGCTGTGCGCTACCTTGGTGAAGACTGAAGTCTTCTGCCGCCGATTTTCCGGACCATCTTCATGCTTCTGGCTCTGTAAGGGGGACGGCGGCGCGGCTCCGGGAACGAACACCAAGGACGGGTCCTGCGGTCGATCCCTCTGGAGCTAATGGTGTCCAGTAGCCTAAGAAGCCCAAGCTAGCTGCAAGCAGGTAGGTTCGCTTCTTCTCCCCTTAGTCCCTCGTTGCAGTGAGCCTGTTGCCAGCAGGTCTCACTGTAAAATAAAAAACCTAACATATACTTTCTTTCTAGGAGCTCAGGAGAGCCCCTAGTGTGCATCCAGCTCGGCCGGGCACAGAAATCTGAGGTCTGGAGGAGGGGCATAGAGGGAGGAGCCAGTGCACACCAGATAGTACCTAATCTTTCTTTTAGAGTGCCCAGTCTCCTGCAGAGCCCGTCTATTCCCCATGGTCCTTACGGAGTTCCCAGCATCCACTAGGACGTCAGAGAAATGTATATATATATATACATACATATATATATATATATATATATATATATATATATATACATATACACACACTCACACATATATATATATATATATATACACACACACACACACATATATGAAAACAAATATCTTCCACCCTGGACCTGATTGCATGTGTGTTTTCATGGCTACAGACTTGTTTTTTTTTAAAACAAATAATATTTATTTGAAATAAACAAATCAGTATCACAATAGAATGTACAAATTTCCTCAAAAGAAGACAAAGTAGCGAAATCAGTGCATATACCACATATAAAGCATACTTTCTGTCCAGTGTATAATAGGAATCCTGCGCTGGCATTGGCACCAATGGTAATGCTTCTCTAAAAAGAATATTCAAATTTTAACCAGGTTCTGAGCTGGTTCCAGAATCCATTCTTCAATGTAAAGGAGGGTTGTTTGGTGTGCATGTAACCACTGTGAGGGACATGGTTACATGACGGTCTGGAAGTGGCAATGGGCTGATATCTGAATAGCTTTCTTAAATATCCTTCATTTTAAGATTGCATGGCTTCGGAAATAATACAAGTGATTAAAATGTACTATATAAATCACCCTTGAGCCTGGTTCCCACCAACACATTAGCCAAGCAATTCAAATGTTCAGCAAAAACCCTTGGAATAATGATTAGAATGCCCACTCCACCCCATCCAGCCACCAGGTAAGGTGAAGTTACTAATTATCTAGCAGGTATGAGTCAAGTATTTGGGCAGTACGGATGGTGTAATGGTTAGCATTACTGCCTCACAGCACTGAGGTCATGGGTTTGATTCCCACCATGGCTCTACCTGTGTGGAGTTTGTATATTCTCCCCCTACTTGCGTGGGTTTCCTCCAGGTACTCGGGTTTCCTCCCACAATTCACAAATATACTGGTAGGTCAATTGGATCTAAACAAAAATTAACCCTAGTGTGAATGTGTGTACATGTGGTAGGAAATATAGATTGTAAGCTCCACTGGGGCAGGGACCGATGTGAATAGCCAAATATTTTCTGTAGAGCGCTGCAGAATGTGTGCGCTATATAAATAACTCGTAATAAATAAGTCTTTTTCATCAGAGCTGTAATACAGTAACAGCCATCAGGCCTAACGCTATACACCTATTTAGGAAAGCCTTGGGTGGCATTATCCTTGTAACATAAGGAGATATAATTAAGAGGGGAAGCGGTTACCATACCGCTAGTTGGGATCCTGAACGTCACAATGCCGATGCCGAAATCCCGGTGCCACAGGCTTTCCTCCCTTTATGGGTGTCCACGACACCTATAGAGGGAGAACAAATTCTGTGAAGAGCGTAGCGAGCCACTGTGCCCGCAGCAGGGCATACCGCTGCAGGTTTGTTAACGTTTGCCCCGCTGCCGGTATACCCGTGGCCGGAATCCCACTGTTGTTATGTCGGTTTTAGGTACCAATCCCATTAAGAGTATCCATAGGCGCATCGCCGCACAACATATCCATTCTACTGTTACTTCTGTCTGAGTCTAGAGGACATTTTCTGACCTTGTAATGTAAACAATCACATACTGTAATACATTCCTCAGTACTGCATTGTTAGACGCACATATTGTAGCAGAAAGTAATAACTGTAGGGTAAGTTCTATTTCTGAAGTAATAAACTTATTAGAAAAACACTAGCAGCAGCATACAAAATGGAGCATAAAGACTAGCTCTGCCATGACCAGAGAAAAGTAGCTATTCCCAGCATGCCCAAGGGTCTGAGATGGTCACTTCTTGTGTTCAGCAGGTTTGTCCATATTGCTCCTACCGCCTCCTGATTGGTTTGTACACACAGACAGCCAGCAGGACCATGGCAATAAGCAGGACACTGAAGATGCTTCCCAGCAGCACTGAAAGACAGGAGCACACAGTTAGGGGTGGCACTTGATACACCGCCTGTCGGGATGTCGGCGCTCACCATACAGACGCTGGTATACCGACAAGTATTCTCTCTCTTGGGTGGACACCCCTGGGGGGGGGGGAGAATAAATAGCGTAGCGCGCCACCATGCCCGCAGCGTTTGGCTAGTTACCACAGACAATCATACAAAAAACTTAAGCCCATCGTCATCTCAACATACACTTATATTTTCCCGAGTACTGGATGCATATCTATATCTGCTGCAATTGGAAATTTGTTGGGATTTTTTTCGTTTGTTTTTTTGAGTCATTTGTTCCAATGAAAATGACATTTCCTCAACCACCCCCTGGGAATTGTGAGAGCAGAGCGAGATCTGCGGCAAACACTGAGCACATTGTCATGCGAGTACGGATGCCAATATGGGGAACAATGCAGAGCTATCGTGGCACAGACAGCACCCTACATGCAGCCGGCATGCCGACACACACAGCAGCCCCTGCACACGGTAGGCCCGCATACAGAACACTGCAGGCATGCCCACACACAGAACCCTGTATATAGTCGGCATACCAACATACGGCCGGCGGCATGCCCACACGACTCTCACCCAGGTTCTGTTTGAGCAACACGTCATAGGGCCGGCTGGGGTGCGGCGGGCTGTCGGTCTGTGCGTGGCCGCTGGATGCATACAATGACAGGGTGATGATGAGAAGGGACAGCGGCCGCTCCGTGCTATGGAGCGTCGCCTCCATCCTCCTCCTCAGCAGCCGCCCTCTCGCCATCTCATCCCAATCCGCACTGACGGGGGATGGCTGGGAGGAGGTCCCGGCATGGTGGGAGGAGGAGGCGGGAGCTCCCCGGTGGCCTGATTGGGAGGAGGAAGAGTGGGGCGCTGCTGCTGGGACAGCCGCGCTACGCCACATCGGAGGTGCCCCCTGGCTGTGCGGGTGCTCTATAGCGGTGACAGCAGAGCGCGGGTGTAGGGGGCGCCCGGGTCACAGGCTGAATGCACTCATGTCACGGTGCTAGGCCTGAGTGTCCGGCTCCGTGCTGCTGCTACTACTCGGTCCAACCTTCATACAGGCTGCTTTTATGACCACCCCGCCCCGCTGATCCACCTGGACCCCGCCCAAGCCCTGGCCAGGATCTCTGTATGACATGCTCCCCACTTGTATAATAAGTATTACGCTGCTTGAAGTATACTCTGCCGCTCTATGGTTTGACCTAGAACTGTCTTGTTCTTGGTGCAACCACATCACTATGGCACAGGTTCTCAAACTCGGTCCTCAGGACCCCACACAGTGCATGTTTTGCAGGTAACCCAGCAGGTGCACAGGTGTATTCATTACTCACTGACACATTTTAAAAGATCCACAGGTGAAGCTAATTATTTCACTTGTGATTTTGTGAGGAGACCTGCAAAACATGAACTGTGGGGTCCTGAGGACAGAGTTTGAGAACCTGTGCACTATGGTTTATCAAATTGCAGTGTCCCGGCTTAAAAGGATAATATGGTAAGACTACATATATGGTCCTGTAGAATAATGACTTATGGAACAAACTAAATAGTAGAGAGAATTGGACACCCACGAGTGGTAATAGTGCATGTGGGTCGGAATTCTGTGTGCCAGCATTGTGATTGTTCGGGATCCTGCCGTCGGCATGGTGACCACCGAGATCCTGAGCGTTGGTCACATGAACAGATCGCGTTTTGCTGCTGCTGTCATCACTATTCAATTGCTGCTGCTAACAAACGCTAAATGCCGTGAGAGGCTATGGGGTATATGCAATTGCGGTCGAATTCCCGAAAATGTCGAAAAACGGGACATTTTCGCCCCAAAAAAAAATTAGACAATGCAATTCTGTACTTTTCGTAAAAAAAACGGACTTTCCAAATTCGACTTTTTGAAATTCGACATTTGTCAAATTCGACGTTTCTGCAATGGTACAAATGCGGCAATTCGACAAAAGTATATTCAATTGAAGTTTGTAAATTCGACAACAGTGCTTTTAGACAGTAAATTCGTAATTTTCAATCCGCCACACTTTGCTGGCGGAATCTAATAAAAAATTTTAAAAACATGTTTTTTTTAGTGTTTTTTTTATTGGTAATAGCATATCTATTTATATTAGAAGGGATTAGGTACTTGGTTTATCTATTTTGGAGGCACAAGTATTATTTATATATTTTTTTTTTTTAAATAAAATTTTTTTTTTTTAAATACCCTTCTAGTCACCCCTGGCCGGGGTACCCTGGGGGAGTGGGGACCCCTTCAATCAAGGGGTCCCCTCCCCCAGCCACCCAAGGGCCAGGGGTGAAGCCCGAGGCTGTCCCCCCCATCCAAGGGCTGCGGATGGGGGGCTGATAGCCTTGAGAAAATTGAAAGAATATTGTTTTTTCCAGTAGTAGTACAAGTCCCAGCAAGCCTCCCCCCGCAAGCTGGTACTTGGAGAACCACAAGTACCAGCATGCGGGAGAAAAACGGGCCCGCTGGTACCTGTAGTTCTACTGGAAAAAAAATACCCAAATAAAAACAGGACACGCACACCGTGAGAGTAAAACTTTATTTCACACATGTCGACACACACATACTTACCTATGTTCACACGCCGACCTCTGTCCACTTGTCCAAGTAGAATCCACGGTGTTCCTGTGAATAAAATTATACTCACCTCAATCCAGTGTCCGGATCTTTTAAAATAATCCTCGTACTTGGCAAAACAACAAAACGAACACCCGGACCAAACGGACTGAAAGGGGTCCCATGTTTACACATGGGACCCCTTTCCACGAATGCAGAGACCCCCCCGTGACTGCTGTCACAGAAAGGTCCCTTCAGCCAATCAGCGAGCACAACGTCGTGCCACTCTGCTGATTGGCTATGCGTGTCTGAGCTGTCAGACAGCGCATCGCAAAGCCTCTCCATTATATTCAATGGTGGGAACTTTGTGGTCAGCGGTGAGGTCACCCGCGGTCAGCGGCTGACCGCGGGTAACCCCACCGCTGACCGCAAGGTTCCCACCATTGAAACTAATGGAGGGAGCTGTGCGATGCGCTGTCTGCCAGCAGACGCGCATACAGCCAATCAGGAGAGTGCCACGAAGTAGCGCTTCCTGATTGTCTTAAGAGACCTTTCTGTGACAGCAGTCACGGGGGGGGGGGGGGGGGGGGTGTGTCTCTGCATTCGTGGAAAGGGGTCCCATGGGACCCCTTTCAGTCCGTTTGGTCCGGGTGTTCGTTTTGTTGTTTTGCCAAGTACGAGGATTATTTTAAAAGATCCGGACACTGGATTGAGGTGAGTATAATTTTATTCACAGGTACACCGTGGATTCTACTTGGACAAGTGGACAGAGGTCGGCGTGTGAACATAGGTAAGTATGTGTGTGTCGACATGTGTGAAATAAAGTTTTACTCTCACGGTGTGCGTGTCCTGTTTTTATTTGGGTATTTTTTTTCCAGTAGAACTACAGGTACCAGCGGGCCCGTTTTTCTCCCGCATGCTGGTACTTGTGGTTCTCCAAGTACCAGCTTGCTGGGACTTGTAGTACTACTGGGAAAAACAATATTCTTTCAATTTTCTCAAGGCTATCAGCCCCCCATCCGCAGCCCTTGGATGGGGGGGACAGCCTCGGGCTTCACCCCTGGCCCTTGGGTGGCTGGGGAGGACCCCTTGATTGAAGGGGTCCCCACTCCCCCAGTGTACCCCGGCCAGGGGTGACTAGTTGGGTATTTAATGCCACGGCCGCAGGGCGCTGTATAAAAGTGACCCCCGGCTGTGGCATTATCTGTCCAGCTAGTGGAGCCCGATGCTGGTGTAAAAAATACGGGGGACCCCTACTCTTTTTGTCCCCCGTATTTTTTGCACCAGGCGCAGAGCCCGGTGCTGGTTTTAAAAATACGGGGGATCCCCTGTCAGTTTCCCCCCCGGATTTTTAGAACCAGGACCGGCTCGAAGAGCCCGAGGCTGGTTATGCTTTGGAGGGGGGACCCCACGCAATTTTTTTTCGGGTTTTTCCCCCATTTTTTAAAAATCGGATCAAAATCCGTCAAATCGGCCGTTTTTCGACAGCGGGACTGTCGAATCCGTTCTTTATTGAATATGTTGAATTCCGGCACCCACTTGCCGGAATTCGACGGTCGAATTGTGTCGAATTAAAAAACGGCCGAAAAATAGCCGCGATTCGCCGGTAATTGCATATACCCCCATATTTGTGTTTGCACCCTCCTGAGGTTACGCATTTTCCTCTTTTATCCCATTTTGAATGGTGGTTTTTAAACCTAAACTGACACTAGTACTACTTTTATACCAAAAGATGGGTCACACCCAGGAGCCATACACGGGTGCAACTCAGCAAGAGACCCCCTTTCATATAGCCGGGTTGGTGACGTCAGCGTTAACGTGTCCCAGAGGGGCACTTGGAGATCAGATAATTGATTCCTTTTGTGTGAGCGGGTGCTGTCGACCTGTTATACCTCGTTTACACTGCACCATGGGGGTAGTTCAGACCTGATCGCTAGGCTGCGTTTTCGTACAGTGGGTGATCAGGTCTAAACTGCGCATGCATATGCACCGCAATGCGCAGGTGCATCGCATGGGTACAAAGCGGATCGCTGCTCAGCAACGGGTTTGTGTAAAGGATCCATTCGCACGAGTGTTCGCAAGGAGATTGACAGGAAGAGGGCGTTTGTGGGTGGCAACTGACTATTTTCAAGGAGTGTCTGGAAAAACGCAGGCGTGTCCAAGCATTGGAAGGGAGGGTGTCTGACGTCAATTCCGGTCCTGAACAGGCTGAAGCGATCGCAGCGGCTGAGTAAGTCCTGGGCTGTGCAGACTCTGCACAAGATCTGTTTGTACAGTACTGATACTCATGCATTTGCACACTTGCACAGCTAAAATACACTCCCCCTGTAGGCGGCGACTATCTGATTGCAGCAGTGCAAAAATCACCTGCTAGCGATCAGGTCTGAATTAGGTCGCATGACCCAAGCTAGCCGAGTTGGATTCCCAGGAAACTGGACCCGGGTAAACCCTTTTACACTGAGCCACTCCCAGGTTATCACGGCAGTAACCTGGCCTGGGTTTTAAGCGGTGGTGTAAAACGGTTATAGTTTAGCAGTTAATCCTTGAAGTTCTACACCATGAGAGGTCTCTGGTCACTTTGGAAATTAAGGGCCTAATTCAGACCTGATCACTATTGTGCGAATTTGCAGGGCAACCAATTATCAATCGACTGCGCATGAGTATGGATCGTAGTGCGCACGCGCGAGTCCAAATTTCAAAATAATCCAGCTTTTTGGTCGTTAGTCAAATGCAAGTTGATTGATAGGAAGCGGACGTTTGGGGGTGGTAATTGTCCGTTTTCTGGGAGTGTCAGGAAAAACGCTGGCATTCCGAAGTGTTTTCAGGGAGGGTGTATGACGCCAGCTCCGGCCCCGATCAGCCTGTTTCTATCGCACTGTAGGAGTAGTTCCTAGGCTACGTATGAGTTCAATGATCTGACATATTGTGGTAGTTTGATGCCATTTACTCCTTGGAATTACTTGATGCTTGCCCCCCTCCTGCTGACCTCCTTCCCCACCCATCACACTGACACATTTTAGGGAGACAATTGCTGGCTTTATGTGTGTTTTTTGTTTACCCTTTTTTCCTTTTCTTTTTCCAACTTTTTCTTACTTTCTATGTATTTGCTGTAATTGTCTCTTTTTCACGTGTATTGTCAGTTACTGTGACTCTTATTTCTCTATAACACACTTGCATATAAATGTATAAAATGTATATGTACATTATAAAAATGTAAAACTTTTGCACCCATGTACTGTATATTTTCTGACAGCTCTTGTAGTCTTTTCTCTGGATTCTTTATTAAGTACAATAAAAACAGATAAATATAAAACTACAGTATAGCACTACACCTGTCTAATGGAGTCTGCTGGTTACCTAAAGATAAAAATAACCAGTGGTAATATGCAGACAGAAAAAAGTATAGATAAACTATTTGGTCATAAAATATATGGGGCTAGTAAAATGAAAGTGTCTTTTCTTAGGGTGTAATTCACACTGGATCGCTGCAGCGGCGGCAATCACAGTCTGAATCTTTTTTTGGAGTGCACACACACAGCAACCGCACTGCACGTGTGCACCGCGGGAGCCCAGTGAGATGCTATCAGCATCTCTGGCCTGCGATCGCCTCTGCCTGACTGACAGGCAGAGGCGGTCGCTAGGTGGGAGGGGGCATGCCAACGGCGTTGGCAGGGCGTGCTCCGAACAAGGGAGGCATGTCCGTATTGTTAGAAGGGGGGTGGATGGCGGGCCGAGGCGGCTGCGTAAAGTCACACGCAGCTGCTGCGACCCAGGATGTGGCAAGAAGCTCCCTGCCAGCGTGCAGGAGCTGCACTGGTAGGGAGCAACCCTTCAGGTACAAAAGCATCACCGCCGCCATGCAATGCTTTTGTTCCTGTGCAGGAAGGGGGGTGAGGTGGGGGAGTTGTGCCTGACATGCGGGGCGGACTGTCTGTGAAAGTGATTGTACATTTAGCACATCTACGATCAACTCTGAATTACCTCCTTAGAGCGCTCCAGAGCAAGTTCTAATGCTTGTAATGAACGTATTTCAGAGGAAGCCATAGCCATTTATTGAAAAAGAATACAAAGATTACTTACAAATGTTATCACTAGGTGGTGATGTGGCAATACAAATCATTTTGAGAAGATTATTTATCAAACTCATTTTGTGGAAAATTCGCCCAAAACTTCCATTTCTGGGGTATACTCACAAATATTCAGCATCATCAGAATGTACAGTATGTAGGGGTTACCGCAGAAAATATAGGCGATATCTGCTGTGACCCCCTCTTCAATCGAAAAAGGTTTCTGTGGAGGCTGTGAAATACTTGTGAATCATTCTGGATCTTGCCCCCGATAATGTCATATTCAGATGGTGATAGCCTATAGCAGCCTATGGGATATTGCTGGCCCCTTAAGGCATGCTAACAGTGCAGGTTTTAGTGACATCCAGGCTTCCGCATAGATGGTAAATTAGAATAACTGAGGTACTAATTAAAGAGATGGGTGAACTCAGGCGCAAAGAGTGGGTCTGCCCAATCTAATTCCCTTAATTACCTGCCCAGACAGGTACAAGAATACACAAAAAACAAATCAAAATGGGATTGATCAAAGGCGCCACTAAAAATGAGCAGGACATGTGTAACAATTGAATTCTTTCAAAGACAAATGTACAACACAGACAAATAAATATATTACTGATTCCTCGTGCGTGTGTGGTATCCTCCAATTTCTATTCTCATGTTGATATCAGAAAGTCCACAAGGTCACATGAAAATAAACAAATAAAGTACAATGTGTAATATTGCTTTACACTAGAATATTCTCCATTGTCTAGAAACAGAGCCCTGACGTGATGTTCTCCTTAATAGATAGAAGGATAGGATCTTCCCACCACTCTGAGTATATAGGCGGAGTATATAGGCGGAGAAACGCGTAACCAAGGAGCCCCGGAGTGCCGCTGAGCACAATACCCGAATTACCTGTACACAGTTCTGACGTCAGCGAAGAGAACGGGACCACGGATCACACCGGAAAAATCACCCTCCTCCATTGTTGTAACACGCTGGCAGGTCCAGTAGGAGGATCACAGAGGTACAGCACCAGTGCCGTGGGACCCAGGTAACTCTAACATAAGAGACTGTGTATTAAGGAATCCCTTTCAAAGGCTATTTCATTCAGCTGGATCCGTACTGTCACATTGTGGCATATGTGGATGACATTATATCAATCTTTAAAATCTTCATGAAAAATGAAACTATGTTTCCTTCTGGCCAGCAACTATTAACCATCTGAACTATTCCAAGGGATCTTACTACCAAGCGAGGACATTGTGCGATATTAATTTAGCTTGCACAGGTTTTACAAATGTTTCAAGCCAATTAGATTAAATTATCATTGGTATATATTTTTCTCTGGTATTCCATCTCAGTATCAGTTTTAATATTGGTGTTATTAATTGTTTTATTTATTGGTATTTATTATTTTTTTCTTTATCTTTATTTTATTTTTTCCTCTTTTTCTTTTTTTTTATTTTTGTTTTTTATGTCATCAATTAAAAGTTTATTGATTATCTATACCGCTAAATGAGTATCAATTATATGATTAAAGTAAGTCTAAATTTGTAGTAATCCTAGCAGCGCTCCCACTCTGTCTGTTTTTTGTTTCTATCATAATCACGGGGGTTGCAAAACATCCCTTAATGTGGGCAGCAGCAGCAGCTTTACTACTAAAATATTTCTGAAAAGGAATTGTATTAATAGCAGTTTCTCCACCGGTGAATCAGCGCAACACCTATTTTCCAATATTTTTTTACTTGTGTGTCAGTTTTGCTTTAGGGTGCGGCAGACATATTCTGTTTAGTCTCAAGTTTCCCTAAGATGTCTACTCTAAAATGTATTTCCGAAAGAATTGAGAGACGTAACACATATTTAAAGGGGACAACTTCTGTTGAACCCACGAAAATAAATGAGAATAGAAGTGATATGCATGGACTTTTCAATAAATTGGAAAATCTCTGCATAGAGGAAACAAAGCACTGGTGGGATCAATTATCCCTACAGAAATACCTAGACCAGAACCTTATACCGAGAGGGTTACGGATTTTAAAAACATCTACCTTTAAAGAGGATAAACAATTTACAGAAAATTGGGATTCTATTCTGGATAATTGTTCAAAAAATTTAATGAAACTACTCATAAAACATAGAGAGATGAGAGTGAATGACATGCAACAGGAGATAGAAAAAGTCCACACACTTTTGAGGGGTTTCACAGATGAATTAGGTTTTCATGAGAGGGATCAAAAAGTTAATAAAAAAGTGGAGGATTTTGAAAAATCCCTCATCAATAAGAAAAAGGACAAATTACACAGGGATAAGGGGGATTATGAGAGAGGGGAAATACACACTTACAATAAGAAATGGAGGGATTATAGGATTCGGGAAGAGGTCAGTTCTAACAGGTTTAATAGAAGATGGGAGTCACAAGAGGGTTCACAATGGGCCAATCATTCCAATAGAAATAGACAAAGTTACAGGGCACCTATAGGACAACAGTCAGGTCCAAGGGAGGGGACACGGTTCATCACTAGGAATAGATTTAGAACTTCCAGTTATGAACATTCCCCAAGACCACCCCAATATTCACCAAAAAGGAAGGAGCTAGAGCCAACACCCATTGGAAATGAGGGGGAGGCTTCTATTAACACCAACCAAAGGGGAAAAGATTTTTTAGACGAAAATCACAGATATCAGAATCGTCCAAACAGAAATCAGGAAGAATTCCACTGGTCCATAAAAAGGCGGAGAGATCAGGGTTCAGACGAAAAAGAGGAAGCAGGGGAAAATCCCGGAAAAAGTGTAAAACACAAATAAAATGCAAAGGTGTTTTTAATTTATCCAAAAAAGTCCTTACTCAGGAAGAAATCAAATTGTTAGAACGTGGATTAAACTTTGCTCCTAACTCAAAACCCAATATGTTTGAATTGTTTGTGGATTTAAACAAATTTACAAGGACTCTTAGTAGGAAACGGTATTTTGCCATGAAAACTCTGAAGTCTAAAGGTGAGCTAGGGACCCCAGTCATCCTTAATGAAGATGATGAGCATATGGTAGAAATGCTACAAGAGTTAGCAAGCGAATCCACACAGGAGGTAGCCCCAACTAAGATTTTTGATTGTGAAACTAATACATCCAAAAGACTGAATTTTAAATCCAAGTCTGAATTCTACCCCCTACAATACAGGGGCCCCTATATTGAGAGCTTCTACAAAGCTACACTGGAAGAATTTAGGGATATGTGTAGTAGATGTGAACATACACCCATGAGGGATAACCTCAGAAAAGGAGAGAGATTTGCTCTTGGGGAACTCCTTAAGGATAAGTCCATAACGATCAAACAGGCTGATAAAGGGGGAGGAGCGGTAATTATGGACACCACATACTATTTAGAAGAATCCAACAAACAATTGGGGAATCAGGGCTATTACAAGAAATTGCCCTGTAATCCAACGAATGTTTTCCAAAAAAAATTGGGATGTATGTTAAGAGAAGCTGAGGCGGTGGGCGCAATATCGAGAGATACCCATGGTTTTCTATATCCTCTGCACCCTATTATTCCCACTTTTTATTTTTTACCCAAGGTGCATAAATCCTTGGAAGCCCCCCCTGGGAGACCCATCATCTCAGGGGTTGGATCTCTAACAAGTAATTTGTCCTTTTTTGTAGACAGTTACTTACAGAAATATGTAAAGGGTTTACAATCGTATATAAAAGATACCACTTACTTCTTGAATTTAGTCAAATCGATTAAATGGAAGCGGGAATACAAATTTATAACGTGTGATGTGGAATCTTTGTATTCAAATATAGACCACGAAATAGGGATAAGATCAGTGGGACATTATCTGAAAGATGACCAGACCCTGACGGAAGGTCTTAAAGAGTTTATTATTCAGGCGATTAGATTTATCCTGCATCATAATTATTTTTCATTTGACACACAATTTTTTTTACAGACTAGAGGTACTGCCATGGGGACTAGGTTCGCGCCAAGTTACGCCAATCTCTTCATGGGCAGCTTTGAGGAGCGGCACATTTGGGGCGGCGGACTTGGCGCGGGCCTGGTCCTCTATGGTAGATATATCGATGATTTATTTTTTATTTGGGAGGGAGACCATCATTCAGCACAATCGTTTGTTAATAAACTAAATGAGAATGATTTCGGTATAAAAATTACAAGCACTATTAGTGACCGTGAGATCACCTTTCTAGATATTGCACTCATCGCCAAGGAGAACGAGACTATTAAAACAGAAACTTTCATAAAGAAGGTGGATCAGAATCGCTTCTTAAACTACAGGAGCTGCCATCTTAAGTCATGGAGGGAAAATATACCAAAAGGCCAGTTCCTCCGAATCAAACGAAACTGTTCTTCTAATGAAGCATTCCTCAAACAATCGAAAGATCTATATCAAGCATTCGTTGAGCAGGGTTATCCAGACCATGTTCTACAGAAAGCCCTAACAGAGATTACCCATCTCCAAAGGGATGATATCCTAGAGGGAATAGGGAGCAAACAGTCAACACAAAAAGCGACACAATTGAATGTGGTTGATAGAACAACATCATTCATAACAAGATTTAACACGAGTCATAGCTGTATTAAGAAGATCATCAAAAAGAACTTCCCGTTACTTCAGTTGGACGATATATTAAATAGTACAACAAAATTGTCTGACAATGTTATTTTCAGAAAATCAGAAAATCTAAAATTGAAATTAACCTCCAGTACTTTCAGAAGGTCTAATAACCAAGAACTTAAGACATGGCTCCCTCAGAAACCTAAGGGGTTTCACAAGTGTGGAAAAACATCTTGTAACACTTGTAAATTTTCTGAAAAGAAAAGCACTATTTTTTCATCATTTATAACAAAGGAAGATCATACTATACAACAGTTTATTAATTGCAGATCCACGTACATAGTGTATTTATTACACTGTGGTTGTGGGTTACAATACGTAGGGAGGACCATCCGCACTTTGAATTGTAGATTTATGGAACACAAAAGAAATATCGAAAAGAAACTAAGGACTAATACTCTATATAGACACATTACGGAGTGTCAAGACGGCAATATGGCTAATATTAATATCAGAGCTATTGAACAAGTAGCAATAACATCTAGAGGGGGAGATCGCTTCAATAAATTGTGCAAACGGGAAGCTTACTGGATTTTTTGCCTAAGGACCATGACTCCGTTTGGATTAAATGATACCATCGAGCTGAACCAACTTTAGACCATTCCATTACACATTTATATTAGGTAGGGTTAGGTGGACTGTGGGACCAGGGTATCACTTTCACGGGGGGGTTAGGCAATAGCATAGAAGTAGTAGGAGAAGTAACAAAGGTGAAAGAAATAATTAGGGGGGGGGGGTGGGAGGGGGGGAAAGAGTGATTTTTAATTTATTTAATCAATTTAATTAATTAATTATTCATGTCCTTTTTTCTCATATATATATATATATATATATATATATATATTTATATTCTTTATTTTTATTTTTATTTATATATATATATATTTTTATTTATACTATATATTTTTTATACATTCTCTCTCTAATATGTCATGAGTTAAAATATTGATATCCAGATATGATTCTCCCTCTGACAATATATTGTGAAAGGGGAGGGGTTTAATTAACAAACACCAAAAATATCCTCTCAGGCATAAGGTTCGAGGTAAATGAGGTCACAGTGTAATAACATTCTGAGAACTTAGACGGGGGAACACTCCTGATAAAAATATAGATACAGTATGGGACAACAGAATATGAACCGGTGGAGAAATTCAACATAGTTTAAGGATAATTATTAATACAGTACATTTTCATGAATTAAATACAATGCAGCATGATGATGAATTATATAATGATTTTATATCGAGATCAAGGTTCTAGTAAATGTGGTATTATTTGTACTACTTTACACATATTTATCTACAAAAGAAATTCTTTATCATGTTAGTAGTGATTGCTTAGTTGATTATAAATTCTTTGGGAAGTTGAAAATATAGCATTAGCGGTGTTTGTTCTATTAACATTTCATAAATGTATTTTTATCTTAATAAATCATTTTTATGTTTATTTTTATATTTATATATTATTTAACTTTTTATTCATTATGATTCAATTTTTTTCTATTTATTTTTCTATTTATTATTTAGTTATTATTTGATAATACAGAACTAAGGAATATCAGTGTAAGACATAAAACCCATTACGGTTGAGGCTGGTTACCAATATAATTATTTGATTTTCAAATGAATATGTGAAATAAACCATAAAGATGGCCACGATAAACCACACAGGGCCAACTTTATCACATGAAAGCTGAATGTAATTAATGAGATTTGAATGGCAAATGAACGGAAGCAGTCACGTGAAGGCGGCACTAGCAATGCAATGCTGAGACCGCTATAAAAGTCTGATACCGACAGCTCCTACGAGGTCTGAGGAAGCCGCCGAGTCTAAAGGCGGAGAAACGCGTAACCAAGGAGCCCCGGAGTGCCGCTGAGCACAATACCCGAATTACCTGTACACAGTTCTGACGTCAGCGAAGAGAACGGGACCACGGATCACACCGGAAAAATCACCCTCCTCCATTGTTGTAACACGCTGGCAGGTCCAGTAGGAGGATCACAGAGGTACAGCACCAGTGCCGTGGGACCCAGGTAACTCTAACATAAGAGACTGTGTATTAAGGAATCCTTTTCAAAGGCTATTTCATTCAGCTGGATCCGTACTGTCACATTGTGGCATATGTGGATGACATTATATCAATCTTTAAAATCTTCATGAAAAATGAAACTATGTTTCCTTCTGGCCAGCAACTATTAACCATCTGAACTATTCCAAGGGATCTTACTACCAAGCGAGGACATTGTGCGATATTAATTTAGCTTGCACAGGTTTTACAAATGTTTCAAGCCAATTAGATTAAATTATCATTGGTATATATTTTTCTCTGGTATTCCATCTCAGTATCAGTTTTAATATTGGTGTTATTAATTGTTTTATTTATTGGTATTTATTATTTTTTTCTTTATCTTTATTTTATTTTTTCCTCTTTTTCTTTTTTTTTTATTTTTGTTTTTTATGTCATCAATTAAAAGTTTATTGATTATCTATACCGCTAAATGAGTATCAATTATATGATTAAAGTAAGTCTAAATTTGTAGTAATCCTAGCAGCGCTCCCACTCTGTCTGTTTTTTGTTTCTATCATAATCACGGGGGTTGCAAAACATCCCTTAATGTGGGCAGCAGCAGCAGCTTTACTACTAAAATATTTCTGAAAAGGAATTGTATTAATAGCAGTTTCTCCACCGGTGAATCAGCGCAACACCTATTTTCCAATATTTTTTTACTTGAGTATATAAAAGGAGCGTACCGAAGACTCACATAAAAGAAGACTTGGAAATACACATAAAGGTATCTTTAAATCAAAATGGCACAAATCACAGCTAGAGTGTGTTGCTTTTCAAACTCAAGCGTACCCAGCTCACGTGTTAGAGTGTTGGACTCCACATTTCAAGGTATCTTTTAAACGATAATTCCACACTTCTGAATGATAAAAATATTTATTTCTTCAAGAGGTAAGTAGAATAAAATCCATAACGATAAAAAAAATTGACAGTCTGATGGATGACAATAATTATGTCCACAATGAATGCTGTAGCTTTCATTGTGGACATAATAATCCGTGTCTCCTCTCCAGCATACCTTCTGAACAACAAACTGACAATTTCTGCAGCGGGGTACACTGTATTCCACAGGGAATAACATTGGGGTGTAGAGTAGGATCTTGATCCGAGGCACCAACAGGCTCAAAGCTTTGACTGTTCCCAAGATGCATAGGGCCGCCTCCTCTATAACCCCGCCTCCGTGCACAGGAGTTCAGTTTGTAAGTTGGTGCCTGCAAGCAGGTCACTAACAGGGAGGGCTGCTCCAGCAGCCCTGAAAAGAGCTTTTCTAAAAGAAAATATAAGACTTCAATGGCTGCAGCATAGGTATTGTGTACTAGATGTCATTCTGACATCTCATGCTGCAGCTCCATCACCTTCCCCAGCGGCGCTGTATACACACAATCACCGCTGCTCTCCAGGATTGCGTGGCCGCACCAAGGGAGGAGGTAAGAGGGTCCCCCAGGTGGGACCCACCGAAATCGCGATCCGGCGCAGTCTCTAGGAGATGGACCGCGCGTGCTGGCGTGGACACTGGCCATACAGGGACCCCACTAGACCACCAGAGCAAGGGCACAGGTCGGATTTTACTAAATATCCGTTTTAACAAGGCCAGCAGTACCCGGTGGTGAAGTCCAGCAAGGGGATAAGGCTTTGACCTGTAGCCCCTCCCCCAGCTCCAGGCGCCATTTACTGCAAATGTTCCCGCCCTGGAGCTGCTTCTCTCTGTCTCCCTCATTCCCTGTCAGCGTTTGGGAACCATTTCTCACATGCTGCGCTGATCCTCGGGCTGCTGAGCTCTCTCCTCTGTAAAGCTGCCTGCATCCAGCGCTGTGCATTTACAGGACACTTAAGTATTCTACATGTCTTTAGACATCGTTAGTTAAGAAAGAGTGCATACATTCAGGGTTATTTAGAGCAAGTACCTTGTTGGGGCTCCTGTCATCGCTGCCCTGCTTAGCAGAGCAGCGGTGTCTATTCATTGGAGACAGGGGGAGAGGGGGCATACCAGCAGCTCACAGAGCACTGGGCATGCCCCCTCAGTGATGAAAACGGAGGCGTGACTCGCGACCGTGGGTCCTCCTGTGAAGCCACGCCCCTTTTCAATAAGCCACGCCCTCTGCGGGAGCATGCGCGGCTTCGCCGCGCGTGTGTCCCTATTTAAGTATTTACAAAGTTGAGAGGTATGCTTATACTGCACAGGACTATGGTGTAACTTCTACAGTGCATTCCTGTTGTTACTCTGGTACATTATCAGGCATGCACCAGCTGTATTTACTATATATATTTATCAAGGGGCCCAGACCATACAGTTTCTAGTGATTAGACAAATCTCTGTGGTGGCTGGCCATAGCCCTAAGCATGGGCCCCTACAACTGCATTCCCTCGGTGGGCCCTTCATGTCCCAGTATGACACTGCGTGTATCCCACAGGTGTTGCTATCCTTATATTCTATGACCTAATGGGGCTATGTGCGTCAGGGTCCTATAGATATAGTGTTTTCACAGGATATACTTGTTTGGTATTTTTTGTGAAGTTACAGTCACCTATACCTCTTAAATTCCCTATTTTGTGGTCTGCTTGCAGCTACACCGTAAGGGGGTTTCTTGCCACGTATTCTGTCTGCTCTTATTGTACTTTTGGTCACCCTGAGGTTACGCTTACAAATAATGTCTGCTCAACAGGGTGAGGACTCCAGGGCTGATCCTGCACCAGGTAGTGCTGATGCCATAGATGGTCATGAGGAAAATATAGCAGCTGAGGGTTCAGGTACTGGGGTCTCTGCACCCCAGGGTCAGTCGGCAGCACCAGGGGCAGATCAAGTCCCGCCGTGGGCTACCTTCTCCAATCTACTGAATAAACTGGTAACTAGACTTACGCTCCCTATGGGACCTCCAGTGCCATTACAGCCACATATTGTCCCTGCGGTTAATCTGCCATGGGCAGATACTCGGTCTGCTCAGTTACAGCAATTAAACCAGTCTTTGGTTAAACAGAAAGCTAACCCTCGCTCGCCTAAGACCAAGGGGTCATCTAAACGGGCCATTTCCTCCTCACAATCCACGCATGTACCGGATACTTCTTCTTCTGATGAAGATGGCACTTACACTGACCCCACTGACACTGATCCAGATACTTCAGATGGGGAGACTCTGACACAAGTGGATGTCCCTGACCTTTTAGAGGCCATCAGGCTCATTCTTCAGATTAAGGATGAGGAGCTTCCTACTACAGTATTTCTAAGAAACCAGATAAGTTTAAACGTCAGAAGGTGACTAAATTGATTCTACCCCATTCTGACCACCTGGTTGACATACGTCAGGAATCCTGGGAATCTCCAGGTACGAAATTTTCACTGTCTAAAAAGATGCTGGCTCGTTATCCCCTCGTGGCAGAGATCTGTAAAAATTGGGAAACCACACCTCCGGTGGACTCATAGGTTGTACGCCCGTGGTGTCCTCAGCTCTGCCTGTCACTACCGTCACCTCCCTGAAGGAACCGACGGATAAGCGTGTGGAGGATTGCTTGAAGTCCATTTACACTCTTGCAGGGGCTGTGTATAGACCTACTATAGTGGCTGCCTGGGCGGCGAAAGCTATTGAAGCCTGGTTTCAGGAAGTTGAAGCGGAACTACCTTCTAATTTTTCTGATAATGCTAGACAGTGCCTTTCCTATATAATTACGGCCTCCCATTATAATCAGGAGGCAGCTTGTGATGCCGGTGTCCTGGCGGTCAAGGCATCTACTATGTCCATTCTGGCTCGCAGGATTCTCTGGTTGCATTCCTGGTCTGTTGACCTGGACTCTAAAAAGACCTTGGAGGGGATACCCTTTAAGGGGAACATACTTTTTGGGGAAGACCTCAACAAGATTGTTGCTGATTTAGCGTCAGCTAAGACTGCTTGCCTACCTAGTACTACTCCTTCGGCTCGGAAGGCTAAGAGTACTTCCTTTTGTTCCTTTTGGCCTCCAGGTAAAGCAAAGGGTCAGGCGTACCCAAACAAGACACGCGCTTCCAAATATACCAAGCCAAACCAAAATGTTCCTGGGCTGCCCGTCAGCCTGCTTCCAAAACGGATAAGCCTGCCGCATGACGGGGCGGGCCTCCCCCTGGGGGATCCCAGCGTAGGAGGCCGACTTCTACGGTTTGCTCAGGTGTGGTTACAGACCACTTTGGATGCCTGTGTAAGGGAAGTCGTCACTCACGGTTACGCCATCTCTTTCAAGAAACGCCCCCCTCATTGGTTTTGCTTAACGAACATCCCTTCAGATCAGGTAAAAGCAAAAACGCTCCATTTGGTGGTGCAACCTCTCCTGGATACAGGAGTGATAGTGCCGGTGCCTCTGGCTCAGAGGGGCAGGGGGTACTATTCCACGCTGTTTCTAGTCCCGAAACCGAATGGGTCCTCCCAGGCCATTCTCAACCTCAAGTCTTTGAACAAGTTTGTGAAGGTTTCCAAGTTCCGTATGGAAACTCTTCGTTCTATTGTTCTGGCCTTGGAGCCCATGGACTGTATGGTATCCCTGGACATACAGGATGCGTACCTACGTATCCCAATTGCCATTTCGCATCAGCAATACCTGCGGTGTGCTATTGGCAACCTACATTACCAATTTCAGGCCTTACCTTTTGGTCTGACCACGGCTCCACGAATTATCACCAAGGTCATGGCGGTTATGACGGCTCTACTTCGCTGTCAGGGAATCAGGATCCTACCGTATCTGGACGATCTGTTGATCCTGGCAACCTCACCAGAGGTTCTCCTTCGTCATCTGGAACTGATGGTCCAATTCCTATAAGCCCACGGGTGGCTCTTCAACTGGAAGAAATCCTCCCTGGTCCCGGCTCAGAGCATGCTGCACCTGGGAGCGTTGTTGGACACACACAAACAGCAGTTGTTTTTGTCTCCGGACAAGGTCCTGAAACTTCAGGACAAAATAAGATACTTCCTATCTCGCCCACGTGTGTCGATACACTCGGCGATGCAAGTACTGGGCCTCATGGTGTCGGCTTTTGACATGGTAGAGTACACTCAATTTCACTCTCGCCATCTCCAGAAGTTGATTCTCTCCAAATGGGACAGCTTGCCCCACCGGATCAGGACTCACATGATCTCCCTGACTCTGGAGGTTTGCCGGTCTCTGTCCTGGTGGCTCCAGGGTCTGCGGTTGAGCAGGGGCCGTCCCTTCTGGATCTCCAACTGGGTCCTGCTGACAACGGATGCCAGTCTGAGGGGTTGGGGCATGGTATTGGAGCAACACTGTCTTCAGGATCCTGGACCAGGGGGAGGAGTCTCTCCTCCCGATAAACATTCTGGAACTGCGGGCAGTTTTCAATGCACTGACACTAGCCCTGTCTTGGATACAAAACAGGCCTGTTCAAGTACAGTCAGACAATACCACCACGGTCGCGTACATAAATCATCAAGGCGGCACGCAAAGCCGCATGGCAATGAGGGAAGTGTCAAGGATACTTCAGTGGGCAGAACGCCATCTGCCAGCCATATCGGTAGTGTTCTTTCCATGAGTCCTCAACTGGGAAGTGGACTTCCTCAGTTGCCAGGACGTACACGCCGGAGAGTGGAGCCTTCATCCAGAAGTATTTCAACTCCTAGTGGACAAGTGGGGCCTACCAGATGTAGACTTGATGGCGTCTCGACACAATCACAAGGTTCCGATCTTTGGAGCAAGAACAAGGGATCCTCAAGCAGTGTTCGTGGACGCCCTGGCGATTCCATGGAACTTTCGGCTGCCGTACGTGTTCCCTCCAGTGTCACTCCTGCTAAGGAAGTTCAAGCAAGAAGGGGGAATCCTACTTCTACTCGCTCCACGTGGCCCAGATGGCATTGGTTCCCAGACCTACAGGGTCTCTCGATAGAGTGTCCTCTTCTACTTCCACAACGCCCAGACCTCCTCGTTCAGGGCCCCCAGTGTCTACCAGGATTTGGTCCGACTGGCTTTGACGGCGTGGCTCTTGAAGCTTCCGTTCTAAGGGACAAAGGTTTTTCTGAGGCGGTCATTCAAACTATGTTGAAAGCCCGTAAACCGGCTTTGGCTCGGATTTATTATAGAGTCTGGAATTCTTATTTCACATGGTGTGCTGCTAAGAATGTTGATGTATTCAAATTCAGTACTGCCAATCTGTTGGCTTTTCTGCAACAGGGCCTGGACTTACAGTAGACTTGCGTCTGGTCTCTCTCAAGGTTCATATTTCAGCCTTGACGATTTGGTTTCAGAGAAAGATTGCAACTTTGCCTGATGTTCATACCTTTACTCAGGGTGTTCTCCTAATTCAAACTCCCTACGTTCCTCATGTTTCTCCTTGGGATTTGTCGGTTGTTCTGGACGCCTTACAAGAGGCTCCTTTTGAACCCCTAGTGTTGGTGAACCTTAAATGGCTTACTCTCAAGGTCTTGTTTTTGCTGGCTCTTGCCTCTGCTAGACAAGTTTCAGATTTAGGTGCCTTATCCTGTCGGTCACCTTACCTGATTTTTCACCGTGACCGGGCGGTTCTTAGGACCCCACCCTGGTTATCTGCCCAAGGTGGTGTCTTCTTTCCACCTTAACCAAGATATTGTGGTTCCGGCATTTACCTCTCCAGGTTTGTCATCCAAAGAGAAGTCTTTGGATGTGGTATGGGCTCTCCGTATATATGTGAAAAGAATGGAGTCCGTTCGGAAATCTGACTCTGTTCTTTTTGGTTTTCACAAACGTGGCTGGCCTGCTAATAAGCAGACCTTGGCCAGATGGATTAGAATGGTGAATGCACATGCTTATGTACAGGCTGGCCTTCCAGCTCCTGATACCATTAAAGCCCATTCGATTCGGTGGACCCGCCGTGGTGTGACCTTTGAACAATTGTGCAAGGCGGCTACATGGTCCTCAGTGAACACGTTCATTAGGTTCTATGCCTTTGATACTTCCGCCTACCAGGATGCTTCCTTTGGACGCCGGGTTCTTGTGCCCGCTACAGTGCGTCCCCTCCCTTGAGGAACTGCTTTAGGACATCCCCGATGTTATTCCCTGTGGAATACAGTGTACTCCGCTGCAGAAAAGGAGATTTATGGTAAGACTTACCTTTGTTAAATCTCTTTCTGCGAGGTACACTGGATTCCACAGGGCGCCCACCCTGTCGCACTTAGCTTCTTTGGGTTTGTATGGCATTAGCCACTGGTACCTTATCCTGTCGTGAGAATGTGGGGCTGTGTGGCTACTAAATGTTGTTGTCTCTTTTCTACCTGCTACTGCATTGGACTGGTTAACAAAACTGAGCTCCTGTGCACGGAGGCGGGGTTATAGAGGAGGTGGCCCTATGCATCTTGGGAACAGTCAAAGCTTTTAGCCTGTTGGTGCCTTGGATCAAGATCCGACTCTACATCTCGATGTTATTCCCTGTGGAATCCAGTGTACCTCGCAGAAAGAGATTTAACAAAGGTAAGTTCTTACCATATATCTCCTTTTTTTACAGCTGTCTCAGTGAAAAAGAGCCCACACTCTGTAAGCACCAATGCCATTTTGACCCACATAGCCCACACTCTGTGCTTACACCTTGACAAAGATCCTTGTGGCTCGAAACGGCGTTGGTGCTTAAAGACAGTGGGCTTGTTTCATTGAGACAGCTGTAAGAATTGTCAGTTTGCGGTTCAGAAGGTATGCTGGAGAGAAGACACGGGTGGTGGTCCGGAATTTCAACTGTGTAAAGGTCACGCACATCTGACTAAAAAGGCTGCAGCATTCATTCTGGAGATAATTGCTGTCATCCATCAGACTGTCAATTTTTATCATTCTGGATTTTATTCTACTTACCTTGAAGAAATAAATATTTTTATCATTCAGAAGTGTGGAATTATCGTTTAAAAGATACCTTGATATGTGGAGTCCAACACTCTTAACACGTGAGCTGGGTACGCTTGAGTTTGAAAAGCAACACATTCTAGATGTGATTTGTGCCATTTTGATTTAAAGATACCTTTATGTGTATTTCCAAGTCTTCTTTTATGTGAGTCTTCGGTACGCTCCTTTTATATACTCAGAGTGGTGGCTAGATCTTATCCTTCTATCTATTAAGGAGAACATCACGTCAGGGCTCTGTTTCTGGACACCAAGTGGAGAATATTTTAGTGTAAAGCAATATTACACATTGTACTTTATTTTCATGTGACCTTGTGGTATTTCTGATATCAATGAGAGAATAGAAATTGGAGGATACCACACACGCACGAGGAATCAGTAGTATATTTAATTGTCTGTGTTGTACATTTGTCTTTGAAAGAATTCAATTGTTACACATGTCCTCCTCATTTTTGGTGGCGCCTTTGATCAATCCCCTGTTTTGATTTGGTTTTTGAGGTACTAATTAAGTCACCTGTGCTTAAGCATGGATATCACTAAAACCTGGACTGTTAGTGTGCCTTGAGGACCGAGGTTGGGAATGCCAGGGATAATGTAACACATTTACATTTAGGTAGGACTCCTTTGGATTTCTGCCCCCCAACCTGTGTTGGTGCATGCACAGCCTGATGGCCACAGGTGCATATTACGCTTGTTGGGTCCATTCCTAGAAGTAAAGGGGTAGTGGGAGGTATCTCTTTGCTTCTTACTCTTTGCTGGGACCAGCTCTTACTGGTGCAAGAGTCATTTGGTAAATTTCATATTTATATAATTTCTTATTGCTGTGATAAGCATCAATAAGAAATTATATTTTAACAGGGCAAAATTCACATTATTGACAAATATGACCCTACGTCCTTAAATGGTTAAAATCAGTAGTATCAGTATATGGCTGGGGCTCTTTTCTCTCAGAGTTTAAGAAGAAATGTTAAAGCTGCATAGAAAACTATTGTGGCTCCACATTAGGAAGCTTTGATCAAATGATATAATGTTACCCCAGTTCATGTAATCACACAGAGAAATATACTACACAGAACATTTTTGTTTTGTTTCTTTTTATTGTATTGAATACAGTTATGAGGATTTTATTTACTGAAATATTATTTAAGATAAAACAATAAAATAACATTCAAAATAATTACTAAATACTTAAAGTCAATAGACATATAGTAAGTAGTAAGCTTACCATACTATCCCATTAAACCGGGACACTCATAAATTACACAGGTTCTGTGGCTAGCTGACTTCAAGCCTGAATTTCACCTGGTTTTAATCAGCCACAGAACCTGTGGAATTCATGAGTGTCCTGGTCTTAAGGGATAGTATGGTAACCCTATACAGTAGTGATATGGAATTGATGCTGAGTGCCAGATCAAGGATCAGAAAGGCCAAATGTAGAACCTTGGGCCTCTACTCAACTTTAAACTAACGCTATAAACACATAACTACTGATCCATTTTTTGGGCAACTTTTCTGTGGGCCCGTGCTGGGCCATGAAATTGATTTTATTACTGTGGTATTGGGAACCCTGGCTGGTCCCTAACACCACAGGAATATAACATTCATGGCTCAGCACAGGCCCACAGGGAAAAAAGGGAGTATTGTGGTAGACTTACCATGGTTAACACTCTTTCTGTGAGGTACATTGGGTTCCACAGGGAAAACATCAGGGTGTAGTGTGGATCTTGATCCAGAGGCACCAACAGGCTAAAGCTTTAGCTGTCCCAGGATGCATTGGGCTTCCTCTATAACCCTGCCTCAAGGCACCGAGAGCTCAGTTTTGTTAACCAGTGCAATGCAGGAGCAGGCAAGAGAGAAAGCAGAACCACATTCTCACGACAGGAGAAGGTACCAGCGGCTATTGCCATACAAACCCACAGAAGCTAGGTGCGTCAGGGTGGGCGACCTGTGGAACCCCATGTACCTCACAGAAAGAGTGTTAACCATGGTAAGTCTAATATAACACTCCTTTTCTGCAGCAGGTTACATTAGTTTCCACAGGCAAAACATTGGGGATGTCCTAAAGCAGTTCCTCAAGGGAGGGGACGCGCCTTAGCGGATGTTAGAATCTGGCATACAAAGGAAGTATCCTGGGAGGCAAAGGTACCAAATGCATAGAACCTATGAAACATGTTCACTGAGGACCACGTAGCCGCCTTGCACAATTGTTCTGCGGACGCGCCACAGCGGGCCACTCAAGAAGGTGCAACAGACCAAGTAGAATGGGCTTTAGTAGCAGCAGGAGCTGGGAGTCCAGCCTGTGCATAAGCTTGCGCAATCACCATTCTAATCCATCTGGCCAAGGTTTGCTTATTTGCAGGCCAGCCACGTTTGTGGAAACCAAACAGGACAAAAAGGGTATCTGACCTCTTGAAAGAGGCAGTCTAACTGAAATCTAAATTGCAGTGTAAAAATAAAGCAGCCAGTATGCACAGAAACAAAATAACCCACCCAAATCTAACTCTCTCTGCAAATGTTATATCTGCCACACCTGCAGTGCACATGGGGGGTCATTCAGACCTGACTGCTCGCTAGCAGTTTTTTGCAGCGCTGCGATCAGATAGTCGCCGCCTACAGGGGAGTGTATTTTAGCTGTGCAAGTGTGCGAACGCATATGCAGCCGAGCGGTACAACTAAACTTTGTGCAGTTTCTGAGTTGCCCAGAACTTACTCAGCCGCTGTAATCACTTCAGCCTGTCCGGGGCCGGAATTGACGTCCGAAACCCGCCCTGCGAACGCTTGGACATGCCTGCGTTTTTCCAACCACTCCCAGAAAACAGTCAGTTGCCACCCACAAATGCCTTCTTCCTGTCAATCTTTTTGCGATCGGCTGTGTGAATGGATTCTTCGTAAAACCCATCGCACAGCAACGATACGCTTTGTACCCGTACGATGCGCCTGCGCATTGCGGTGCATATGCATGTGCAGTTCTGACCTGATCACAGCGCTGCAGAAAACAATAGCGAGCAGTCAGGTCTGAATTACCCCCATGGTTTTGCCCATTAGCTAACAAATTTGCTGCTGTGAGCAACTCTGACTTACCCCCACAGGCCGGAACCACAATCTCTTGGTTAAGGTGAAAAGATGACACCACCTTAGGCAAAGACAGTCTGGGTAGAGACAAGGGCCCTGTACGAGAAGGTCTGGGAGCTGAGGAAGTAGAAGGAGACGCTCTGTCGACAGACCCTACAGGTCTGAGAACCAATGCCATCGAGGCTGTGCTGAAGCGACTAGAAGTAGTATTCCTCCTTCTTGTTTGACTTCCGTAGTACCCTAAGCAGGAATGACACTGGAGGGAACACGCAGGGCAGCTGAAAGTTCCATGGAACCGCCAGTGCATCCACAAATACTGCTTGAGTATCCCTGGTCCTTGATCCGAAGACCAGAACCTTGTGATTGTGTAGAGACGCCATGAGGTCTACGTCCGGTAGGCCCCACCTGTTCACTAGGAGTTGAAAGACTTCTGGATGAAGACTCCACTCTCCGGCGTGTACGTTCTGGCGACTGAGGAAGTCTGGTTCCCAGTTCAGGACACCAGGAATGAATACTGCCGATATGGCTGGCAGGTGTCGCTCCGCCCAACAAAGGATTTTTGATACTTCCATGATTGCCATGCGGCTTCAAGTGCCACCTTGATAGTTTATGTATGCCACCGTGGTGGCGTTGTCTGACCGTACTTGAACAGGCCTGCTCTGTACTAGAGTGCATTGAACACTGCCCTCGGTTCTAGGATGTTTATCGGGAGGAATGATTACTCCTTGTTGCAGGGACACTGAAAAGACTGTTGCTCCAACACCGCTCCCCATCCCCTCAGACTGGCATCCCGTTGTCAACAGTACCCAGTTGGGGATCCAGAAGGGATGGGCCCTGTTCAGTTGCTGGCCCTGGAGCCACCAGGTCAGCGACAAATGAACCTCCGGAGTCAAAGTTATCATGTGAGATGTGATCCAATGAAGTAGGCCATCCCACTTGGAAAGAATTAACCTCTGTAGTGGGCGGGAATGAAATTGAGCGTACTCTACCATGTTGAAGGCTGACACCATCAGGCCAAGTACTTGCATTGCTGAGTGTATTGACACTCTGGGGCGACGAATTAAGTGTCCTGGAGTTTCAGGTCTTTTTATGGAGACAGAAACAGTCTCAGACTGTGCGTGTCCAGGAGTGCCCCCAGGTGCACCATGCTCTGAGCTGATACCAGCGAGGAATTCTTCCAATTGATAAGCCACCTGTGGGCTTGCAGGAAGGTTACTGTCAGTTGCAGATGACTGAGGAGGACTTTGTGGGAATTTGCCAAAATCAGCAGGTCGTCTAGGTATCAGGGGTGTATTTAGGTGTCCGAGCGCCCCTGGAAAAGTAAAGGACTGGTGCCCCCCCATATTTGAAATAGGGAAGGCACGTGTGCCAACAAAAAGTGGCGTGGCCACTCAATAGTACCCCAATTCAAATTACACCACAGTAGTGTGCCTTACTCGCATTACACAGCACAGTAATGTACATTATTCACATTATGCTACTCAGTAGTACCCCTTATACACATTATGCCACACAGTAGTGCCCATATATATATATATATATATATATATATATATATGGGAAGGTGTACACGCTCCTGGGAAAGTGGGCGTGGCCTCACAATTTTATATTATTTTATCAAACTATAAATATATAATCACACCCCCTACACATGCGCACACACACAATTAGCAGCCTTACACACAATACCCACAGTAGTTCTCATTACACATAATGTCCCCAGTATAGTGTCAGATGCACGTAATGTCCCCCAGTATAGTGCCAGTTACACATAATGACCCCAGTAGTGCAGTGCCAGATGCACATAATGCCTCCGAGTATAGTGCCAGATACACATATGCCCTCACAGTGCCAGATACAAATATGCCCCCACAGTGCCAGATACACATATGCCCCCACCGGGCCAGACACTTGTATGCCCCTACAGTGCCAGACACTCAGATGCCCCCACAGTGCTGGACACTCAAATGCCCCCACAGTGCCAGACACTCAAAAGCCCCCACAGTGCCAGATACATGTATGCCCCCACAGTGTCAGATACACGAATGCCCCCACAGTGCCAGAGACACGTATGCCCCCACAGTGCCAGAGACATTTATGCCCTCATGTTGATTTTACTATTAAAGGCAGCACTTTTAGGTAGATTCACTTTTAGAGGCGACCGCTATCCCCCCACCTCCATGTAGTTCCTCAACAGAAGGGATACCCATTAATGATCAAAGAATGCAGCAGCAGCAGCCATTGTAATTGGCGCCGGGGTCCAGCACCGCACCACAATACAGACAAGAAACTCTACATAAACTACACCCCCCAGCAGCCGCTGCTGCATACTGTGATCATTACTGGGCATCCCTGCTGGTGAGGAACTACACGGGGGTGGGGGGATAGCTGCTGCCTCTAAAAGTGAAACTACCTACTGCCCATGGGTGGCAGCCCTGGATGGTGCCCCTCCTTGGCTGGCGCCCCTGGTGAGTGCCATTCTGGCCAATAGGAAGATACACCCCTGCTAGGTATGGCAGGATTCTGATTCCTGGCAACGAAGATGTGCCGTCATCACGGCCATGACCTTGGTGAAGATCCGAGGAGCCGTAGCCAGTCCAAATGGCAGAGCCTGGAATTGGCAGTGGAGGTTGCCAGTAGCAAACCGTAGAAACTGCTGATGCAATATGGCAATAGGTATATGCAGGTATGCATTCTGTATATCCAGGGATACCATATAGTCTCCGGGTTCCATAGGCAGCACAATTGAGCGCAACGTTTCCATACGAAACCTGGACACTCTCAGAAACATGTTCAGAGATTTGAGGTTAAGTATAGGCCGGTAAAGACCCATTAGGTCTCGGTACTAGAAACAGGGTAGAGTAGTGACCTCTGCCTCTTTGGGACTGAGGTACCGGCACAACCACTCCTGTAGTCAGGAGGGAACTCACAACCGTTTGTAGAGCTTGCGCCTTTCACAGATCCGAAGGGAGAGCCGTAGTGCAAAACTGGCAAGGGGGACATCTATGGAAAAAGACAGCGTACCCATGAGAGACAACCTCCAGTACCCATGTGTCTGAAGTGGTCTTTAACCAGACCTGGGTGAACTGTAAAAATCTGCCTCTCACCCTGGGATCCCCCTGATGGATTTAAATATATATATATATTTTTTTTTTTCAGGCATACCTTCACACACTTGTCTGTCGGTTCTTTCAGTGAAGTGACAGTGGTGACAAGCAGAGTGGACAACACCACCAGGTGGGTGACATAAGAATCCACTGGCGGTGGAATCTCCCATTTGTTACACAACTCTGCAGGGAGAGGATAGAGAGCCAAGGCCCATTTATGCAGAGTTAATTTCTTTCCTGGATAAGACCAGGGTTCCCACCTGATGTCCGTGGTCAGAATTGGGTATTACAGTTTTAACCACCTTTTGCTTTTTAAACTTGCCAGTTTTCTTTGCCACAGAAGTGGAATCCTCATCATCAGTGATTTGTAGGATATGCTTAAGAGCAACCACTAAGGCATGGACATCAATCTGCAAGGGAGAATCCTCATCAGTAACACAGGTTTCAGTGTCTGACAGGACCTTATGCCCCACTCCCCCCTTTTCTAATGAAACATCAGAGAGGATTGTGGATTGTGAGGGGGAAGCAGCCCGCTTAAAGAACCCAGGGACACAGGAGTGACCTGGGGCCGATTATTATCTTACCAATTTTTCTGCAGCTGGTTAGACAGATTTTCTGCCCAAAGCAGATTACCATGGGGACAATTTGTGACTGTAGTTACACAGGTGGTCCCATAGGAGGCGCTAGGCGTTCCACCAGAGTACCTAGTAGGTAGGTGAACGCAGCCCAGGTAGGCTCCATTGTAGATGCAGGAGCTACGGACTGACTGGGAGTTGACTGATTTTTTTTATTTTCTCTGACGTCCTAGTGGATGCTGGGGACTCCGTCAGGACCATGGGGATTAGCGGCTCCGCAGGAGACAGGGCACAAAAATAAAGCTTAAGGATCAGGTGGTGTGCACTGGCTCCTCCCCCTATGACCCTCCTCCAAGCCTCAGTTAGGTTTTTGTGCCCGTCCGAGCAGGGTGCAATCTAGGTGGCTCTCCTAAAGAGCTGCTTAGAAAAAGTTTTTAGGTTTTTTATTTTACAGTGAGTCCTGCTGGCAACAGGCTCACTGCAACGAGGGACTTAGGGGAGAAGAAGTGAACTCACCTGCGTGCAGGATGGATTGGCTTCTTAGGCTACTGGACACCATTAGCTCCAGAGGGATCGAACACAGGCCCAGCCATGGAGTCCGGTCCCGGAGCCGCGCCGCCGACCCCCTTGCAGATGCCGAAAAGTGAAGAGGTCCAGAAACCGGCGGCAGAAGACTTTTCAGTCTTCATGAGGTAGCGCACAGCACTGCAGCTGTGCGCCATTGTTGTCACACACTTCACACCAGCGGTCACGGAGGGTGCAGGGCGCTGCGGGGGGCGCCCTGGGCAGCAATGAGAATACCTTGTTCTGGCTAAAAAATACATCACATATAGCCCCTGGGGCTATATGGATGTATTTAACCCCTGCCAGGTCTCACAAACACCGGAGAAGAGCCCGCCGAAATAGGGGGCGGGGCTTATCTCCTCAGCACACAGCGCCATTTTCCTGCTCAGCTCCGCTGCGAGGAAGGCTCCCAGGACTCTCCCCTGCACTGCACTACAGAAACAGGGTAAAACAGAGAGGGGGGGGCACTTTTTTGGCATTTTTTTATATATTAAGCTGCTATAAGGGAGACAACACTTCTATAGGGTTGTTCCTATATATTTATAGCGCTTGGGTGTGTGCTGGCAAACTTTCCCTCTGTCTCCCCAAAGGGCTAGTGGGGTCCTGTCTTCGATAAGAGCATTCCCTGTGTGTCTGCTGTGTGTCGGTACGTGTGTGTCGACATGTATGAGGACGATGTTGGTGTGGAGGCGGAGCAATTGCCGGTAATGGTGATGTCACCCCATAGGGAGTCGACACCGGAATGGATGGCTTTGTTTATGGAATTACGTGATAATGTCAGCACATTACAAAAATCAGTTGACGACATGAGACGGCCGGCAAACCAGTTAGTACCTGTACAGGCGTCTCAGACACCGTCAGGGGCTGTAAAACGCCCTTTACCTCAGTCGGTCGACACAGACCCAGACACGGACACCGAATCTAGTGTCGACGGTGAAGAAACAAACGTATTTTCCAGTAGGGCCACACGTTATATGATCACGGCAATGAAGGAGGCTTTGCATATCTCTGATACTGCATGTACCACAAAAAGGGGTATTATGTGGGGTCTGAAAAAACTACCTGTAGTTTTTCCTGAATCAGACGAATTGAATGAAGTGTGTGATGAAGCGTGGGTTAACCCCGATAGAAAACTGCTAATTTCAAATAAGTTATTGGCATTATATCCTTTCCCGCCAGAGGTTAGGGCGCGCTGGGAAACACCCCCTAGGGTGGATAAGGCGCTCACACGCTTATCAAAACAAGTGGCATTACCGTCTCCTGAAACGGCCGCCCTCAAGGATCCAGCGGATAGGAGGCTGGAAACTACCCTGAAAAGTATATACACTCATACTGGTGTTATACTGCGACCAGCCATCGCCTCTGCATGGATGTACAGTGCTGGGGTGGTTTGGTCGGATTCCCTGACTGAAAATATTGATACCCTAGATAGGGACAGTATTTTATTGACTTTAGAGCAATTAAAGGATGCTTTTCTTTATATGCGAGATGCTCAGAGGGATATTTGCACTCTGGCATCGAGAGTAAGTGCGATGTCCATATCTGCCAGAAGAAGTTTATGGACGCGACAATGGTCAGGTGATGCGGATTCCAAACGGCATATGGAAGTATTGCCGTATAAGGGGGAGGAATTATTTGGGGTCGGTCTATCGGATTTGGTGGCCACGGCAACAGCCGGGAAATCCACCTTTTTACCTCAGGTCCCCTCCCAACAGAAAAAGACACCGTCTTTTCAGCCGCAGTCCTTTCGTTCCTATAGGAACAAGCGGGCGAAAGGACAGTCATATTTGCCCCGAGGCAAAGGAAAGGGTAAGAGAGTGCACCAAGCAGCTTCTTCCCAGGAGCAGAAGCCCCCCCCGGCTTCTGCAAAGCCCTCAGCATGACGTTGGGGCTTTACAAGCGGACTCAGGGGCGGTGGGGGGTCGACTCAAGAATTTCAGCGCACAGTGGGCTCACTCACAGGTGGACCCCTGGATCCTGCAGATAGTATCTCAGGGTTACAGGTTGGAATTCGAGAAGTCTCCCCCTCGCCGGTTCCTAAAGTCTGCTCTGCCAACGTCTCCCTCAGACAGGGCGACGGTATTGGAAGCCATTCACAAGCTGTATTCTCAGCAGGTGATAGTCAAGGTACCCCTCCTACAACAGGGAAAGGGGTATTATTCCACACTATTTGTGGTACCGAAGCCGGACGGCTCGGTAAGACCTATTCTAAATCTGAAATCTTTGAACCTGTACATGCAAAAATTCAAGTTCAAGATGGAGTCACTCAGAGCAGTGATAGCGAATCTGGAAGAAGGGGACTTTATGGTGTCCCTGGACATCAAGGATGCTTACCTGCATGTCCCAATTTGCCCTTCACATCAAGGGTACCTCAGGTTCGTGGTGCAAAACTGTCATTATCAGTTTCAGACGCTGCCGTTTGGATTGTCCACGGCACCTCGGGTCTTTACCAAGGTAATGGCCGAAATGATGTTTCTTCTGCGAAGAAAAGGCGTATTAATTATCCCTTACTTGGACGATCTCCTGATAAGGGCAAGGTCCAGGGAACAGCTGGGGGACGTAGTAGCACTAACCCAAGTAGTGCTGCAACAGCACGGGTGGATTCTGAATTTTCCAAAATCTCAATTGACCCCGACGACACGTCTGCTGTTCCTGGGAATGATTCTGGACACGGTTCAGAAAAAGGTGTTTCTTCCGGAGGAGAAAGCCAGGGAGTTATCCGAACTTGTCAGGAACCTCTTAAAACCAGGGAAAGTGTCTGTGCATCAATGCACAAGAGTCCTGGGAAAGATGGTGGCTTCTTACGAAGCGATTCCATTCGGCAGATTCCACGCACGAACTTTTCAGTGGGATCTGCTGGACAAATGGTCCGGATCGCATCTGCAGATGCATCAGCGGATAACCTTATCGCCACGGACAAGGGTGTCTCTTCTGTGGTGGTTGCAGAGTGCTCATCTGTTAGAGGGCCGCAGATTCGGCATACAGGACTGGGTCCTGGTGACCACGGATGCCAGTCTGAGAGGCTGGGGAGCGGTCACACAGGGAAGAAACTTCCAGGGAGTATGGTCAAGCCTGGAGATGTCTCTTCACATAAATATACTGGAGCTAAGAGCGATTTACAATGCTCTAAGCCTGGCAAAACCCCTGCTTCAGGGTCAGCCGGTGTTGATCCAGTCGGACAACATCACGGCAGTCGCCCACGTAAACAGACAGGGCGGCACAAGAAGCAGGAGAGCAATGGCAGAAGCTGCAAGGATTCTTCGCTGGGCAGAAGATCATGTGATAGCACTGTCAGCAGTGTTCATTCCGGGAGTGGACAACTGGGAAGCAGACTTCCTCAGCAGACACGATCTACACCCGGGAGAGTGGGGACTTCATCCAGAAGTCTTCCACATGATTGTGAACCGTTGGGAAAAACCAAAGGTGGATATGATGGCGTCTCGCCTCAACAAAAAACTGGACAGGTATTGCGCCAGGTCAAGAGACCCTCAGGCAATAGCTGTGGACGCTCTGGTAACACCGTGGGTGTTCCAGTCAGTGTATGTGTTTCCTCCTCTGCCTCTCATACCAAAAGTACTGAGAATTATACGGCAAAGGGGAGTAAGAACGATACTCGTGGCTCCGGATTGGCCAAGAAGAACTTGGTACCCGGAACTTCAGGAGATGCTCACGGAAGATCCGTGGCCTCTACCTCTAAGACGGGACCTGCTTCAGCAGGGACCGTGTCTATTCCAAGACTTACCACGGCTGCGTTTGACGGCATGGCGGTTGAACGCCGAATTCTAAGGGAAAAAGGCATTCCGGAAGAGGTCATTCCTACACTGGTAAAAGCCAGGAAGGAGGTGACTGCACAACATTATCACCGCATTTGGAGAAAATATGTTGCGTGGTGTGAGGCCAGGAAGGCCCCCACGGAGGAATTTCAATTGGGTCGATTCCTACATTTCCTGCAAACAGGATTGTCTATGGGCCTCAAATTGGGGTCCATTAAGGTTCAAATTTCGGCCCTGTCGATTTTCTTCCAGAAAGAATTGGCTTCAGTTCCTGAAGTCCAGACTTTTGTAAAAGGAGTACTACATATACAGCCCCCGGTTGTGCCCCCAGTGGCTCCGTGGGACCTTAATGTAGTTTTGGATTTTCTCAAATCCCATTGGTTTGAGCCACTCAAATCGGTGGATTTGAAATATCTTACATGGAAAGTAACCATGCTACTGGCCCTGGCTTCAGCCAGGAGAGTGTCAGAATTGGCGGCTTTATCGTATAAAAGCCCATATCTGATTTTCCATTCGGACAGGGCAGAACTGCGGACGCGTCCTCAGTTTCTGCCTAAGGTGGTGTCAGCGTTTCACCTGAACCAGCCTATTGTGGTGCCTGCGGCTACTAGCGATTTGGAGGATTCCAAGTTGCTGGACGTTGTCAGGGCATTGAAAATATATATTTCAAGGACGGCTGGAGTCAGAAAATCTGACTCGCTGTTTATACTGTATGCACCCAACAAGTTGGGTGCTCCTGCTTCTAAGCAGACGATTGCTCGTTGGATTTGTAGCACAATTCAACTTGCACATTCTGTGGCAGGCCTGCCACAGCCTAAATCTGTCAAGGCCCATTCCACAAGGAAGGTGGGCTCATCCTGGGCGGCTGCCCGAGGGGTCTCGGCATTACAACTCTGCCGAGCAGCTACGTGGTCGGGGGAGAACACGTTTGTAAAATTCTACAAATTTGATACCCTGGCTAAAGAGGACCTGGAGTTCTCTCATTCGGTGCTGCAGAGTCATCCGCACTCTCCCGCCCGTTTGGGAGCTTTGGTATAATCCCCATGGTCCTGACGGAGTCCCCAGCATCCACTAGGACGTCAGAGAAAATAAGATTTTACTTACCGATAAATCTATTTCTCGTAGTCCGTAGTGGATGCTGGGCGCCCATCCCAAGTGCGGATTGTCTGCAATACTTGTACATAGTTATTGTTACAAAAAAATCGGGTTGTTATTGTTGTGAGCCGTCTGTTCAGAGGCTCCTACGTTTGTCATACTGTTAACTGGGTTCAGATCACAAGTTGTACGGTGTGATTGGTGTGGCTGGTATGAGTCTTACCCGGGATTCAAAATCCTTCCTTATTGTGTACGCTCGTCCGGGCACAGTATCCTAACTGAGGCTTGGAGGAGGGTCATAGGGGGAGGAGCCAGTGCACACCACCTGATCCTAAAGCTTTATTTTTGTGCCCTGTCTCCTGCGGAGCCGCTAATCCCCATGGTCCTGACGGAGTCCCCAGCATCCACTACGGACTACGAGAAATAGATTTATCGGTAAGTAAAATCTTATTTTTTTCCCCCAAACAAATATTAGCAAATGTGTTAATGAATAGCGCGTAGACACTTTCCCACCAGATTTATAATGCCAAGACACATTAAGAAACTGGGGCTGAGTAAGCAGATTGCTGTTATTACCTTCCTACCACGCACTTCGCTCCTTTTGGCACTATCTATACATCATATTGCAGTTCGTAACTAACCACCTTTACTCTATAAATAAACAACAGAACTGCATTTATCTAAATGATATTTCACATTCACATTATTCACAAGATAAAAATGTTTTTTTTCCAGTAATCCCAGAAAAGAAAATGATGGGGAACAGGATCAGACAAGCCATATTCCTTATACTTTTTGTATTTCAGCTTCCATTGTATTTCATAATAAACAGATCTATAAAATGTATACATCACTTAAAAAAAAGTTTGATCTATGTGAGAGTGAAGATTTTATGTCATTATTGCATTTGTAAGTTTCTAGACTTGAGGAAATAAATGTGTTAGCGTTAGCTTTAAGGTTTGAGAAAAGACCTAAAGAAGATTCATAGACTACATTAAGCATCCCATTCAAATTATCCATACTGCAGGCAGACACACAACACACACTGTATAATACAGCTCTTAAGCCGGGTACACACCAGGAGATAGTGTGTGCCGATTTAATAAATGGTCCAATCCAACTTATACCCCTTTTCCACTAGCTCAAAAAACACGGGTAAATGCACGGGGGCGCGCATTTACCTGTGTTTTTGCAAGTGGAAAAAGTCCCCCCCCCCCCCCCCCCCCCGCAAAAACCCGTGAATCCTACTCGGGTAAATACCTGGGTAGGACACAGGAATGATCCGGGTAGGGTTGTAGTGTAAACGGAAGCCGTGTCGATGTGACACAGCTCCCATTTACACTGTATGGAAGGGCGGCGCTGGGAGATCATGTGATCTCCCAGCGCCGCCTCTGCCGCATCACTGCCGGGTTGGTGAGTGCAATGGAAAAGGGGGCTGAGCACGGGCCGCAGCCGGGTAGCACCCGTGTCAGGCTCCCGGCTGCGACCTGTGCTCGTAGGTGGAAAAGGGGTATTAGTGATTATCAGATTTGTGCACGCTCTTGCATACAAATTATCCAATTACTGAGCCAGTCAGTGAATGATTGGCCCATTAATTGGATAGTGTGTAGTACCCAGATTTGAGTGGATGTATACACATGTAATTGATAACAAGCATATGAAATAACATGACTGTGTGCTTTCATCCTGTTGCAACTCCAGCAGAAACAACGTCATAGTAGTACTGCACTTAAAGCCCCTCAGAGAGAGTGAGGACCATCTAAAAGCACCATTGGCTGATTCCCTGTCACTTCTCGGCTTATTCTGCCAACCACTAGGACAGAGGAGTGTTACTAAGGGGCCATCGTCATGCACATAGCGTTAGACTGCTGATCCCTCACAGCATTTTCTGGTCGGACACAAACTGCCAGTCTCTGAAGAATAAAAGAAAGAGAGAGAGGGGGCTGAAACCATTCTGTAGTCAATGAAACAAATATTCTACATTATGATGTATAATAGGGAAAAAGGATGGAAAATTTATATTATACTGACAAAAACTGTTTCTAAACTTACACAACCCTTTTACAGCAATATAGAACTTTTAATGAATCTCTGTTAAAAATTTATTCTACTATAGCAGAGCAGGCCAAACCAGTCCTCGAGATCTACCAACAGTTCACATTTTCCAGACCACCTAGCTGGTGCACAGGTGTAGTCATTACTAATTAAGATGTGCTGCATTCATTCCTAACTGACAATTCTACAGAGCCCTGGAAAACATGAACTGTTGGTAGATCTCAAGGACCGGTTTGGCCAGCCCTGTACTATAGGATATAGCAATCCAACAAGTCTGTATTAAGACATTTCTATCACCAACCAGCCAAACTGTGGTGCCCCGTGTTAGCGACCCGCTGTTCTGGTATACGCACCTCAACCACTGCTACACCAGCTCTTCTTTCCACACTGAGTACCCTGTGTGTTAAATATCCAGACAGTGCACAGTGCTATTTATCTGCTTTAGGGCATATTTATCACCAACCATATTTTATTGTAATGATTAACTCCGCTTGCATTTATGAAAGTTGGGTCACCAGTGCAGAACGTCTGAAAATGCTCTGTATCTGTGATGGTCTCGAAACAAACTGATTGCTACCACTATCTCTTTGCTTCCATGTTGGGATCCGGTGCGTGTACTGCACATGAACGACACTCTCTAAATAGACTTGGATTAGAGCAGAGCCGGTCCTAACCAATATGATGCCCTAGCAAAGATTTTGGCTGGTGCACCCTAGCACCACCACTAATTCTGCTTCTGACCCTGCGCCCCGTTACCAGCACCATCACCCCTCACCCATAGTAGTCCTCATTTTGGTGTTCCTACCCCCTATATTTTAAATAGGAACAGTGCACACAATCGGCGCACAGCCCAAAAAGTGGTGTGTTCTTGCTCAGAAGGGGCATGGCCACACAATAGTACCCCCAATTAAAATGACGCCACACAGTAGTTAAACTTTATTCATATTTTATCATGCGATAATTCACATTACATCAAACAGTAGTACCACTTTACCTTATAAACGTTACTCCTCACAGTAGTGCCCCTTATTCAAATTACATAACACTGAATTGCTCCTTATTCACATTATACCACACTGAATTGCTCCTTATTCACATTACACCACACCATAGTACTCTTTATTCACATTAGACCACACAGTAGTGCCCTTTCTATATGTTACACCACACAGTAGAGCACCTTATACACAGAATGCCACACATTAGTAATGCATTTATACACATAATACCACAGAGTAATGTCCCTTACACATATGACACACATTATTAATGTCCTTATAAACATAATAATTTTATTTATATAGCGCTCTTTCTCCAATATGACTCAAGGCGCTTAACAGATACATAGCATAACATAGTACAGAAACAATGAAGTATACAAAAGCTTTTCATAAAAAACAACAGCATGTAGATACTAAAGGGACATTATGGAAATACTTGAGTAAACAGGAAAGTCTTGAGTCTATTTTTGAAGGATTCTATAGTTTGGTCCTCTCGCACTGTGCAGGGAAGTGAGTTCCATAGCGTCAGAGCCACATGACTAAAAGCTCGACCCCCAGATGAATTACGGGAGATTCTAGGTACTGCTAAAAGTCCTTCATCTACAGATCGCAGTAATCGAGTGGGGCAGTATGGAATTAGAAGCTACTTCAGGTACCTTGGGCCCTGGTCATGTAGTGCTTTGAAACTCAGCCAATCTTGAAGATGATTCACCATCTTACAGGCAGCCAGTGAAGGAAGTAGAGGATGGGTGTTATGTGGCTAGAACAGGGCTGGTTGGTTAACAGCCTGGCATCTGTGTTTTGCACCAGCTGTAAGTGGTGCAATTATTTTGCTGCGAGACCAAGGTAGAGGGCAATACAGTAGTCTAATCAAGATGATATAAATGCATGTATGACTTTTGGAAGATCATCTGTGGGAAATAAGTGCTCGATTCTGGCTATGCTCCTCAGGTGAAAGAATGAGGATTTGATTGTGGCTGATATCTGATGTTTAAGTGTCAAGCGACCATCCAGGACAACCCCAAGATTCCACACACAATCAGTGGTTTGTAATTCTGAATCCCCAAGTGTAAATCCATTCGGTTCGATATGCTGCAGTCTTGTCTTTCGGTATTGTGGTCCTATCATAAGGACCTCAGTTTTATCTGGGTTCAGTCGCAGCCAACTGGCACTCATCCACTCCTGGAGCTCAGCTAGATAGCCATTTAGGGTTGCTAATGCACACCTTACACTTTATGCCAACCTTTATTAATGCCCTTATACACATAGTGTCCCTTACACATATACCGCACATTATTAATGCCCTTATACACATAATGACACACAGAGCCCCTTACACATTTGTTGCACATTATTGATGCATTTATACACATGACACACATAATGCCCCTTACACATATGCTAAACACTACTGCACAAACCAACCCACCCGCACACAGCACTCACATGGCCGCTAACACTGTGACCTCTGTTTGGATACAGATGTGCCTCAATACGCCATGCAGCAGGAGATGCATGGCGTGAGTCAGCTGGCAGCTCTGCTAATGTTGGGCACCTTTTTTTTATGAAGATGCGTCTTATTTACATTACTATGTGGCTAGGACGCACAAACAGCTCCTGCTAATTAAAATTATATGTGGCATGCCTATATTCTGTGTGCGACTGTGACTGTATCTGCATATGAAATGCTACGTTACAGTGATTGCCAGTAATACACTGTGACGTAGCATTTTGTGTGCAGGTACAGCCGCTGTCACAGACAGAATATTGGCATGCAGCATATTTTAATCAGCAGAAGCTGCTTGTGCCCCTAGGGCCGGCTCTGTGTTAGAGTAATCCATAGGCTACTATGGGCTAATGCCATATGAATATGCATTGCATTCCAGGCTCCCAATCTGAGAGCATCCCCGGCATGGAACTCACACAGGTATGATAGTTGAGAAGAAAACTTGCTGTGCTGGGTGTAAATATCCTACAATTTACAACCGTGCACTAAGGGCCTAAATCACTAAGGACTACAAATGCAAAGCTGCTCACAGCAATGCAAATGCAGGAGGAGGTGCATACCACCTCCTCCTTGCATTTGTGATGCGATCGCATCTCAGATGAACATCGCGCCCATCAGTAGCGATGTTCTTCTGCAACTGCAGGCTGAGTAAGCTTCAGCTTTCTCAGCCTTGCCGTCACAGGTTCAGCTTCCAAGGTCAAGATAACTGCATCTCGCAATGCAGTCCTTATCCTTGCCATTTCCGGAAAACGGGGGCGATACGTACCCATTTTCCCCAACGCAGACCGCCCCCATTCCTCTCCATGAATGCTTCTGCTTGTCAGTCAGGCAGAGGCGTTTGCATTTCTGCGCCGCAATTGCATGACCCGTTCTGCACATGTGCAGACCAGGTCCTGCACGTGTACAGGACTCAAACATTGTGGAAATGCAGTAAGGATCGCATGAGCCTCTAAATACTCTCCTTGTTCACACAAATGGGCCCAATGCCTGATGATTTTCCTGAAACATTCTAACTTACTACCAAACCCCATACAGTGGGATCCGGTCTCTAGGTCGACAGTAACTAGGCCGACACTATCTAGGTCGACCACTATTGGTCGACAGTAACTAGGTCGACAGGGTTTCTAGGTCGACAGGATCTCTAGGTCGACATGTTCTAGGTCGACAGGTCAAAAGGTCAACATGAGTTTTTCACAATTTTTTTATTTTTTTGAACCTTTTCATACTTAACGATCTACGTGGACTACGATTGGAACGGTAATCTGTGCCGAGCGAAGTGAGGCACCTTGCCCGAAGCATGGCGAACGAAGCGAGCCATGCGAGGGGACACAGTGCACTAATTGGGGTTCCCGGTCACTCTACGAAGAAAATTACACAACCCCCCCCCCATAAAAAACTCATGTCGACCTTTTGACCTGTCGACCTAAAGACCCTGTCGACCTAGAGACCCTGTCGACCTAGTTACTGTCGACCAATAGTGGTCGACCTAGTTACTATCTACCTTCCATACCACATCCCCATACAGTATATTGTTTCAGCAATTATGCTTTTTTCCCCTATGGAGTAGTTGACATGACAGTTTTCTCAAAAGTACAAACTGGAGCTGTGAGAAATAAACACCACATGCAGAATTGTAGAATTATTTCAAATTACAATTGAAGTATAGGGCTATTATAGCACTGCACAAAAATGCCTTAAAAAAGGGCTAAAATACGTTAGAAAACCTTACATTTTTCTCTTTGCCACACATGACATTAAACAGTTTTGTATGAACAAGCTGTAGAGCAGCAGTGACCAACCCGTGGCTTTTGAGCCACATGCGGCTCTTTCTTTATTCAGATGTGGTTCCTGACACTCAAAGTCACATGACCACAACAGATCTGGAAACTGCTGCATGCCAGCCAGACATGCAGCAAAACTACGGGGACGAAGAACTGAGGGAGCCACCGGCAAACAGAGGACATATAAGGGGCTGCTGCAATGGCACGAGTTGGGGGGCAGCGTTGGTGACATATGAGGGTGTACTGCAGTGACACAAGGGGGAGCTGGCTGGAGTGACACAGGAGGGTGCTGGCAGGAGTGACACATTGACACATGGGGGAGCTGGCTGGAGCACCACAGGAGGGTGCTGGCAGGAGTAGCACATGGAGGAGCTGGCTGGAGTGACACAGGAGGGTGCTGGCAGGAGTGACACATTGACACATGGGGGAGCTGGCTGGAGTAACATAGGAGGGTGCTGGCAGGAGTAGCACATGGAGGAGCTGGCTGGAGTGACACAAGAGGGTGCTGGCAGGAGTGACACATGGAGGAGCTGGCAGGAGTGACACATGGGGGAGCTGGCTGGAGTGACAAGAGGGTGCCGGCTGGAGTGACACATGATGGAGCTAAAGTGTATTATGTGAATCTGGCTTTTTTAATATACTTTATGTGTATCTGGCTTTTTCAATGTATTTTATGTTTGATCTGGTTTTAAAATGTATTTCAAGTGGCTCTGGCTTTTTCAATGTATTTTAGAGCATGGGCGTGGCCTAGCAGGTACAAAGCCACACCCCATTTTTGCACACGCGCCTTCTGCTCGATGTCGGCTCTTTGACTTACCTAACAAGATTGTTTGGCTCTTTGTCTCTGACTGGTTGGCCACCCCTGCTCTAGAGAGAGTGGAAGTGAAGCCTATTCATTTAATACAGCATATGTATTGCCAGTGGCGGATTTTTTTGGGGGGGCACTCGGGCCCGTGCCCCCCCTGTCATTTGTGGCCTTCTGTCCCCCGTCCCCCCCGGCGCCGCACAGGGAGAGGACGGGCGCCCGCTGAGATTGTGTTTCCAGCGGGCGCCCGTCTCCCTGCACAGCGGCAGCCGGAGGCAGGAGCTCAGTACGCTATGGGAGAGACGCTATGGGAGAGACATCAGTCATGACGTCTCTCTCATAGTGCTGACTGAGGAGCGGACGCCCAGGGAGGAGGACTGCAGCAGCCTGGAAGCGGGAACGGGGCTCGATAAGTATGTTTTTTTCTTCCTTAATGCAGCGGGGGCATCTACTGGGGGCAAACTACGGGGGACATTACTACTGGGGGGGCATCAACAAGGGGCATTACTACTGGGGGGGCATTATAACTGGGGGGCATCTACTGGGGGCATCACTACTCAGGGGTCATCTATTGGGGGCAGCTACTGGGGGAAATTTTTACTGGGGGCCATCTACTGGGGGCATTACTACAGGGGGGTCATCTATTGGGGCAAACTCGTAGGGGGCATTATTACTTGGGGGTCATCTATTGGGGGCAGCTACTGGGGGCATTATTACTGGGGGGCATCTACTGGGGGCATTACTACTGGGGGGTCATCTATTGGGGGCAAACTCCTAGGGGGCATTACTACTGGGGGCAAACTACTGGAGGACATTATTACTGGGGGGCATCTACAGGGGGCAAACTGCTGGGGGACATTATTACTGGGGGGCATCTACTGGGGGCAAACTGCTGGGGGACATTATTACTGGGGGGGCATCTACTGGGGGCAAACTACTGGGGGACATTATTACTGGGGGGCATCTACTGGGGGCAAACTGCTGGGGGACATTATTACTGGGTGGCATCTACTGGGGGCAAACTACTGGGGGACTATTACTGGGGGCCAACTACAAAGGTGCTAACTACTGGCGGCGTAACTACAGGGGCATTACTACTGGCGGCTTAACTACAGGGGCATTACTACTTGGGGGCTAAACTACAGGGGGGCCAAACTACTGGGGGCTTAACTACAGGGGCCAAACTACTGGGGGATAACTACAGGGGCCAAACTACCGGGGGCATTACTACTGAAGGCTAAGCTACAAGGGGGCATAACTACAGGGGCTAAACTACAATGGGGAAAACTACAGGGGGGCATTACTACTGGTGGCTAAACTACTGGGGGCATTACCACTGGGAGGCTAAACTAAAGGGGGGGGTAAACTACTGGGGTCATAACTGCAGGGGAATTACCACTGGGGGCATAATGACTGGGGGCATTACTACAGGCAACATTACTACTGGGGGCAATACGGGCATTGCAAAAGGGGTACCACTACTATGGGGTCTATATAAGGGGCACTACCAGTGCAGTGGACATTGCATAATGAGCGCTACAACTGTGGGCATTGTATAAGAGGTGCCACCTCACATGCACCGAAGCCGCACGCAAATGTACTTGCCCCTTCCATGGTGCCCCCCCTATCATTTTCTTCTGGATCCGCCCCTGTGCATTGCCAACCCATGCAGTCAATAAAGAGCCTGATTGGCTGCCCAATGATTCATTTCTTGTTGGGATGAGATTGGCTATGATTTGATTTTCCAATAGGGTTTTTATATTTTATTCCACATATGAATTACATCAGATCAAGAACATTTAAGTATTTATTAGAAACATCTTTAATTCAAAATTGTGATGAGGCAGCAATAATAACTTATGTAAAGGGGCACTACAATAAATTATAAGACTAAAGGGTCATTCTATAGTGGTTATGGATCATAGGTTTGTCCTGGGAAAGGTCGACAGTCATTAGGTCAACACCACAAGGTTGACAGGCACTTGGTTGACATGGCAAAAAGGTTGACATGATAAAAATGTTGACACATGAAAAGGTCGACATGAGTTTTTTTGTTTTAATGGTGGGCAAGGTGCCTCGCGCAGGTTACTATTCCCAATCGTAGTCCAAGTGGATGGTAAAGTACAGAAAAATTGAAAATCAAAAAAAAATCAAAAAAAAAAATCAAAGACTTATGCATGTCGACCAATAGTGGTTGACCTAATGACTGTCGACCTTAGTATAGAATGGTATATGGATGCTAGGTCGACATGACTAATATATTACAGGTAATGTAAAAAAGAGAGAGAGAGCAAACTTTGCTTCTCCAGAGGACACCCCCTGGTGTGCCTTTAAAAGAAAATGCTTTTAATTAACATTAGGCCTTTGCTGATGTCAGGATACAGTCATTAACACAAGACCTCCTATGTCATAATGTCCCAAGACCAATCTGTCTCCAGATGACAAAGCAACAGCTTCAGCGCTGGACAGTAACCATTCTAATGTGGCAGTGCAAATTATTAAATATACCATGTTATTAAAGTTGCACATAAGTCATAAACACACTTTCCATAACCTATTCAGTCCACAGTAGGCGCATGGAACAAACAAATATACTTGCTTCAGACTAAAGTTTATGCAGTGGTGGCCATCTTAGCTGAGTAGCTTGGGTCTGTAGCCACATTCATACCTGGAGCAAATATATGTTTTAAAAAATATTATCGGCTGACACTTCTTAATTTCCACACCCCTTTGACTCTCCTTATTACCTTTTTCTGTTAGCACAGTCATGCTGCCCCCTATCTAATTCTAATGCTGTATATATAACACTGCTCTGCATGGCTCCAGTGCTACCCTGTCCAATCTCAGCCACGCATGATACCATATAATTAGCAAAATCTGTAACTCCCCAGGATTGACGCTTTATAAACGGGGTACTTGCTTGATCTGGCTCTGGGGACTCACTGCTGCCTTACCATGCTGTGTCTGGCTGCTGTATCCTCGGGGTTCACTACGATCTGCCGGCGGCCGGCCTCCCGGCGACCAGCATACCGGCGCCGGGAGGCTGGCCGCCGGCTTACTGACAGTGTGGCGAGCGCAAATGAGCCCCTTGCGGGCTCGCTGCGCTCGCCACGCTATGGGCACGGTGGCGCGCTACGCGCGCCACACTATTTTATTCTCCCTCCAGGGGGGTCGTGGACCCCCACGAGGGAGAATAAGTGTCGGTATGCCGGCTGTCGGGCTCCCGGCGCCGGTATGCTGGACGCCGGGAGCCCGACCGCCGGCATACTGAAGACCACCCGTATCCTCGCACCCATGACTCTGGATCGTTACCTCACTGTCCATGCAGGAACTTTGCCTTCCCTCCTGGGGAAGCTGGAGGTGTTGGGTATATGTGACCCGCCGGTCACAATACTGATGGCGGGATCCCAGCAGCTAGATGGCCGGCAGGGGGGCAAGCACAACGGAGCCCCTTGCGGGCTTGCTGCGATCGCCACGCAGTGGGCTCAGTGCCGACCAGCGGGATTTTCAAATGCCGGGATTCCGGCATCAGTATTGTGACCAGCGATCACATAAACGTATCCCAGCTGGAGGTCTCCCATTATTCTGGGAGTCTCCTGGATATTCCAGGAGTGTAGGCAAGTATGAGCTGGGCCTCTTCGAGCTTGTGAGTATATATCTTATGCTCAGCGAAGTCCAGTATTGACCAGCTCATGTTCAAAAAAGGTCCCTGGTCTGCTCTTCTGAAAACAGAGAAGGGAAGCTGTATTGAAGGCTTTACCTATGGGTGCCAACCCCTGCCTTTTGGGCATATCATACCCTTTTCAGGCAGAAATCCTTGCAAATACCCGGCATTTCAGTGCTGGGTCTTTTTGCTGGTCTCTGCCTGACCCCCCTTTCACACAGAGAATTTGTACCCGGTAATATGCGGATCATCACAGGAATTTTGTCTGTGTGAAAGGGTCAACCCGGGTAGAAATTCCCGGGTCTCCGACCCTGCTAAATTCCTGGGTCGAAGTCCCGGGAATTTGAACCCGGGTTGACCCTTTCACAGAGAAAAAGGACCCGTGTTTATCGGCAAATAAATTACCAGGTAGAACTGCTTCACCCGGTAATTTCATTTTCTGTGTGAAAGGGGTATAAATAAACTTATTACTAGGTGTATTACAGAGCATAATTTCTGGCATATTGATGGCCATTGCTACTGCTGTGTATATTATTGGTCAATAGTACTTCTAGCATAATATGCTAATAACAATGGGGGTCATTCTGATCTGATTGCTGCTGTGCGTTTTCGCACAGCAGGCAATCAGATCCTAACTTCGCATGTGTATGCACCGCAATGCACAGGCGCATCAGGCATCAGCAACAGGCATCGCCGGCCAGCGACGGGATGGTGCGAAAAAGCCGATCGCATGGGCATTCGCAAGTTGATTGACAGGAAGAGGCCGTTTGTGGGTGGCAACTGACCGTTTACAGGGAGTGTCCAGAAAAACGCAGGCGGACTCAAGCGTTTTTTAGGGTGGGTGTCTGACGTCAGCTCCAGCCACGATCAGCAGGAATCAATCGCACAGGAAGAATAAGTCCTGGGCTGCGCAGATACTGCACAAACTGATTTTTAGCAGCTCTGCTACACATGCGTTCGCACACTCGCATGGCGAAAATATACTCCCCCTGTAGGCGGCGACTACCTGAACGCAGGACAGCTAAAAACGCAGCCCAGTGATCGGATCTGAATGACCTCCGATGTTCTAATGCTCTTTGTATTGCTGGCCATAAAAGTACCAAAGTGGAGATATTTTCTATTGGCACACGTGCCTTACTGTCTGAGCATTGTGTTCATAAACGAACACCTGCCTACCAGCGTGTGACAGTACTCCTGCGCAATCAATCTGTGCTCACTTTTACCAGTGATACTGGAATGGGATGTGGTCAAGATCCCGCCGGACGGGATCACGGTGGTCGGAATCCCGACACCGGGATCCCGACTGGCACAATCCCGACATATTCTCCCTCTGTGGGTGGCAACGACACCCATAGAGGGAGAATAAATGAGTGTGCTGAGCGTAGCAAGGCACCGGGCCCACAAGGGGCTGCGTTGTGCTCGCCCCCCCTGTCGGGATTGTGCCAGTCGGGATCACGGTGTCGGTATTACGACCGCCGGGATCTCGTCCGGTGGGATCTCGTACTGATCCCACTGGAATATTTCGTAAAGAGTAAATACATCACTTAGATCAAGTAAATGGACTGTGTATGCTTGTCTTCAGTGTCCAGCCTCAGGCCTCAGTACCCAGCCCATGGACTCAGACCTAAAGCCCCATACACACTAGACGAGATTTTGAAAGATCTCACTCAGAATGGCCGATCTGAGCAAGATCTTTCACAATCTTGTTCAGTGTGTACACTCAATGTGGTTAACGATGCACACTCCCGTGCATCGTTAACGACCCCTCCCTCATCTGAACATGTACAGATGAGGGAGGTCCTTATTAACGTTCCCCCTGCTGCCCTCCTGCCGTTGCTGCCTGTCCCGGCCGCATCAGCAAGTATGTAAGCACAGCTGCATACGGGATCACGGTTAAAGGCTCAGACATGCCCTGAAAATAGTCACCACATGCCTGTGTTTTTTGCCACCACTTCCCATAACTGTCCCTATACGGTCCCTGACTGTCAATCAGTTTGTGAATAAATCCTGACAGCAACCTCCATCGCAGCATCATTGCAGCACATGCACAGTGCAACTTAGATACATGCGCAGTTGGGCAGTAATTGCACAACCGTGTAAAAATTGGTTTAGCGTCCATTTCTGAATCAGGTTTGGCTATGGCAAGGATATTGTGTCTTCTGTGAGAGCCTAGGGTAGGTGGCACACTACACCAGGTGGTGCAGTGCAAGGACGTAGCGTCTGTGGGACAGTTATTCTGTTTAGTCCTACAGGTACCATTACAAGGTAACACTGTAACACAGGGAGGCTCCTGACAACCCTAGTGGTGTTTACTGTAGTTAATTTGTAATTTCCTGCAGTTGCTGGAACAATGGCCCTCATTCCAAGTTGATCGCTAGCTGCCGTTGTTCGATGCGTAGCGATCAGTTAAAAAAACTGCAAAACTGCGCATGCGTATGCACTGCAATGCGCACGTGCGGCGTACGGGTACGAAGAGCATCGTGGTTTTGCCAGGTTCTAGCGACGCTTTTAGTCGCACTGGCGGATGCAAGGAGTTTGACAGAAAGCGAGAGTTTCTGGGTGTCAACTGAACGTTTTCTGGGAGTGTTTGGAAAAATGCAGGCGTGGCCGGGCGTTTGCTGGGCGGGTATCTGACGTCATTGCCGTGTTATTCGTCGCAGCAATCATCGCACAGAATAAGTAACTACAGGGCCGGTCTTGTTCTGCACAAAATGTGTTTGCAGCCGCTCTGCTGCACAAACGTTCGCACTCCTGCAAAGCGAAAATACACTCCCCCGTGGGCGGCGACTATGTGTTTGCACGCCTGCTAAAAGTAGCTAGCGAGCAATCAACTCGGATTGAGGGCCAATGTCTTGTATTAATCTGACTTCTCCTCGTAGGAACGTGGAGGATCTGCTATCAGGACTGACTATGAGGTGCAGCTTCCTGAAAGCGAGTGTGGGCAACACAGCTAGGCTGTCAAGTTTCCTTCTGCACCCTTTTCCCACTCTTACACACCACCTGAATATTCAGTCCAGCAACATGTGGATACATAAGTAGGTGTATAAGTACAAGAGAAAATGCCTCACCCACCCAGATCCTTCCAAGCAAGATGTTAAATTATGGAACTCTGAAGACCCTACTATCACTTCTCAGTCTTTTGTGCAAAAATAGATATGCCAGGTCTCGTAAGAAAATTTGCACTTTTGTAAATTATTTTTAGTCTGCTTCAGGGGTGGAGCTAGACCTATGGGTGCCTATAGCAATCCTCCCTAATCCTAATTGTTTATAATATGAAGTGGTATATAAGAAAGCTATGATTTGTTATTAAATCAGCCTAGTACTATATGGCTCTTGCAGGAGAGGTGAGTGAGTGGTAAACTTGTAATCAATGTCAGTGTGTATGTATGTGATTATGTGTTAGACAAAAAAAGTCCTGAGATGCCTTCTGCCGACTGAGCTGTGCTCCAGGCGGTGGCTTTCAAGACTACAGGGAACCATTAGAGGCACACTGCATGCCAAGTACAGGTTCCACGGGGCAGAAACAGAGCTTCCCCCTAAGCCCTGCACCATGGATAGTGGTACTCTATCACAGGCCGCGCCTATGTAACCCGTTGCCCGTGTCTCTAGCAGCATCCGGTTGCCAGGCGACTGGGACGCTTGTGTACTTCCGTTCCCGGCCGCCAGCTCCATGGAGACCAGGACACTCTGCCTGTGGTGGGCGTCGCGAGCTTCCTCCCAGCATCCTAGTGAGTTGCCTAGATGCCAGGCACTCACAGGATGGTAGTGTCTAGTTTACCTTCATGGAGAGGACCTTTCCCATAACCCCCTGGGTCCATGTCACAATCTATTTGGAATAGTCAAGTGTGGCGAGCAAAGCGAAGCGGAGCAAGACACCGAGCTCGAAGCGCGACGAGCGAAGTGAGCCCGCGAGGGTCCAATGCTGCATAGAAGAAAAAATTACCCCAAACGAACGGAGAACGAAGAAAACATTTAGGTGCTGTAAGGGCGGAAGTTCTCTCCTGCCCTCTCGTTTCATCACTTCCAGGTCCTGAGCACGAAGGTAACATAGACACAACCCTCACAGGGCAGCAAGGACAAGCGGAGGGGCAGCTGTAGGTAATTGTAATTAGGGGAGGCTTGTTGCTTGCTTAGTTCATGCTCCCTTTACCTTTCAGATCTGCCTCTCACTTGGTGCTGGTCATAGTTCCTGGCTGCAGGGAGAGCCTTTGTCTCTGATTCTTTCGCCTGGTTTTCTGCTAAAGCCTGTTGCAGCAATCCTGTATCCAGCTCCGTGTCAGCTGTATTATCTGTCACGAGTAATATTACTATTTCTGTTAGTCTTTGTCTCATTAACCTGTTGTGTGGTTTTGTGTCTCCTCTTTGTTTTAGTCCTCCTGTAATCCTTCCATACCTCTCTAACCTACAGCTCCATCAGTAAATTTAGAGTCCTCTGTGTTTACGTGCTCCCTGTCTTCCTACACCCTCAAGCTCTATTATTCACTTGCCTGGGACCCACCTGTCTTTCTTCTTTGGCTACTCCTTAATCTTTTGTCTCGTAGTGTTTTCTCTTATCTTTTCCTTGTGCCTCTATTCTCTTCTTTGGGGGCCGCATGCTCACCAGCATTGATTCAGGTTGTTCCGGGTTGGGCTCGTACTACCACCAGGGGCGTAAGTCCTGGTGGCATCCCAGTACAGGTAGGTATATCACGCCTTAAGGAAAAAGCGGATATTTTAGGCTAGAAGACCTGCCTGTGAGTTCTACGAGTCTAAACCCAGGGTGTACAGGGGTCACTGCCCAGAAGACCTTCGGAGAACTCAGACTCTTTAAGAAGAAGACCCTTTAGTTGTAACTGCTTGCCCATTCTTAGTTATAGCCCTGTGATTGGTTGACTTAGTGCAGTCTACCCACTTTCATAGATTGAGTTCCATGCTGAATTATTTACTAGGATTGGTGCTGAATTCTGGTATAATAATGGTAGGGATGGAGACTGCTTTTAGCTGTAATAAACCGCCCATGTTACTGTATTTTATATGTACCACCTTGTAAGTTGATATAGTTCTGACTAGCAGTTACAGCTCCTGTTGAACTAGTCTGGGATCTTCTTGGAAACTAGGATCTTTGAAGTCTCTGCCGACTTTGTTACCTAGTGAACCTGCCAAAAGCAAGATGATATCAGTCTCAGTCCTTGTCCCGTGGGAGAGGAGTGGAAAGTGTGTCTCAGTGATCATGACAGTGCTTCAAAGCAAATGATGATTATAACCTTCTTAGGATAGAGTTGTTTGCCTAAGTCAGTATTTCTCAAACTCTCTTCCCAGGACCCCTAACAGTTCACATTTTCCTGTCTACTTAACAGATGTATTCATTGTGCCACATATTTTAATATGTTAGCACTCATTCCTAGCCTAACTGACACACAGGTGGTCTAGAAAATATGAATTGTTAGTGGTCCTGGGGCCTGAACACTGGCCTAAGTGATTTGGAATTTGTAGAGAAACTGGAAACCCTCAGTCACCACACAAGGCTACCTCTGGATTGACCAGCTAATTCTGAGTGTGAAAAAGAACTAACCATAAACACATGTGTAGAGAATGAAGGAGGAACAGCAGCAACCGGATAATTGAGCAGTAGCACCATAATCAGGAGCCGTTCTAGGCTCGGGCAAGCAGGGCAATGGCCCAGGGCTCTGCAGCCTGGGGGGGCAGCCGTGGTCACCCTGCAGGTGCCGTTCTATATGACGGTGCCGCCCACTCTCATCCACTGCTACTGCCAACCATATTTAAAAACTGCTGTGCCGCTGATCCCTCCCCCAGTATCCCAGATTGCATGTGGTGTTGGGCGTGATGCCACCGCGCAAGTGGCGCAATGCTTTCTGGGAGCAGCCGCAGAAGACTTACTGGCTGCTGCAGCAGCAGCACACATCACCCAGCCGTCGCCAGCCCCTCAAGGGTGGAGGAGTGCTGCAAGGGTGGAGTGCAGTACCAAACTGATGTGCAGTCATGTTCAGTACCCAAACAATCACCCTGCGACTCTCTGTGGCCCTCCACCGCCGGAAATGGGGTCACCGGGACACTTATAAGTCTAGTGCCCATATACACCCATACTGACACAGCCTTAGGAGTTATACCCTTGTGTATCAATGTGCCCCTGGTCCCTGTGCAAGCTGTGTGTGTGTGTCAGTGTGCCCCTGTTCCTCGTGCAGTCTGTGTATGTATAAGCGGCTCTACTGTGGTGTAACATGTATAAAGTGCGCTGCCATGGCATAATGTGCAAAGATGCTCTACTGTGGTGGAACATGTATAAGCATCTCTACTGTGGCGTAAAGTGCATAAGGGGTACTACTGTGTGGTGTAATATGAGTAATGTGACTAACGGATACTTCGGCGCGCACTGTCCCTGAGATGTGTGCGGTGGGGTGCCGCAGGAAGCTTTCACTCTGAGCTCCACAAGGTCTAGTACTGGCCCTGACAAAACCTGGTTTTATAGGAGGTCAGGGAGTAAAGATAGAACATGATGCAACGTCAGGGTATCAGACTGAGCTGGAGACAAGGCATGGCAAGGAACTGACCAACAGAGTAATCAGCAAAGCAGCATAGCCCTGAGATTAAATCAGCCAATCACAGTGATGTTAATATAAAAACCTTTTAACATGACATATTTACCTGTTTAAGGGATCCTGGAGTCCATACTAGTTTGTAAACTACGTATACAGGAATCCAGATGAAGGATGATGCTCCAATAAGATACCCAACTGAGATGGTCCATTCTGGATACCGGTAGTCAAAGAGCATAAGAGGTGGTTGGTCGATAAATGAGCTCACTATGATAAACTAGAGAAAGAAAGAGAGACAGTTTATGTAGTAATAACATATCTACATACTAGTATAAGAAAAAGGTGAGATTATTCATGCGATGCAGAGAAGGCCTATAAGACAGTGGTTTCCAAACTTTTTTGAATCACGGCGCCTTAGAATATCAGAATTTTTTTCACGACACCCCTAGGCCAAAAATTTCTTATTGAGAAATTTAGAAAGAAATATTACATTAAGTAGATTGTGTTTATATGTCATCCTTAGGGTCAGTTGTGTGGTGAGGGACAGGATTTGCTTCTGTTTGGCCACATATTTTATGACTGGCAGCCACCAGCACTGGTTTTACCTATTATATTGACCATGAATAATTTGAATTGGTCCTGGACCACCAACCGAGGGCACCCCTGAAAGTGTCCCGAGGCACCCCAGGGAGCCACGGCACACAGTTTGGGAACCTCTGCTATAAGATCAATTGTGGCTTTGTTTATTATAAGTTTATTATAACTTAAACACCCTCAGTTAATAATTCATATTTATAAATATACTTTAAAAAGGTGTAAAAACCCTCTTATTATTCTCATATTAGCAAAACTGGAATCAATAGGGCCGGATGTAATGGCTTGCGAGATGGCCGGCACTCGTACGTTTTTTTAAAGCAGCAAACATTTGCAAGGCAAAACCTGGTTGGTTTTGCCTTGTAAACACTTGCTGTTTAAAAAAAACAAAACGAAAGTCTCAGAGCTCTGGCCGTCTCACAAGCCAATACATCCGGCCCCATAGTCTTTGCAAGAATGCAATGAAACTTGTGATAAAAAATTAATGTATTTATTTATACCAAAATTCCTTTTTCTTTTTTTGTTTAGTTTTTTGTTGTTGTTGTCAAGAACAGACGAGCTGTATCATGTAAGCTCTGCTCTTGCTGTTACTCCCACTGGATTTGTTTGCAGGGTCTATTGAAGGAAAAACAAAGTGGAACACACCCGTGTTATTTATTACAACTTAGGGAGGAGACATTTGCCACTTTTGTCTATATTCTATATATTCTTTGTCTATATTCAAGCAGAGGCGGAACTACCGCCAGTGCAACCAGTGCGTTGCACTGGGGCCCGCCACTGTCCAGGGGCCCAAAGCATGTAATGAGTCAAACTGACTCATTACATGCCGCTGTGTGCTGCGGGCAACCGCTGCCCGCAGCACACAGCCGCCCAGAGAGGAGCGCAGCGGACACGGGGGGAAGGAGGAGGAGGGAGGTGGAGGAGGGAGCCACAGCAGCGCTGCTGCTGCTGTCCCTCTGCTTCACTATAGGCTGTCTTCCGCCGCTGTGAAGCGCATCCCAGCATTCACAGCGGCGGAGGACAGCCTATGGGAAGGACTGGGACAGCAGCAGCAGCGCCTCCACCAATAACACAGCACTGCTGCCGCTCCCTCCTCCACCTCCCTCCTCCTCCTTCTCTCCTGCCCGGGAATCGTGATCTCTGCTAGAAGCTGCACCGAGGAGCCTGAGACAGTTTCTTTCTTTCTTTCTTTCTTTCTTTCTTTCTTTCTTTCTTTCTTTCTTTCTTTCTTTCTTTCTTTCTTTCTTTCTTTCTTTCTTTCCAAAAAGGGGGACTGTCTGCCGTAATGTGTAAAAAGGGGGAATCTGCCTGCCGTAATGTGTAAAAAGGGGGAATCTGCCTGCCGTAATGTGTAAAAAGGGGACGCTGTGTACAGTAATGTGTAAAAAGGGCACGCTGTCTGCCGTAATGTGTAAAAAGGGGACGCTGTCTGCCGTAATGTGTAACAAGGGCACGCTGTCTGCCGTAATGTGTAACAAGGGCACGCTGTCTGCCGTAATGTGTAAAAAGAGGACGCTGTCTGCCGTAATGTGTAACAAGTGCACGCTGTCTGCCGTAATGTGTAAAAAGGGGACGCTGTCTGCCTTATTGTGTAAAAAGGGGACGCTGTCTGCCGTAATGTGTAACAAGGGCACGCTGTCTGCCGTAATGTGTAAAAAGGGGACGCTGTCTGCCGTAATGTGTAAAAAGGGCACGCTGTCTGCCGTAATGTGTAACAAGGGCATGCTGTCTGCCGTGATGTGTAAAAAGGGGACGCTGTCTGCCGTAATGTGTAAAAAGGGTACGCTGTCTGCCGTAATGTGTAAAAAGAGGATGCTGTCTGCCGTTATGTGTAAAAAGAGGACGCTGTCTGCCGTAATGTGTAAAAAGAGGACGCTGTCTGCCGTAATGTGTAACAAGTGCACGCTGTCTGCCGTAATGTGTAAAAAGAGGACGCTGACTGCCGTTATGTGTAAAAAGGGCACGCTGTCTGCCGTAATGTGTAACAAGGGCACGCTGTCTGCCATAATGTGTAAAAAGGGGACGCTGTCTGCCGTAATGTGTAACAAGTGCACGCTGTCTGCCGTAATGTGTAAAAAGAGGACGCTGTCTGCCGTTATGTGTAAAAAGAGGACGCTGTCTGCCGTTATGTGTAAAAAGGGCACGCTGTCTGCCGTTATGTGTAAAAAGGGGGACGCTGTCTGCCTTAATGTGTAAAAAGGGGACGCTGTCTGCCTTAATGTGTAAAAAGGGGACGCTGTCTGCCATAATGTGTAAAAAGGGGACGCTGTCTGCCGTAAGGTGTAAAAAGGGGAATCTGTCCGCCGTAAGGTGTAAAAGGGTCTCTACCTGGTGTAGTGGTGCTACTGTGCAGCGTAATTTGAATAATGGAGACTACTGTGCACCGTTTTATGAATTGGTATTATTTTGTGGCCACACCCCTTCCCCACGAAGCGATGCCCCTAAGTATTTTTGCGCGCGCCTATGGCGCGCACTGCCCCTGTTTTGCATGGTGGGGGAGGCTCCGATGCCATTTCTTGCACACAGTGCTAAAATGTCTAGTTACGGCACTGTTGCTAGGTATCCATTTCTCTGGCCCTGAGCAGGTCCCCCTCACCAGATCCTCTCCAGGGGTAAGGGGGTGGACTTGGATGGGATGAGGGGGAGGGGGGGGGCCCAAAGCATTTTGTTGCACCTGGGCCCACCGCTCGTTAGTTCCGCCACTGTATTCAAGACTTTAACACTAAACTGCAATGATTCACTTTTTTGCATTTCTGGTTTTTAGAGCTGTCTGGATATGTTTTCTGGATAAACATAGACCTTTGAATGACACTGTTGTGCATCTACAGTTACAATATGTCCTGATACACTGTGGCTTCAGTGCACCAGGTCCCAGATGCCTCGGCTGCGATAAATGACTGTTTCTTTCAAAATGTGTGACAAAACTACTTTGCTAGATGGTACAGATCAATTTAACGTGCAACATTTGTACATCTGCAGCAAAGAAGGCTAATAAGATATTAGCATGCATAAAACGGGTATTGATGCTAGGGACGAGAGTATTATACTCCCGTTATATAAATCACTAGTGAGGCCACACCTTGAATACTGTGTACAGTTCTGGGCAACGTACTACAAAAAGGATATCCTGGAGCTTGAAAAGGTACAGAGGAGGGCGACCAAACTAATTAAGGGCATGGAGACGATGGAATACAAGGAAAGGCTTGAAAGACTAGGCATGTTTACATTGGAAAAGCGGAGACTAAGAGGGGATATGATCAACATCTACAAATATATAAGGGGACAATACACAGAGCTTGCGCGGGACCTGTTTTTGGTTAGATCAACACAGAGGACTCGTGGACACTCGCTCAGGTTAGAGGAGAGGAGATTCCGCACAATACGGCGTAAAGGCTTTTTCACGGTAAGGACAATACGTGTTTGGAATTCCCTGCCCGAGGGAGTTGTAATGGCGGAATCTGTCAACACCTTTAAGAATGGGTTAGATAAATTCCTATTGGATAAGGATATCCAGGGGTATGGTGCATAGTCATGCATTATAGTTACTATAAATAGGGATAAAATGCAATGGCTGACAGCAGCATCAGTCAGAAATTTTAGTCAAATCATCATGCATAGGACACCACAAATAGGTTGAACTCGATGGACAATTGTCTTTTTTCAACCTCAGATACTATGTTACTATGTTACTATGTATCTGTGTGCAAATTAGTCTGAATCTGCATATGATTCACACCAAGTTCCCTTTGTTTCCGCCTCCTGCCCCCATCCTTCCCTGCAGCACTGCAAAAGAGGACATTTGTCTCCCCATCAAACCCACGCCTGGGTAATCAGTACCCGACCCCCCCCCCCCCCCCGTCCTTCCCCACACACACACCTTTCGACACCCCTGCATTTTAGCAATGTGAACTGATGCCCGTGACATAATCTATTATACTCATTGACCTAATGAGTATTGTCAACTGGAAAGGTCAGTCAATCTGCCAGAAGCAGTTATATTCTGCACCTGAAAGTAACCTTCATTATCATAGCCTATCTTGCATCCAGTAGCGGATCTTGCCACGGGCAAGCAGGACTTTTGCCCGGGGCACCACCATCCGGAGGGCGCCGCACCATGGCAGGATCCGCTACTGCTGTGCCCCCCGTTGCCCGCTGTGTCCCCCGCTGCCCCGCTAGTTCCCCGCTGTGAAGGGAACTAGACGCTACGCATCTAGTTTCCCTTCGTGGAGAGGACCTTTGCTGTGCGGTGCGCAATGACATCATCACGCACCGCACAGCATTGTGGGACTGACACAGACGCTAGGGGTCATAATTGACCTCTAGTGTCTGTCTATGCCAGATCCGAGGAGAGGAGCGGCGCCGGCGGAGGTCTGCAGCGGTCGGGAGCGGGGATAGTAAGTATTCATTTTTTTTCTTTTACAGCAGCGCTACTCTACTGTACAGGGGGCGTAACTGACCACGCCCCCTGTATGACGCCACGCCCATATTTCCCGTCCGGGGAGCCAAAAGGGCAAGAACCGGCCCTGCTTGCATCATCTCTCCAGTACGCATATTAAATGTGCCTCCTAAAAAGACATCTCTGGGGAGACTAATTATGTTGCAATTAAGGGAACACTCCCTTGCTGTACTCATACTAGTGTTGCCTGTTCTGCCTTTTCAGGTGTAAGGACATACAAGTCAACTCTAAGCTATAATGTGTATCTTACTGTATGCAAAAAATATTGGAGCATGTACAACATTAAGGTGCATATTTATCACAATCCACATTTAAGATGTGGATGGGATGTGATAAATTCGCACTAATTCTCATTGCAATATTTGAGCTGTGTACTGCACACTGAGGACAAGGAGAGCCAGCTGCCTGGACCTACAGCGCTGCGGGCAGACAATCAGGTTCAACCCCTGGTGCGCTGCACCTCTCCAGGGGAAGAGCCCCAGCACTATCCGGGTTACAGGAGTAGGAGCCCGGTGCTGAGTGCTGAGACTGATAAAGCAGACACCAATAAATGGTTGTAAAAATAAAATGTATCATAAAAGGTGTGTGCAGCAGTGAGCCAGGAGAGCAGTCCTGAGCTGCTGTGCTGCGTTCTGTGAAAGCCTGTTGCAAGATACGAGCTCAGAGTATATATTTTTACAGTGTGCAAAGTATATTTAAATGTATTCATACAGGGGGAAAAAATGCACGTACTTTCTCCCTGGTGGTCTAGGAGAAATCCGGAGCTCTCTGTGGGCTACTGGGAACCCAAGCCCCCTCCAAGGCAAACGGAATGCCTTCCCATATAGTGTCCTCCATGAAAGTGGTATGGGAAGCCAGGGAGGAAGCTGGATAACACAGCCTGATAATTATTCCCCTTTAGCCCCAAAGTGCCTCCACTCAGTCGCCAGATAACTCTGCCTGGAGACCTTGGTCTGCCCATCTTGGAACTCAGATTAAGGCTAGAAATGGTGGGCCAGGTCACTTAGCAGAATTCTGGAGGTCAGTTTTGGCGGGAACTTTCCCCCACTCCAGACATGCCAGCACCTAAAGCAGTAACTGTCACAACAGGTGGACTAAGGCACAGAGAAGTGACCACTCCCCAGTGGCCACTGGGGGCAATGTTAAATGTGAGTGAACCTTGGGCATGCAAGACACATGCACTTAAATTAATTGGGTAAAAACAACAGGGCAGAACTACCCCCTGTGGTATTGTGTTGGATTAGAATAAAAGGGCCTGTGAGCCCTAAGTTTGATGTATAGTATACCTTCTGTGACATCAAGATAAGTGTTATTATTGTTTTGGACATCTGTACGCTGTACCCCCCTGCAAAGGGGAAGAGTCTTTTTTAACACTACTTGAGCAATAAATATCTTGCCTTCAAGACGAGGTTTATCTTGCGTTCAACAGGAGTGTGACTAACTCAATCCCTTTCTCCGGCTTTTCTTGGTTGAGTCCAGTGTCTCAAAGCTCCACCCTCCGCCAGCTACCATGCAGGGCTTGGTCCATGCTAAGGGACCAGTGGAAATTAGCTGACGCCATTTACGAGGTGTGTCAGTAGCCTGTCTACGTAAACACAGTAGCAGCAAGTGGTTCCAGGGCTGGTGGTAGGACCTGGTTGTGGCAGCAGTGGGTGCAGTCAGAATCAGGTGGTTGCTGACCGTAAGAGGGAATCCCCTATTGGCTCAGGTCCTGTGGGACCCAAACAAGTCTGTCATTGAAAAACTAGTAGCAAAGGAAAGCAAAGCGAATCCCCAAAAATCTTTAAATACATTAATAGCAAGAGATTAAAGAAGGAGAGTATAGGCCCTTTAAAAGACAAGTTGGGAGTCTTAAGCAAAAATGATAATGACATAGCGGACACACTAAATTAGTTTTTTTCAACAGTATTTACTAGAGAGGACCCAATTCAGGGACTAACACACAATCTCAATAATGAGAATATCCCACTGATAGGTACTTATTTAAGCGAGGAAGTAGTCTGTGACCGATTAAAACATTTAAAGATTAATAAGTCACCAGGTCCCGATGGTATTCATTCACCCAAGGGTTCTAATGGAGCTTCACTCTGAACTTGCAAAACCGCTATTTTTGATCTTTAAGGATTCAGTAATATCAGGTATGGTTCCCAAAGACTGGCGTATAGCGGAAGTAGTGCCTATATTCAAAAAGGGAAGTTAAGCTGAACCAGGTAATTATAGACCAGTTAGTCTTACATCTATAGTGGGGAAAGTATTGGAAGGTATTCTAAGAGATAGTATTCAGAAGATTCCTTGAAGTCAATAAGGTCATTAAAAGGAATCAACATGGGTTTATGAAGGACAGATCCTGTCAAACCAACTTACTTGGCTTTTATGAAACAGTAAGCGCAAACCTAGATCAGGGAAAAGAGGTGGATGTAATCTTTTTAGGTTTTGCCAAAGCATTCGCCACTGTACCACACATGAGACTTATGTACAAGCTACAAGAATCAGGGCTAGGAAGCACAATATGCACTTGGGTCAAAAACTGGGAGCAGCGCGTTGTGGTTAATGGATCTTTTTCAACTTGGACTGAAGTGCTAAGTGGTGTGCCGCAAGGCTCAGTATTAGGACCGCTATTGTTCAATATTTTCATTAATGACCTAACAGAAGGTCTAGAGAGCATGGTGTCAATTTTTGCAGTTGATATCAAATTGTGTAAAGTTATAAATGCGGAGGGGGATGCTGAGTCGCTTCAGAACGACTTAGTTAAATTAGAAGCTTGGGCAGCGAAATGGAGAATGCGCTTCAATACAGACAAGTGTAAGGTAATGCACTGTGGTAACAAGAACAAAAATAACACCTACCTACTAAATGGGGTAAAATTAGGGGATTCTGTACTGGAAAAGGACTTAGGTGTCCTCATAGATAGCAAACTAAGCAGTAGTACCCAAAGTAGGACTGCAGCAAAGAAGGCTAATAAGATTTTAGCATGCATAAAATGGGGAATTGATGCTAGGGACGAGAGTATTATATAAATCACTTGTGAGGCCACACCTTGAATACTGTGTACAATTCTGGGCACCTTACTACAAAAAGGATATCCTGGAGCTAGAAAAGGTTCAAAGGCGGGCGACCAAACTAATTAAAAGTATGGAGACGCTGCAATACAAGGAAAGGCTTGCAAGACTAGGCATGTTTACACTGGAAAAGAGGAGATTAAGAGTGGACATGATCAACATTTACAAATATATAAGGGGACAATATACAGATCTTGTGCAGGACCTGTTTTTGGTTAGATCAACACAGAGAACTCGTGGACACTCGCTCAGGTTAGAGGAGAGGAGATTCCGCACAATACTGCGTAAAGGCTTTTTTACTGTAAGGACGATACGTGTTTGGAATTCCCTGCCTGAGGGAGTTGTAATGGCCGACTCAGTCAGCACCTTAAAGAATGGGTAAGATAAATTCCTAATGGATAAGGATATCCAGGGTTACGGGGCATAGTCACGCACTATGGTTATTATAAAAAAGAGGGGTAAAACGTAACGGCAGTCATCAACTTCAGTCAAAATTTTATACAAAATAATCGTGCATAGGAGACCACAAATAGGTTGAACTCGATGGACAATTGTCTTTTTTCAACCTTAGATACTATGTTACTATGTTACTATGTATTTCTTGGCACAGGCAGCGAGGCACATCCGGTCACACGTCACAATCTATAGGCTACAATTTATTAATAGTGGAGGTGGATCTTCAGATCCACTCCCAGCAGCCAGTACTGTGTGTATATACAGCCCATTGGCAGTACATACACGATTATTCACTCTTAACCAAGACAGACAAGAGGCTTTTCATAAATTGCCTGAAAGATCATTGACTATCACTGTGATATGTGGGGATAAGTAATGATGTCCTGGGCCAAAATGTGAAGAGTCTTAAACAATCTACTAAATAATTTGGCAATATCTGAAATTAATATAACATGCTCAGCTCTTACTAACCTTTCAATAAAATTTCTGATTGGTCGGCATGGCAGGACCCCTACCCAGCGGCTGCAGACAATAGCAGCCACTGGGGAAGTATAAATAAACCCCCTCTGGCGGCTTCTTTTAAAAATAAAATCATTTTGGATAAGGTTAAATTCATGTTCTTTACCTAATTCACTCATAAAATAAAACCCGACAATTTCTGAGCGTCACTTAATTGGTTAAAAGCTGTAGACATCAGAAAAAAAATAAGACAATTGTATTGTTTGAAAATAAATACTATACTTACTGCTAAAAATGCTGGGCTGATTGCTACCCAGCACACTCTCCAGTACATCCCAGGAGAAAAACCCAGCATGGACTTCACATCATTACAGAACCTTTGTATTCCTGGGAAAGAGACATTCATATATTTAGTGTTAAGAAATTTGCAGTATTTATGTTGATATTAAGATGATCATCTGTCATACTGGGCTGTGCAACTTATACTGGGCTGATTAAGAGTTGGGAGCAAAGAAAAGGAAAAGGAGTAACTTTTCTCACCAGGACAGGATGCATATACATATTATTATTAATATATACATATTATTATTAATATAAACAGTGCCTTGTTAAAGTATCCCCCCCCCCCCCTTTGGATTTTTACCTATTTGGTTACATTACAACCTGTCATTTATTAATTTTTTTAATCTGAATTTTATGTGATGGATCTGCACAAAATAGTCTAAGTTGGTGACATGAAATGAGAAAAATTTAAGTAACAAATCATTTTTATAAATAAAAATGTGAAAGTTGGCATGTCCATATGTATTCACCCCTTTTGCTATTAAGCCCCTCAAAAGTTCTGGTGCAACCAATTACCTTCAGAAGTCACATAATTGGTGAAATGAAGTCCACCTGTGTGCAATCTAATGGTGCCCATACACTTGTGTGATGTCCCGCAACGCGACATCGCGGGGCATCGCACCGGCAGTTCAGGTGCGATGAAATCACACCTGAACTGCCAAAGTGATTACCATGCGATCATGCGATAGATCGCATGGTAATCACGTGGTCGGAACGTCACTGCAGAGTCGGAGTGGCCTCTGGCCTCTCCCGGCGGATGCCCATCGCACATCGCAATGCGATATATCGCATGTGGTTTAAAAACCACATGCAATCGCACTGCGATGCGAGAAATATTAGGTGCAGCACATACTATCCTGAGACGCGACATTCGAGCGGTGTGCCTGCGCATCGCATCTCAAGGTACCTAAAATGTGCATACAATCCTTTGATTCCTCTCACAGATGAGGTCGAAATCGAAGGATAGCACCTAATATCTCACAAGTGTATGGGCACCATAAGTGTCACATGATCTGTCAGTATAAACACACCTTTTCTAGAAGGCCCCAGAGGCTGCAACACCACTAAGCAAGAGGCATCACACCATGAAGACCAAGGAGCTCTCCAAACAAGTCAGGGACAAAGTTGTTGAGAAGTACAAGTCAGGGTTGGGTTATAAAAAAATATCCAAATCTTTGAAGACCCCCCAGAGCACCATCAAATTCATCATCTTCAAATGGAAAGAACATGGTACCACAACATACCTGCCAAGAGATGGCCAGCCACTAAAACTCACAGGCCGGGCAAGGAGGGCATTAATCAGAGAGGCAGCACAGAGACCAAAGGTAACCATGAAGGAGCTGCAGAGTTCCACAGCAGAGACTGGTGTATCTGCGCATGTGACCACAATAAACCGTACACTCCATAGAGCTGGGATTTGTGGAAGAGTGGCCAGAAAAAAGCCATTACCCAGTGTTAAAAATAAGAAGGCACGTTTTGAGTTTGCTAAAAGGCATGTGGACGACTCCCCAAATGTATGGAGGAAGATGCTCTGGTCAGATGAGACTAAAATTGAACTTTTCAGCCACCAAGGAAAACGCTATGTCTGGCGCAAACCCAACACATCCCATTACCCCAAGAACACCATCCCCACAGTGAAACATGGTGGTGGCAGCATCATGCTGTGGGGATGTTTTTCAGCAGCAGGGACTGGGAAACATACTGCTAAAGTAACACTCAAGTGGTTTAAGAGGAAATATTTAAATGTGTTGCACTGGCCTAGTCAAAGCCCAGATCTCAATCCAATTGAGAATCTCTTGGTCAGAGTTGAAGATTACTGTTCACAAGCGGAAACCATCCAACATGAAGGAGCTGGAGCAGTTTTGCCTTGATGAATGGGCAAAAATCCCAGTGGCAAGATGTGGCAAGCTCACAGAGTCTTATCCAAAGCTGTAATTGCTGCAAAAGGTGGCTCTACAAAGTACTGACTTTATGGGGGTTATGCAAGCTGAAGTTTTCTGTTATTTTGTCCTATTTGTTGTTTGCTTCACAATAAAAACAAAACATCTTCAAAGTTGTAGGCATGTTCTGTAAATGAAATGATACAGACCTTCAAACAATCTATTTTAATTCCAGGTTGTGAGGCAACAAAACATGGAAAATGCAAAGGGGGTTGAATACTTTATTAAGGCACTGTATTTTTTTGCGTGCATTCAGGACCTGTTCTACGCGTACGCTGGGTACGAAGCTGAGCAGGGTGTAGCATAGAGGTGGGCGCCCTACTCAGCTGCGCCAGTGACATGTGTAACACCGGCCCTATCTGATATGCCCCCTGTGCACTGCAACGCCTGCCCGGAGACTCATCGAGCAGACAGTGCTGTTGGCACTGCTGTGCCATGTCTACTGCTACAGTAATGTGAAGAAACACAAAATAAACTACCACTCCCAGAAGCCAATGCTGCTGGACAGCAAGGGCTGCTCAGAGTGGTAGTTTATTTTTAGATTCTTCACAATACTATACATGCAAAATAAACAACCACTCCCAGAAACCTTTACTGTCTGGCTGCTAGGAGCTTTAGTTTATTTTGAGATTCTTTATAGTACTATAATGTAGTGATGAGCAGGTTCGGTTCCTCGGGATCCGAACCCCCCCCCGAACTTCACCCATTTTACACGGTTCCGAGGCAGCCTCGGATCTTCCCGCCTTGCTCGGTTAACCCGAGCGCGCCCGAACGTCATCATCCCACTGTCGTATTCTCGCGAGATTCGTATTGTATATAAGGAGCCGCGCGTCACCGCCATTTTCACTCGTGCTTTGGAGATGATAGCGAGAGGACATGGCTGCGTTCTTTCAGTTTCTGTGTTCAATGTGCTGCAAATATCTGTGCTCAGTGTGCTGCAAACGTCTGTGCTCAGTGTGCTTGCAAATATCTGTGCTCAGTGTGCTGAAAATATCTACGTTCTCTGCCTGAAAAACGCTCCATATCTGTGCTGCATTGTAGTATATAGTAGGAGGACAGTGCAGAATTTTGCTGACCACCAGTATATATATAGCAGTACGGTACAGTAGTCCATTGCTCTACCTCTGTGTTGTCAAGTATACTATCCATCCATACCTGTGCTGCATTTTAGTTGTGCGCAGTATATAGTAGGAGGACAGTGCAGAATTTTGCTGACCACCAGTATATATATAGCAGTATGGTATAGTAGTCCACTGCTCTACCTCTGTGTCGTCAAGTATACTATGCATCCATACCTGTGCTGCATTTTAGTTGTGCGCAGTGTATAGTAGGAGGACAGTGCAGAATTTTGCTGACCACCAGTATATATATAGCAGTACGGTACAGTAGTCCACTGCTCTACCACTGTGTCGTCAAGTATACTATCCATCCATACCTGTGCTGCATTTTAGTTGTGCGCAGTATATAGTAGGAGGACAGTGCAGAATTTTGCTGACCACCAGTATATATATAGCAGTACGGTACAGTAGTCCACTGCTCTACCTCTGTGTCGTCAAGTATACTATGCATCCATACCTGTGCTGCATTTTAGTTGTGTGCAGTATATAGTAGGAGGACAGTTCAGAATTTTGCTGACCACCAGTATATATATAGCAGTATGGTACAGTAGTCCACTGCTCTACCTCTGTGTCGTCAAGTATACTATGCATCCATACCTGTGCTGCATTTTAGTTGTGTGCAGTATATAGTAGGAGGACAGTTCAGAATTTTGCTGACCACCAGTATATATATAGCAGTACGGTACAGTAGTCCACTGCTCTACCTCTGTGTTGTCAAGTATACTATGCATCCATACCTGTGCTGCATTTTAGTTGTGCGCAGTATATAGTAGGATGACAGTGCAGAATTTTGCTGACCACCAGTATATATATATAGCAGTACGGTACAGTAGTCCACTGCTCTACCTCTGTGTCATCAAATATACTATTCATCCATACCTGTGCTGCATTTTAGTTGTGCGCAGTATATAGTTGGAGGACAGTGCAGAATTTTGCTGACCACCAGTATATATATAGCAGTACGGTACAGTAGTCCACTGCTCTACCTCTGTGTCATCAAGTATACTATCCATCCATACCTGTGCTGCATTTTAGTTGTGCGCAGTATATAGTAGGAGGACAGTGCAGAATTTTGCTGACCACCAGTATATATATAGCAGTACGGTACAGTAGTCCACTGCTCTACCTCTGTGTCATCAAGTATACTATGCATCCATACCTGTGCTGCATTTTAGTTGTGTGCAGTATATAGTAGGAGGACAGTGCAGAATTTTGCTGACCACCAGTATATATATAGCAGTACGGTACAGTAGTCCACTGCTCTACCACTGTGTCGTCAAGTATACTATGCATCCATACCTGTGGTACATTTTAGTTGTGCCCAGTATATAGTAGGAGGACAGTGCAGAATTTTGCTGACCACCAGTATATATATAGCAGTACGGTACAGTAGTCCACTGCTCTACCTCTGTGTCGTCAAGTATACTATGCATCCATACCTGTGCTGCATTTTAGTTGTGCGCAGTATATAGTAGGAGGACAGTGCAGAATTTTGCTGACCACCAGTATATATATAGAAGTACGGTACAGTAGTCCACTGCTCTACCTCTGTGTCGTCAAGTATACTACAAAAGTTCAGTAAAATAACCCAAAAATCTAAATTAAAAGCGTCTGATGAGAAGCGTAAACTTGCCAATATGCCATTTACGACACGAGATTCGAGATTCGTATTGTATATAAGGAGCCGCGCGTCACCGCCATTTTCACTCGTGCTTTGGAGATGATAGCGAGAGGACATGGCTGCGTTCTTTCAGTTTCTGTGTTCAATGTGCTGCAAATATCTGTGCTCAGTGTGCTGCAAACGTCTGTGCTCAGTGTGCTTGCAAATATCTGTGCTCAGTGTGCTGAAAATATCTACGTTCTCTGCCTGAAAAACGCTCCATATCTGTGCTGCATTGTAGTATATAGTAGGAGGACAGTGCAGAATTTTGCTGACCACCAGTATATATATAGCAGTACGGTACAGTAGTCCATTGCTCTACCTCTGTGTTGTCAAGTATACTATCCATCCATACCTGTGCTGCATTTTAGTTGTGCGCAGTATATAGTAGGAGGACAGTGCAGAATTTTGCTGACCACCAGTATATATATAGCAGTATGGTATAGTAGTCCACTGCTCTACCTCTGTGTCGTCAAGTATACTATGCATCCATACCTGTGCTGCATTTTAGTTGTGCGCAGTGTATAGTAGGAGGACAGTGCAGAATTTTGCTGACCACCAGTATATATATAGCAGTACGGTACAGTAGTCCACTGCTCTACCACTGTGTCGTCAAGTATACTATCCATCCATACCTGTGCTGCATTTTAGTTGTGCGCAGTATATAGTAGGAGGACAGTGCAGAATTTTGCTGACCACCAGTATATATATAGCAGTACGGTACAGTAGTCCACTGCTCTACCTCTGTGTCGTCAAGTATACTATGCATCCATACCTGTGCTGCATTTTAGTTGTGCGCAGTATATAGTAGGAGGACAGTTCAGAATTTTGCTGACCACCAGTATATATATAGCAGTATGGTACAGTAGTCCACTGCTCTACCTCTGTGTCGTCAAGTATACTATGCATCCATACCTGTGCTGCATTTTAGTTGTGTGCAGTATATAGTAGGAGGACAGTGCAGAATTTTGCTGACCACCAGTATATATATAGCAGTACGGTACAGTAGTCCACTGCTCTACCTCTGTGTTGTCAAGTATACTATGCATCCATACCTGTGCTGCATTTTAGTTGTGCGCAGTATATAGTAGGAGGACAGTGCAGAATTTTGCTGACCACCAGTATATATATATAGCAGTACGGTACAGTAGTCCACTGCTCTACCTCTGTGTCATCAAATATACTATTCATCCATACCTGTGCTGCATTTTAGTTGTGCGCAGTATATAGTTGGAGGACAGTGCAGAATTTTGCTGACCACCAGTATATATATAGCAGTACGGTACAGTGGTCCACTGCTCTACCTCTGTGTCATCAAGTATACTATCCATCCATACCTGTGCTGCATTTTAGTTGTGCGCAGTATATAGTAGGAGGACAGTGCAGAATTTTGCTGACCACCAGTATATATATAGCAGTACGGTACAGTAGTCCACTGCTCTACCTCTGTGTCATCAAGTATACTATGCATCCATACCTGTGCTGCATTTTAGTTGTGTGCAGTATATAGTAGGAGGACAGTGCAGAATTTTGCTGACCACCAGTATATATATAGCAGTACGGTACAGTAGTCCACTGCTCTACCACTGTGTCGTCAAGTATACTATGCATCCATACCTGTGGTACATTTTAGTTGTGCCCAGTATATAGTAAGAGGACAGTGCAGAATTTTGCTGACCACCAGTATATATATAGCAGTACGGTACAGTAGTCCACTGCTCTACCTCTGTGTCGTCAAGTATACTATGCATCCATACCTGTGCTGCATTTTAGTTGTGCGCAGTATATAGTAGGAGGACAGTGCAGAATTTTGCTGACCACCAGTATATATATAGAAGTACGGTACAGTAGTCCACTGCTCTACCTCTGTGTCGTCAAGTATACTACAAAAGTTCAGTAAAATAACCCAAAAATCTAAATTAAAAGCGTCTGATGAGAAGCGTAAACTTGCCAATATGCCATTTACGACACGGAGTGGCAAGGAACGGCTGAGGCCCTGGCCTATGTTCATGGCTAGTGGTTCAGATTCACATGAAGATGGAAGCACTCATCCTCTCGCTAGAAAACTGCATTGCCACTCCTAGATGGGCCAGGTGTTTGTGTCGGGCACTTGGGTCGCTTAGCTTAGCCATCCAGCGACCTTGGTGCACCTCTTTTTTTCTTTGCATCATGTGCTGTTTGGGGACTATTTTTTAAATCTGCCATCCTATCTGACACTGCAGTGCAACTCCTAGATGGGCCAGGTGTTTGTGTCGGCCACTTGGGTCGCTTAGCTTAGTCACACAGCTACCTCATTGCACCTCTTTTTTTCTTTGCATCATGTGCTGTTTGGGGACTATTTTTTAAATCTGCCATCCTGTCTGACACTGCAGTGCCACTCCTAGATGGGCCAGGTGTTTGTGTCGGCCACTTGGGTCGCTTAGCTTAGTCATCCAGCGACCTCGGTGCAAATTTTAGGACTAAAAATAATATTGTGAGGTGTGAGGTGTTCAGAATAGACTGAAAATGAGTGGAAATTATGGTTATTGAGGTTAATAATACTATGGGATCAAAATGACCCCCAAATTCTATGATTTAAGCTGTTTTTGAGGGTTTTTTTGTAAAAAAAACCACCCGAATCCAAAACACACCCGAATCCGCCAAAAAATTGTCAGGGAGGTTTTACCAAAACGCGTCCGAATCCAAAACACGGCTGCGTAACCGAATCCAAAACCAAAACACAAAACCCGAAAAATTTCCGGTGCACATCACTACTATAATGTGGTGCGCTGCTGGACATGGCGGCGCCAACACCACTGCCTGATCGGTGAGTCTCCGAGAAGGGGTTGCATAGGGGTCATATTGATTAATATGTAAGGGCCGCTTCTACAGCAAGCAAAATGTGTAAGGGGCACTACAACTGAGCTTTTCCGTGAGGCCAGGCCTTCCTTATTTGTAGGCACGGGCAAAAGTACTAAGGAAGAGGGGTGGGGTGCCGAAGAATATATTCACTTACCAAAAATTTTTCACATTTGGCCTCGGGCCAACCCTGCATGCATTGTAAATATTGCTGGCTTTTGCATTTACTGTAGCCCACAAATAGTAGACAGCTTTATTGTTATACTGTAATTTCAGCTAGGACACACTGGCGTATCTAAAATGAGTGCACATGGGGAGCCCACACACTGCACACCCTGCTCGCATTTAACTATACTACCCTCTCTGCCGGCCAGGCGCTTGCTGCAGAGCTGCAAAATCACTTGGAAAATGGGCGTCTCGGTTATTTTCCAGTGATTCACGCATGCACAATAAAGATGCCCTGCCTAGTGGTGTAACCCCTAGAGACAATGGGGGTCATTCCAACCCGTTCGCACGCTGCAATTTCTCGCAGCCGTGCGAACAGGTCTGAACTGCGCATGCGCATGGGCAGCAATGCGCAGGCGCATGGTTCGCCAGCGAGGCCTGTCACCACAGAGCAATGGACTTTACAAAGAAGCCACATCGCAGCGGCGAACGCAAGAAGATTGACAGGCAGAAGGCAGACCTGAGCGGCAACTCACCGTTTTCGAGGAGTGTCTGGAAAAACACAGGCGTGCCCAGCCGTTGAAGAGGAGGGTTACTGACGTCAGCTCCAAGCCGGATATTCGCAGCAGGTGAGTAAGCGGATTGGTGCTGGGTGATGGATTTAACAAAGAATCCATTCGCACAGCCGAACGCAAGAAGATTGACAGGAAGAAGGCGGTTATGGGTAGTCAACTGACCGTTTTCAGGGAGTGGTTGGAAAAACGCAGGCGTGTCCAAGCTTTGGCAGGGCGGGTGTCTGATGTCAATTCCGGGACCGGACAGGCTGAAGTGATTGCAGCGGCTGAGTAAGTTCAGACCTACTCAGAAACTGCACAAACTGTTTTTGTACCACTCGGCTGCACAAGCGTTCGCACACTTGCAAAGCGAACATACACTCCCCATAGGCGGCGACTATCTGACCGCAGCGCTACAAAAAAAATAGCTAGCGAGCGGTCAACTCGGAATGACCCCCATTGTCTGTTGTTTTAGAGGCAGCACATTTACGCAGGCTGTACTACCTATTGTACACTTGTATGTCTCTGTCCCCTCCTGGACTTTGCCTCCACTCTTGCCTGCTATAAACCATTGAGAGAATTGTGGGGGGGATGGGTGGAGCAAAGTTTGCCTCTGGCTGAGAAATACTAAATTCTGGCACTGGCCCCACCCGACCTGGTTTGCTAAGGTGCAAGTTTGCTCAGATTTTTTTTTTTCTGTTTTACTTATTACTCTGAATAATGGGGGTCATTCCGAGTTGATTGTAGCTGTGCTAAATTTAGCATAGCTACAATCATTTACTCTGACATACAGGGGGATGACCAGCACAGGGCTAGACCATTCCGCATGTCAGGCCCGACACCCCCGCACAGGTGCAAAAGCATCGCACGGCTGTGATGCTTTTGCACTTGGTGAGTAGCTCCCTGCTAGCGCAGCTCCTGCACGCTGGCAGGCCACTAGCCGCCATGTACTGGGTCGCAGTGGCTGCGCGTGATGTCATGCAGCCACCGCGGCCCGACCCCGCAATGGTCCGGACACACCTGCATTGCCTGGACCGCTCCCCACCAACGGCGCGCTTCCTCCCGCCCTGTCAATCAGGCAGAGGCGATCGCAGCCCAGAGATGCTGTTAGCATCTCACTGGGCTCCCTGGGTGCACACGCGCAGTGCGTCTGCTGCGCGTGCGCACGCTACATAGGGATTCAGACCGCTGCAGCGATCCAGTCTGAATTAGGCCCAATGCCGGTGTTGACTGAGTTCAGCAGGTGCTTGCTACTTTTGCATGTGCAAAAATCCCTAAAAACTCCTATTGCGCATGACTTACACAAAGTGTACACACAAAGGCATTGTTGTGATTGAAACTCATGGTATCAGACATGTATTGGAAAAATGCAGGCCATTCTTGCTTAGTGACTGGGAGGTGGATAAACAGAGTGATGAAGATGGTCCACCTTATAGGCATGTTATGGGAGTGTAACAGGCGTGTCACAAGAGGTTGCCTATTTAGAAGTTCAATCGTTTACTTTGCAGGACTTTCTCAGATGCTATATCTACACCTGCCAAAGAGCTGCTTCAAGTTTTGATGGTGCGACCGCTGCTTTAACAGCATTGTAGGCCCTGGCCAAAACAATGCACTGAGGCCCCTATCCACTCATTCACGGAAATAAATGAAAAAAATAAATAAATCATAAATTAACCCTCCTGCGGTCCCGTGTGTATCTCCACATTCTTTCATGGTATCTGGACAAAAGGTCGACACCAATAAGGTCGACACCACTTAAGTCGACACCAATTGGTCGACGCACCTTAGGTTGACACCTGGAATATGTGGACATGGACAAAAGGTCGACATGGACAAGGTCGACATGGAAAAAGGTTGACGAGTTTTTTACATTTTTTTCTTCATATTTTGAACTTTTTCATACCTTACGATCCACGTGGACTACTATTGGGAACAGTAATCTGTGCTGAGCACAGCGAAGCACCTTGCCCGAAGCATGGCGAGCCATGCAAGGAGACACAGTGCACTAATTAGGGTTCCCGGTCACATTACGGAGAAAAGACACCAAAAAAACATTAAAAACTCATGTCGACATTTTTCCATGTCGACCGTTCATGTCGGCCTTTTGTCCATGTCCACCTATTTCAGGTGTCAACCTAAGGTGTGTCGACCAAACTAGTGTCAACCTAATTGCTGTCGACCTTGAGTCCCAGACCCGCTTTCATATGGTGAATGGCTGTGAGCACTCTGGTGGATAGCTCTAGTCATCCGTCAATTAGCAATCTGACAATCATTCATCGTCTAGCTGCAGGCTGGGAGGCAGGTAGAGAATGCTTCTCTCTGATTGGTGCATAGCTCCAGCCATCTGCCAATTAGCATGGTGAGAGGCATACACTGCCTGGTTGCAGGCAGTGAGGCAGGCCTGCACTGACTATTTAATTCACAATCCCAGTGGTTGGGCAGCATTCTCTACCTGCCTCCCAAGAACCTCCGGAGGCACTAGCTCGGGGAGGGGGAAGCAGTTATCTTCCAGCTCAACCTGCCACTGCTCGAAGGCCCCTAGAGTCGTTGGTCCCTGGGCAGCTGCCCAGTGTGCCTATACATTAAGCTGGCCCTGACTGATGGTGCCTTGTAAAGATACACCAGGCGGTATTACAGCGTGTACAGACACTGAAAGTGGTCGTCTCAGTCCTTGCACATTCATTTGCAATGATGTACACGCAGACAGGTGACCACTATAATATGCAGCCGTGTCTACATCCAATTCTGAATCAGCCACATACCGTTTATATCAACCACACATCGAATCCATGTGGAAAGCATTTGTAAACATTTTCACGTGAGATTTAAGCATGTGCTTTTTGTGTAAACGTTATGCTAGCAGTTAAGGGACTATAAAGCTATAGTTGAAAAAACATTGCAGGTGGTTTAATCATTTTTTTATGCATGTTATTGCAAAGTCCCAAGTTTAGTCCTGCTGCTGTGTCAGCAAACATTCAGTCTACTTCATATTTGTAATAGTTTGACAGAATAGCCTGTTACACAGGGACGATAAGTAAGAGATAATACTGGTAAGTGATTAATAACATTGATTATTATTAACAATCATCCTTCTATCGGCAAAACTGTTGCTTGGGTTCATACTGTCTGCTATAAGCTTTAATATGCGTACACTTTAGAAAATTCTGTGTGTGCCCAGTCTTCTGCCATCTGCCTTGTAGCCAAGCCAAACATATATCATTTCAGTAAAGTCCATTGAGCTGGATTGATATTTAGTGCAAACTGTACAAATAACATTAAATTACTTAACTCTACTCTCACCATAAAACCATGAAACAGCAACCGCCTCTAGGAACACAACTGCGATGATAGAACAGCCAGCCCCGAATTCCTCCAGAAGTTTTACAACATATGCACCTCCCTGTTAAAGTAAGAAATAGAAGACATTTACAGTAATACATATAGAATACACTAATGCAAGTATTATCTGTTTTATTGGACTGTTTCATAATGACATTTTGAAGCATAATTACAGGGAATAAAGTATATACATGACATGAGCTACACAACACTGTTCTCTCTAATATTTGGAATTACCAATATTGAAAAGTTCATTAGTTATAAAGAATTATTTTGGGCATTGTTTCAGATATGCACTATACAGTATAACAGATATGTTAAATATGGACAACCTTTGCACTGGCACACGGATTTACATGCACTGCTAATCATATTTGTCCTTAATTATTTCTGTTTATAATGCACCAGTATCATTATAGTAAGAAGAGTTTGCTGTACTTCTAAACTGTTGTTTAAGCCATACAATGCTAAGAAATATTAGGACTCATACTTCATATAGGGCAGAATTCAATTAGCTGCAAAATCACAGTAATTTAACATGATTCCCGCCATCTTCGTTCGATGGACTTTTCAAGGGTATGTTGCCATATAGGTAATTGTCCGCACTCAGTATAATATTAGGGCAATGGATATTGTCTGAATTAAAATATAAGTCATTATAAATAGGTGATGTAACCATAGTGAATAGTATAGTGGATATATATATAGTAAGGAATAGATATGAAATAAGTTTGAATGTATGAGGTAATGTATAGCTGATTTAAGAAATTAGGTTTGTATATGTGTTTATATATTTATACTGTATATATTTGTGTTTTACTGCAAGATGATAAAACATAGGCCCTTTCCGAGTTGTTCGCTCGCTAGCTGCTTTTAGCAGCATTGCACACGCTAAGCCGCTGCCCTCTGGGAGTGTATCTTAGCATAGCAGAATTGCGAACGAAAGATTAGCAGAATTGCGAATAGAAAATTCTTAGCAGTATCTGAGTAGCTCGAGACTTACTCCTACATTGCGATCAGTTCAGTCAGTTTCGTTCCTGGTTTGACGTCACAAACACACCCAGCGTTCAGCCAGACACTCCCCCGTATCTCCAGCCACTCCCGCGTTTTTCCCTGAAACGCCTGCGTTTTTCCGCACACTCCCAGAAAACGGTCAGTTTCCGCCCAGAAACACCCACTGCCTGTCAATCACACGCCGATCACCAGAACGATGAAAAAACTTCATTACGCCGTGAGTAAAATACCATACTTTTTTGCTAATTTACTTGGCGCAGGTGCACTGCGAACATTGCGCATGCGCAGTTTGCGACTAATCGCTCCGTAGCGAAAAAAAATAACGAGAGAACAACTCGGAATGACCCCCATAGTGTAGGGAACAGGTTTGTTCTGCTCTAGCCATAAATAAGGCTAGAGAGGTCACAGTATAACAAAGAATGCATTTACAATCAAATGGACACTGGAATCCACAGGTGTACATTTAGATCAGAATCAAGATTTGCAACACCTCTGGCAATTATAAAACCAGCTGGTCAATGGTCCAGTTGTATGTCAGATCATGGGTCATAAAACAGTAGCTTACATTAGCTACTACAAAAAGAGATCACATCCATTGATAAAACATGCTTCAGGCAAACAAATATTGTTATACTTCAAATAACCAAAGGTCTTTGATGTACAGTATAAGGAAAGGACACGTTTTATGGACCATACCTGCTTGAGCAGAAACTCCAACTTGGAGCAGAACATGTTTTACGACACCTTGGAATGTAAATGGCAAACCTATAATTATCTACTCCATTGGAAACTATGAGAATATGCTAGTTTGAATTGGTAAAATATAGGATAAAAAGAGGTAGGTCTGTTAGAAGGAAGTCAGTCAGTCAGGAAGAGAAGAAGTCATGAAGCAGATGCAGAAAGAATGATCCTTGGGATGGCAATCATGTACTTGCAAGTATACACTTTATGTTAGTAATTTAAACTGTTTGTGAAACTTATGTCATGTTGTTTTATGTTATATAACTAAGGAAGCATAGATAAATAATTAGTATATATATCTTATTCTGTACGATTTGATCTGCCTGTAAATAAATAATCATATAAAAGGAGCAGTAATATTCAAGCTTGAACTCTCTTTAAGGAATCTTAACTTCATAATTTCATAAGTCATATGTATAAGGACTGCATATATTTATCAGCCACTTAGTAAGCCTGACATAATATATTTGCAGATATATATGATAAACACATATTAATTAAAATATATCCATATATTAAATACCATATATGATATATTAAATATTAATATTCATAAATATGATTCCATAAATCAATAGGTATGAGCTTTCCCACTATTCGCCTTATGCCATTGCAAATTTACGAAAACTAGATTACAGGGAAAATCGGTGCTGAATGTGAAAAGCGAAAACTGGGTAAATCTGTCCGTACACCAAAAAAATGTGGAACTAACAAAAATTGCTCTTGTATGCATTTAAAAAATGATAGAAAGCAATTTGTTCAGCAAACATATGAATTTAATCCCTACCGGCAATTCCTTTTCTACTAGTCCGTAGTGGATACTGGGGTTCTGTAGTACCATGGGGTATAGATCAGGTCCACTGGATCCTGGCACTTTAAAACCTTTAGTGTGTGTATGTGTGTGCTGGCTCCTCCCCTCTATGCCCCTCCTACCAGATTCAGTCTAAGAAAATTGCCCTAGGAGACGGACATACCACGAGAGAATAAAACATGTACAACAGCGGTGAGGCACATAGCCAACATACAACCATAACCAAAAGGAGGGCACCAAGCAGAAAAGAGGATAGCAACATCAAGCTAACCAGGATAGCACAGCTATCCCAACAACAGAAAAAAAGACCGCACCTGCGGGCCAACCAAATACTTACTCAGATAAGCAGGAATCGAAGCACTGAGGCAGGCGCCCAGTATCCACTACGAACTACGGGGGTCATTCTGACCTGATCGCTCGCTGCAGTTCTTTGCAGCGCAGCAATCAGGTCAGCACTGCGCATGTGCCGGCGCCACAGTGATTGACAGGCAGAGGCGGTCGCTGGGCGGGAGGGGGTGGCACGACGGCATTTGGCCACCATTTTTTGGGCGCGGTCCAGCAAACGCAGGTGTGACATCATACGCAACCGCTGCGACCCGGACAGCGACGAGTAGCTCCCGGCCAGCACGCAAAAGCTGCATTGGCCGGGAGCTACTCCTGATGTGCAAAAGCATCGCCGCTGTGCGATGCTTTTGCACTTCTGCGATGGGGCAGGGACTGACATGCGGGGCGGGCTATGTCTGTGTTCCTGATCGTAGCTGTGCTAAATTTAGCACAGCTATGATCAAGTCTGACTCGCCCCCTAGGAGAAAAGGAATTACCGGTAGGTATTCAATTCCTATTTTCTCTTACGTCCTAGTGGATACTGGGGTTCTGTACTTTAGTACCATGGGGAAGTCCCAAAGCTTCCAAATGGGTGGGAGAGTGCTAAGTCCCTCGTAAAACTGCCTGACCAAACTGAAGGTCATCCTTGGCCAAGGTGTCGAAGCTATAGAACTTAACAAAAGTGTTTGAACGAGACCAAGTAGCAGCTCGACACAACTGTAAGTCCGAGACACCCCGGGCAGCCACCCAGGAAGAGCCCACAGATCTCATCGAGTGGGCCTGAATAGACGGCAGCAAAGGCAGAGCCGCCGAAGTATAGACTTGTTGAATGGTCAACCGGAGCCAACGCGCAATTGATTGCTTAGAAGCCGGATGACCGATCTTGGTAGCATCATAAAGGACAGAGAATCAGATTTCTGATGACGAGCCATCCTCTTGACATAAATCTTCAGAGCCCTCACTACATCCAAGGACTTTGGCCCAATGGAAGCATCAGACAACACCGGAACCACAAAGGCCTGATTGACATGAAAAGTTGAAACCACTTTCGGCAAAAACTGAGGACGCGTCTGGAGTTCTGCCTTGTCTTCATGGAAAATCAAATAAGGGCTTACAGGATAAGGCCCCCAATTCAGGATAAGGCCCCCAATTCAGAGACACGTCTGGCAGGCGCTAATGCTAGTAACATCACCGTCTTCCAGGTAAGAAATTTCAACTCCACCCTATGTAAGGGTTCAAACCAGTCTGATTGAAGAAAGGACAGAACCACATTGAGATCCCACGGAGCCGTGGGAGGCACAAAGGGTGGTTGCATATTTAGAACTCCTTTTAGGAAAGTTTAAACTTCCGGCAACATGGCAAGTTGTTTCTGGAAGAAAATAGAGAGTGCTGAAATCTAGACTTTGATGGAGCCTAACTGGAGGCCCATATCCACTCCCGCTTGCAGAAAAAGTAGAAAGCGACCAGTTCTAAATTCCACGGGAGACACCTTTCTACTTTCACACCAGGAAATATACTTTTTCCAGATACGATGATAATGTTTTGATGTCACCATCTTCCTGGCTTGGACCATGGTGGAAATAACCCGACAGGGAAGACCTTTTCTTGCTAGAATCTCCATCTCAACTTCCAAGATGTCAAACGTAGCCGCTGTAAATCTGGATAGACGAACGGACCTTGTTGAATAAGATCCTTTCGGAGTGGTAGAAGCCAGGGATCCTCCAGAGCCATGGTTAGGAGGTCCGAGTACCACGCCTGCCAAGGCCAATCCAAGGCAATTAGAATTGCTTGAACGCTTTCCCTTCTTAGTCTTTTTAGAACCCTTGGGATTAGCGGTAGAGGAGGGAAAAGGTACACAAACTGCTACGGTCAAGGCGTCGTCAGCGCATCCACTGCTACTGCCTGCGGATCCCTCGTTCTGGAACAGTAACGGCATAGGTTCTTGTTGAGACGAGAAGCATATAGGAGAAGGGAATGGTGGCAGGGATCAGTTTATTCGGGTGCACTCTATCCCACTCACAAATATATATCTGTAGTATTTATTTAATTTTATAAATAGATTGCTGAATATGTATTTTCAGACATGAAATACCAATACCCACGTGGAATATATCCTTTATTATTAATTTCACATGCAGTATTATTATGGCCTAAATACTTGACCATGCAAAGCGAAATATTAAAAACAGTATAGAAACAGAAAAACGTGACGAAAAATAAATTTTTATTTGACAGATTTCTGTCTTGTGTGTATAAATAAAAATGTTTATTGAAACCAAATCGTGTGCCGCCTATTATTCCTTATACAACCAATAAACTCTTGTGATGAGTATTATTGTTCTAAGTTCCAATTATTTATATATATCTTACAAATGTTAATGTACTATTTTCCTTGCCATAAATTTCTGTACATGATACATAACTGTACCTATATCCGAATGATATATTATATAAGGTTCTAAATGTAATCCATATTTATCTCAATAAATTATTAAAAAAATAAAAAAGAAGAAGTGGATATAGAATTGATATTTCACAACCTTGGTGTTTATGATGTGTCTACTCACTTTTGTTTATTGGCAACAGTTAGTTTCAATTTTGTATTGCTCTATGTGCAGAGACTGGCAACAAATGTTGCTACATAGGTTTCAATTAGAATTCTTGGCAGTGTGCCCTTATTTCTGTACCGCAAACATTAAGCATACTAGAAATATAGCTGTTTGTAATATTTTGCCACAGTTATTAATTATTTAGATCTATATTACTCAGTATATCCCTACTGGCCACAGATATGTTAAGTTTACAAAGATGTAATTACTGGTGACATCCAATAACAGGGGACATACGTCCCAACTAATATATCAATCACAGTGGCAAACGCAGGATTTGCATGGTGGGGTTTCCAGAACTGGGTGGAGCCAATCACGGGGGTGGGGACTGAGGTGACCAAGTATATGCTGGGTCCGTAAAACTAGTGTGTGTGTGTGTGTGTATATATATATATATATATATATATATATATATACATACATATCTACATATATATATACCGTATATACACACACACACATATATATATATATATATATACTGTATATATATGTATATATACATATACATAGCATATTAAACATGCATATATATATATATATATACATACAGTACACGTAAATATACACATGTATATATATATATCACATGTGTATGTGTGTGTGTGTGTGCGTGTTTATATGTATGTATATACATGTGTATATATGTATGCACATGGATATATATGTACTATAATTAAAAGAAAGTAAACTTTTATTAAGCACTTACAAGTGCCACCATGAAGACAGCAGGCTGCAGAGGACGCTAGACAGCCATTAATAATACTCATGCAGCAAAAAAATAAAAAAAAATAAAAAAAAAATTTGGTGGAGGGGGTTTCTGGGTGCTCGGAAACCCCCCCTGGGTGCACCACTGAATCACTTAATGTATATTATACTTGATGTTCCAGTCCAATTCCAGATCAGTCCTCTCCTATACTCTTATAGATAATATTATTATTATGTAATTTCCCATACACCGTGTATCAACTGTGCATGTGCTAGGACACCTATCCTTATTTTCAAATAACTATATTGTATGGCCGTGTGTCCCCCGTGTGGACAACAGGTATGATGATAATTACAGGGACTGGTGCCTACTATGATTTGAATGAGTGGTGGGAAAATAAATTCCTAAATCCTCTCATTCAAACCTTTTGCATTAATTACATCCCATCTGTTCTATAATCACAGTATAAGAATGTACATATGGGTAGGAGTGGGATCTGAAGCAAATCACTGGTTCGTGTTATATAATATTATAGATCGTTAGTTGATAAATTACAGATTGCATCATAAGGTGATGGAGAAATGATATTGTGATGCACTTATTTATAAAGTTTATTATTTTGCTTGAATAGTACCTTCCAAAATAAATAGTCACATCCTCAATACATAATACACACTAATATGATAATTTTTATAATCACACAGTGCAGGAAAACAATGTTCACTGAATATTTCCCTCTATATAAGAGCCAGCGATTGATATGTATTGAATCATTTAGCATAGTACTTTAACTAGGGATATACTGGCTTTCAACAGACTGATTATGATCTAATAGTTCATAGTACCCTGCTTTTTGCTAATATGTCTTACTGAGCATGACAATATGTGTAGCACATTCGTTATATAGATAGATATAACACCAGGTTTTTCTATCACTGAATCTCCTCTAAATGTTAGAACGGCATATAGGTATACAGTATACTGGCAAGTCAATTATGAGCTAATAGACAATAACATGATACTGGCGGCGCACGGCTACACCAATGCGCATTTCGCTCTATGTTAGAGCTTCCTCTGGGCTCAGTAGAATCCATGAGTGGATATTGAAATTCCTGCCTTCTACCACGTGAGGAACTTGTAGCCACCATAATAGAGAAAATCCGAGCTTTCGGAGATAAAGTCACTTCCTGATGCATGTGCTGGTGAGACCCCGACCATTTGTCCAGCAGATCCAGCTGAAATGGCCGGGCATGAAGTCTGCCATACTGGATTGCCTCGTAAGTGGCAGCCATCCTGCCCAGCAAGCATATGCAAAGATGGATGGACACCTTGCGAGGACAGAGCACTGAGCGCACCATAGCCTGGATAGCCAAAACCTTGCCCATCAGAAGAAATACCTTCTGAGACACTGTATCCAGTATCATTCCCAGGAACTGAAGACACTGGGTTTGTTCCAGGTGAGATTTCCAGAAATTTAGGATCCACCCATGATCCGTAAGCAGGCGAGTCGTCAGATCAATGCTGTGCAATAGACGCTCCCTGGACATAGCCTTTATCAGGATATCGTCCAAGTAGGGGACTATGTTGACTCCCATCATGCGCAGTTGCAGCATCATCTCTGCCATGACTTTGGTGAAGACCCTCGGTGCTGTGAACAGGCCAAAGGGCAAGGCCTGAAACTGAAAATGGTTGTCCAAGATGGCGAACCTGAGGTAAGCCTGATGAAGGGGCCACATGGGAATGTGTAGGTAAGCATCTTTGACATCCAGGGATACCAGGAATTCCCCCTCCTCCAGACTTGACACCACTGCCCGCAGAGATTCCATCTTGAATTTGAACACCCGCAGATACGGGTTGAGAGAAGTTTAAGTTGGGTCGCACCGAACCGTCTGGTTTTGGAATGACAAAAAGACTGGAGTAAAAACCCCTGTTGCGTAATGGAGGAGGTACTGGGACTACCACCCCTGTTCACAAAAGTTTTTGAATAGCCTCTTGCAAGGTAACTCTTGCTGCGGGTAAAGCTGGCAAGCCCGATTTGGAAAATCTGTGAGGAGCTAGTGCTTGGTATTCCAGCCGGTATCCCTGGGAAAAGAGATCCCTCACCCATGGATCCCGGCAGGACTTTGCCCACACGTGGGCGAAGTGTTGAAGATGAGCACCCACCTAAAAGTCGCCTTGCCGCTGGGGCCAACCTTCACGCGGAAGGCTTAGCGGCAGGAGATCCAGTGGTCTGGTCCAGGGAGGCCGCAGCTGCCGGTTTACGGGATTTACCACAAGATCCTCTCGGAGTGGTGGAGACTCCTCAGCCCCTGCCCCTGAATCTTGCCACACGAAAGGACTGCAGGGAGGGTCCTGTGTAAGAACGTCTAGCAGGTGGTGCAGCCTACGGCAGATAGGTAGACTTACCTGCCGTTGCCTGGGATATCCATTTATTCAATTCATCCCCAAACAAAGCATCACCTGTAAAGGGAACATTTTCCACACCCTTTTTGGAATCAGCGTCCGCTGACCATTGATGTAACCACAGAGCTCTGCATGCCGAAACGGCCATAGCAGTAGTGCAGCCATTTATTTTACACAAATCCTTAATAACGTCGCTCATAAAATTAGCAGCATCCTGAATGTTAAATACAGATCTTCTAAAGTCCTTTGTATTGAAAAAGAGATAAATATTTTAAAGAAGTCAATGGAGAAATTTAATAGAGAGGAAAGTTTTAATGAGAGAGATAAGATGGTTAATGATAAGGTTATAAGATACGAACGAAATATTATGGAACAAAAACAGAAAAAATTTAGGAGAGATTTATATGACTATGAAAATGATGCCGTAAGATCCTATAGAAAGAATACAGAAAAACCATGTCCGATCTAGAGAACAACCATTACCTAATAGAGGGAGAGATTGGTCTAAACCAAGATCTAGACCGTTTCTTAGGAATCAGTCCAGAGACTCCCCTTATTCCAATAACTATAAAAATCAGGGATATAAGAAAGTGGATAGGAGAGAGCAATATAACCCTGTAGATAGCCATATCACTCCTCCACAGGGGAAAAGGAGTGAATATAGAGATGAGAACTCTGGAGGAACACAGAAACACTATATAGATGACAGGGATTTTTTAGGGGCACGTCCAAAAACGAAATTCAATCACCCTTATCACAAAGACACCCCAAAAAAAGGCAGAAATACAAGCCCAGGGGCAAGAGAGGAGGAAAGCATGAACAGAAAAAATCCAAGAAGAGTATAGTCCAGCATCAAATTGGCAAGACACATAAAAGAAGTATTTTTAATTTATCTAACCGAATCTTGAGTCAATCAGACATTTCTCTATTGGAGAAAGGCCTGAAATTTTCACCAACAGATGAACCTAACATTTTCGATCTCTATGTTGAATTAAATCACTATGTCCGCTCTCTGTGCCGCAAGAGATTCTTTGCAAAAAGGGACCTCGAGCGACACAGAGATCAGTCTATACCCATATTATTGGATTCTAATGATGATGTCATGCTTTCCACCCTCGAGGAACTCTGGGAACAGAACCATACAGAACAACCCAACTCTGGGGACTATAGGAAGATTTATGATACACAAAAATCGACCAACACATTCAGACTAAAATCCGATTTTTTTCCGATCTCGGCAAAGAGTAGCTGTATCGAGTCTTTTTACAAAATTACTTTGGAAGATTTTAAAGAATTAATTGGGAAACAACAAAAACAAAGCACCATTACTCTAATTTATCAAGACAGGAAAAAAGGGCGCTTAAACATCTTACTCAGGATACTACTATAATCATTAAAGAGGCGGATAAGGGAGGAAGTTTGGTTCTAATGAATAGAGAAGATTATACCAACGAAGCATTCAGACAATTGCATGACACTCAATTTTATTAAATTCTTAAAATAAACCCTACCCAGGTTTAGACCCAAGAACTTTCTCTTCTTCTGGACTCTGCTGTTCTTTCAGGGGTCATCTCCAGAGAAGAATGTCGATTCCTGTTTCCTTTATTCCCGGTTACACCCACCTTTTATTTTCTCCCAAAGATTCACAAATCCCTCACCTCACCTCCTGGGAGACCTATCATTTCTGGAATTAATTCACTCACTTCTAACCTCTCTTATTATATAGATTATTTTCTTCAACCACGTGTTTCCACGCTGAGGTCCCATCTGAGAGACACAACTGACTTCCTTAATAAAATTCAAAAGATTTCTTGGAAACACGGTTATGCATTTCTGACACTGGATGTCCAAGCACTCTATACACACATTCCTCATTCTAAGGGCATAGAAGCCATACGTGAATGTTTGTCCTCGGATGGAGACCTCAGTGTGGAACATAGCAAATTTTTGTTGGATTGTATTTTGTTCATTCTTCATCACAATCATTTTCTTTTCCTGGACACGTACTATTTACAGGTTATGGGGACGGCCATGGGGACCAGATTCGCGCCCAGCTATGCCAATCACTACATGGGGGACTTTGAAGATCACCACGTGTGGAGTGGCGGCTGGGGCGCGAACCTGGTCTTCTATGGCCGTTACATAGATGATCTTTTTATTATTTGGGATGGGGATGTTTCATCAGCTTCTGATTTTGTTTCATCACTTAATTCAAATCACTATAATTTATCTTTCACTTTCACTTTTAGTCAGGAACACGTTGATTTTCTGGATGTGACCCTTAGAGCAGTGGCAGATAAAATAATCACTTCTAACTATATTAAATCGGTTAATACTAACTCATATTTACATTATAAAAGTGCCCATTACGCTCCCTGGAAACGTAGCATACTAAAGGGGCAATTGATGAGATTGAGACACAACTGTACCGAGATTGAGACCTTTCGTACACAAGCTAGTGAAATGATCGAATCATTTAGATTAAGAGAGTACCCTGATAATATTTTGGAACAAGCTTTAGAAGAGGTGCTGAATATGGATAGAAAGGACCTCTTGGAGAAAAATATGGACCATAAAATCCATTCAGGATTCTGTTAATAAGATAGAAGATAGACAATGTGCTTTCATTAGCAAATACAACAGATGCTCAGGACGAATTAAAGCAATTATCTCCCGTAGTTATAAAGTATTGAGACAAGATACTATACTTGGGAAATTATTACCGAATAATATACAGGTAATTTATAAGAAAAATAAGACTCTAAAAACCATACTAGCACCAAGCCATCTTAGAATAAACAAAACTAATACCAAGTCCACTGGTCACAGTTGGTTAGTGCAGAGACCATGTGGCTTCTATAGATGTGGCAAGACAAGATGCACTATGTGTTCCTATATACCCAGAAAAACCACATCTATACATTTGCCCTTGACCAATGAAGAGTATATATTACAATCTTTTATGAATTGCGATTCGAAATTTGTCATATATCTTCTCAAATGTGGGTGTGGCTCATGCTACGTCGGAAGAACTACGAGATCTCTTCATACTAGATTTATGGAGCATCGCCGTAATATTATGAAAAACTGTAACACACAGAGGGGCAGATGTATTAACCTGGAAAAGGCATAAGGAAGTGATAAACCAGTGATATGTGCAAGGTGATAAACACACCAGCCAATCAGCTCTCATATGTAAATTACCAGTTAGGAGCTGATTGGCTGGTGCATTATCACCTTGCACTTAACACTGCTTTATCACTGGTTTATCACTTCCTTATGCCTTCTACAGGTTAATACATCTACCCCACAGTGTATCACGACACTTTAATGAAATACATTCCAATGATCCGAGTAGCCTTACTATAGTGTCTTTAGTATCGGCGGTCGCACCAACAGCCAGGGGTGGTGATCGCTTTAATAAATTATGAACTAGAGAGGTATATTGGATGTTGAAATGTAATTCACTGTACCCTGATGGACTTAACGAAGCGATCGAACTTAATTCAGTGATCTAGATTAAGTAACTTATCTCTTCATTATCCTCATTCTAAGGATCTTCAAAAAATACCTTTCCATAATGTTCCTCAATTTGTCCCTGTATCTCATTCTCCCTTTACTTTTATCTCTTCTGTTATATTCCCATCTATTCTAGACAGGGCTTCTTAACAAGATATGTAATTTAACAACATTACCAAAAACTTACAAAGTCGAATTACTATTTTCTATATATATCTCAGTGGATGTTACAATTGAGATAATTGCCTGTGACCAACGTATTTATACATCAAATGTATTTCATTGATGAGTTTATGAATATTGCTTTTTATATTTTTTTTTGTATTAATGCATGTTATAGTCTCCTCTTTTTGTTTAGATAGGTAGAGATGTGTCTGATATGTGAAGTTTCTAATGCTGCATGCACATGCACTGACTTAATCCAGCAGTGACATTTGAAAATCTGGAGGAACTTTTTTATGTTTATATACGGAGAGTGGGGCTGATGCGCATGCGCCGGCCTGTGTTTAACTGTGTCTTTGTTGTGCCCGGGGCCGCGTTGCCAAGGTGCGGCGTCCAGGCGCTGGTCGCATGCTTAGTCACGTGGATCGGGGCCATGGGCCGCGCGGTGGGGGGTGCGGCCGGGGGTGCATCATATGGTGCCGTTCCGCCCACGGCTGGCGCCAGCGCTTCCGCCCTACTTCCTGTAAACCCAGGTCAGATTGGTCATCTGACCTGGGCATACCAATGAGCACAATAGAATTAGGTCATGTGACGATGTAGTGTCACATGACCGTACTTTAAGAATTCCATTAAACAAACTTTTTAACATCTTTCAGATTTAGTTTTTATATAATACTATATGCATCTACATGTGAGACCAATTCTGAGGTGAATGTGATACACTTTTTATACATTCATTAGGACGGTTAGGTTTGTTGAACTAATTGATTTTCAGGTGTCTTGAATTTTAGTAATCGTTTAGGGTTTATAAGGAGTCTTGGGTCAGACTCCATCATTCACTCCTGAGGAAGCTGGCTGTCAACACCAGCAAAACGCGTTGAGACGAGATTGCTGGACACTTCTAAAAAATCCCCTCTACAAGATTGGAGATTTTCTTTAACTTTACCCAGACGGCATCAATTGGGCCTTTTCCCTTGGACATTACCACCTGCGGTGAAATTGGAGATATCCCTACCTGCATGAAAAAGCTTGCACTGCTGTGCTTAAAAGGGATTTACCGAACTCCATCATCCAACAATTCCTTTACTTGTCAGTGTGGACTTAATTCCGGAGGGAGTCCTAGCCTGGGGTATGATATACTTCTCCTGAGGGGACCTGTGAATGTGTCATGACCCATGAATTTATTTTATAGATATGTTTTCATATGTTTGAAAGACATCTATGTTTTTAGATATTGTTTTGATTAAATAGAATATATATATTAATTCAACTTAAACCTACCGTCCCTTTTTATATTTTATATTATTAATTACAGTATATTTATTTAATTAAGTTGGGTGATATACCCTTATTAGCAACAGAGCGCAGGTGATTCTTGTTTTTCTTAGCATCCTGAATGTGTTGCAGTAAAGTAATGACCTCATCCTGGGGCAGATTGTCTAATCCATTAATAATCTGATCGGACCACTTGACCATTGCCCTAGAAATCCACCCACAAACTATTGTGGGGTGCTGTGCAACGCCTGCTGCTGTATAAATTGCCTTGAGAGTGGACTCAATTTTACGGTCAGCCAGCTCTTTTAGGGATATAGCCCCTGGCACCGGCAGAACCAATTTTTTAGACAGTCTGGACACAGACGTATCGACTGATGGGGGTTTTTCCCATATCATCCTGTCCTCCTCTGGGAGGGGAAAAGTAGCTAAAAACCTAAAAAGGGATTTTACATTTCTTATCAGGGATTAACCACACTTCCTTGGCCAGGGAGTTTAACTCCTTAGACACAGGAAAGGTTGCTGAGGCCTTAAGTCTAACATTAAAGTACAACTCCTCATCTGGTTCTGCCTCCTGATCCGGTATGTGAAGGGCCTCTCTTACAGCAAAAATTAGGGCCTCCACCCCATTGGATAGAGAGCTGTCCTCATCCATATTATCATCAGCCCCATCAGGCTGATCAGAATTATACTGGAGCAATTGTGGCAGTGAGGGCTTATGTGAAACCAACAGAGGGGGCTGAGAAGCCTTCCTGGTATCTGCTGCTTTAGCCATACAATCAATAGACTGTTTTAACACCTGTCTCTCCTTTTTAGCTCCAACTAATTCTGAATTGACATTCTGAATCATGCATTTAAAATGATCTAACCAGTCAAGTGCCTGTGAACTTTGTCACTGTGGAGATAAGGAACATTGTTCACACATGAGGGACCCCGCTGATGAAGGGGTAGAGTTACAAGCAGCACACATAACCATGTCCACAGACATATTTACAGCACTGCAAATACAGCGCAGCTCACTGAATACACTGAGGAAATGGAGACCAGCACACAGAACACAGCAGCACAGTGTGTGAATATAAGTGTATAACCTGATAAAAGTGCAGCGGCGCTGCCGCTGGAGAGCTCCCTCCCTGCTATGACCCCCTGGTACCAGGACAGAAGTCTGTAACTGTGTGGGTCCCCGGAGGAGCAGTGTTCATGCAGCCTTGGTGATCCGCAGCAGCAGGAAATGGTGCCTTCCCGCCTCTGGTCCCGCTCCGGGAAGCCCCGCCCCTTACAATGGCGCACGGTCCCTGTAGCTCATTTTTTATACTGGCCATGTTAAAACATAATAAAACATAACAGTACACACAAGGCCTTTTCTGACAGTGAGCACTGCTGATGAGAGACAGTTTTATCCGCGGCTGGCACCGCAGCTCGTGGCCAATGACATGCCACCAAAACTCCACCGGGCACCCGCTAACCAGGACCCTAGTGTAACACTCACCACACCTTGAGCTTCGGCATCTGTTAGAGGGTGGCGGCTAGCTGCCAGCGTGGGCACACACACTAACGATGGGTGATCAGCACCTCAGGAGCTCAGTGTCCTGTCAGCTGGGATTACGAACCATTAACCCTCAGGAAGTTGGTACGGTCCCCAGTGGCGGATTTAGCGGGGGACGATTAGAGCGAATGCCCCCCCTACACATACCGGCACTGGGATAGAGGCCGGGTCCCGCCGCGGTGTTGGGAACGGGGTGGAGAGCGGTGCAGCGCGGCGGGGGAAGGGGAGAGAGAGAGCGTCCTGACGCGCGTACAGGGAGGAGGGGGCGTGGTCAGAACAGAGGCCGGCGGGGACAGGCTACAGTGATTGTATACACTGCTGCCTCTGCCGTCCGTTCTAACTACGCCCCCTCCTCCCTGTACGCGCGTCAGGACGCTCTCTCTCCCCCCTTCCCCCGCCGCGCTGCACCGCTCTCCACCCCGTTCCCAACACTGCGGCGGGACCCGGCCTCCATCCCGACTCCTCATGCTGCTGCGGACAAAATATGAGTAGGTGTCAGTGTATGCCATGTCTCCTCCCCTCCAAGCTAAAGTGTGTGTGTGTGTGTGTGTGTGTGTGTGTGTGTCATCCACCCCCCCTTCTCCTCCTAGCTTGCTAGCTAAAGTGTGTGTGCCATGTCTCCCCTCCTAACTAAAGCGTCTGTGTTCCATGTCTCCCCCATCCCCTCCTAGCTAAAGTGTCTGTGTGCCACGTCTCCCCACTGTGTTTTTTTTCCTCGCTGCCCCAGTGTAAGTTAATATGGGGGTAGGATTTCCCTTGCCCCCAGTGCCTGCATTATTTTGGCTCATTCAGTGTACTGTAATGTGAATTTTGGCTCATTCAGTGTGCTATAATGTGAATTTCGGCTCATTCAGTGCGCTATAATGTGAATTTCGGCTCATTCAGTGTGCTACAATGTGAATGTCGGCTCATTCGGTGTGCTACAATGTGAATTTCAGCTCATACAGTGTGCTACAATGTGAATTTCGGCTCATTCAGTGTGCTATAATGTGAATTTCAGCTCATACAGTGTGCTATAATGTGAATTTCGGCTCATACAGTGTGCTATAATGTGAATTTCGGCTCATTCAGTGTGCTATAATGTGAATTTCGGCTCATTCAGTGTGCTACAATGTGAATTTCAGCTCATTCAGTGTGCTACAATGTGAATTTCAGCTCATACAGTGTGCTATAATGTGAATTTCAGCTCATACAGTGTGCTATAATGTGAATTTCGGCTCATACAGTGTGCTATAATGTGAATTTCGGCTCATTCAGTGTGCTATAATGTGAATTTCGGCTCATTCAGTGTGCTACAATGTGAATTTCAGCTCATTCAGTGTGCTATAATGTGAATTTCGGCTCATACAGTGTGCTATAATGTGAATTTCGGCTCATTCAGTGTGCTATAATGTGAATTTCGGCTCATTCTGTGTGCTATAGAAACATAGAATTTGTCAGCAGATAAGAACCACTTGGCCCATCTAGTCTGCCCCTTTTTTTTTTTTTACATTTATCTCTTTGTAAGGAGATCCTTATGTCTATCCCATGCATGTTTAAATTGCCCTACTGTCTTTGCCTCTACCACCCCTGATGGAAGGAATGGCGATTCGCCAGTCTGTATCACCAGTGCGCAGGGTTCTCTCCACTAACTGGCAACATTTTATTAGTAATGGCAACAATAGGAAATTTTAGGAGCGAACGGGAAGGGCATTACTAAGTGGGAGGGGCTATGATTAGGGGGAGGAGTCATCATTCTTAAACCGCCCCCCCCTAAAAGTTAAGTCTAGATCCGCCACTGACGGTCCCCCCTCTTAGTCCCACGAAGCAGGTAGTCTGGTTGCCAACCAGGGCTACCTGAAAATAACTAACTAAAATATGGGTGATCAGCACCTCCGGAGCTCAGTGTCCTGTCAGCTGGGATTACGAACCATTAACCCTCAGGAAATTGGTATGGTCCAGGGACGTGCAGTCAGGGGAGGCAGGGGAGGCAGAGCCTCACCTGTCATGCTCCCTGTCATTCTCCAGAGTTTTGACTATATAATGATTAGAATAATACAAAGAAGATATTTATAACAAATAATCATCTTCTTTGTATTAAAGTGATCATTTGTATAGTAAAAACTCTGCAGGTTTTAGGATGCCTCACGTCTCATAGTTGGGAACTGCTGCAGCGCTGGCTGGGGAGGAGGAGAGGATACACAGCGGTCTATCACAGCAGTTAAAACAGATCCAAGTGAGGCATGCCTCACACTGGCTGGAGCTGTGATTGGGGACCTCGGTCATGTGACCATCCAGGAAGAGACCGAGCCACCGCGTTAGGAAACATTAACGCTGGCTGGCCATCGTCTGCATCCCGGACCCGCTGGTATAGTGACTGCACACCCTCCTGCCGCCTCCCCGCCCCCGGACCCGCTGTTAAGGTGCCTGCATACCCCCCGCCCCCGGACCAGCTATTAAAGTAACCGCATCTTCCGATAACCCCCCGGACCCGCTGTTAAGGTGGACGCATACCCCCTCCCCCAGACCAGCTGTAAAAGTAACCGCATCTCCAGATCCCCCCCCACCCGGACACGCTGTTAAAGTGACCGCACGTCCGCCCCACCGGTCCCGCTGTTATAATGAGTGCACCCCTCCCCCCCCCCCCCCCCCCCACAGGAGCTGACGCCATCTCTCACTGCAAAGCAGGGATCCGCATCCCGGTAGGAGATTGCAGCACTGACCAGAGGAAGCCTGGCCGTATACCTGGGGAGAGGGGCGCAGACCTGAGTCCCCTGTCTGCCGCCAGCCAACAGCAGCCCACCGCTCACCGCTGCCAGCCACCAGCAACAAATGAGGTAATGTTCCTCTGCTGTCACCTCTTTCCCTGTCGTTACCGTCCCTGTCCCTACTGTCACTCTCTCTCTCCCTGCTGTCCCTGTCGTCACTCTCTCCCTGTCATCACTGTCGTCACTCTCTCTCCCTGCCGTCACTCTCCCTGTCGTCACTGTCGTCACTCTCTCTCCCTGTCATCACTGTCTTCACTCTCTCTCCCTGTCGTCACTCTCTCTCCCTGTCATCACTGTCGTCACTCTCTCTCCCTGTCGTCACTGTCTCTCCCTGTCGTTACTCTCTCTCTCTCTCCGTCATCTCTCTCTCTCTCTCTCTCTCTCTCCGTCGTCACTCTCTCTCTCTATCGTCACTCTCCCTTTCATCACTCTCTCTCCCTGTCGTCACTGTAGTCACTCTCTCTCCCTGTCATCACTCTCTCTCCCTGTCGTCACTGTCATCACTCTCTCTCCCTGTCGTCACTCTCTCTCTCCCTGTCGTCACTCTGGCTGTCCCTGCTGTCACAATTTCAGCTCATTCAGTGTGCTACAATGTGAATTTCGGCTCATTCAGTGTGCTACAATGTGAATTTCGGCTCATTCTGTTCATTCAGTGTGCTACAATGTGAATTTCGGCTCATTCAGTGTGCTACAATGTGAATTTCGGCTCATTCAGTGTGCTACAATGTGAATTTCGGCTCATTCAGTGTGCTACAAGGTGAATTTCGGCTCATTCAGTGTGCTACAAGGTGAATTTCGGCTCATTCAGTGTGCTACAAGGTGAATTTCGGCTCATTCAGTGTGCTACAAGGTGAATTTCGACTCATTCAGTGTGCTACAAGGTGAATTTTGGCTCATTCAGTGTGCTACAAGGTGAATTTCGGCTCATTCAGTGTGATACAATGTGAATTTCGGCTCATTCAGTGTGCTACAAGGTGAATTTCGGCTCGTACCGTGTGCTACAATGTGAATTTCGGCTCGTACCGTGTGCTATAAGGTGAAAGGGGCACCAGTACTAGATAGTATAAGGGGTTCTACTACACGGGACACGCCCTTTTGTGTGACCACACCCCCTTTTGTGTGACCACGCCCCCTTTTCTGGAGCGCGCGCATAATTACGTCCTTGACTTTTGCATACCCCCACTTCAAAATTTCCACTACGACCACTGTATGTGTGTATATATTAGAGATGAGCGCCTGAAATTTTTCGGGTTTTGTGTTTTGGTTTTGGGTTCGGTTCCGCGGCCGTGTTTTGGGTTCGAACGCGTTTTGGCAAAACCTCACCGAATTTTTTTTGTCGGATTCGGGTGTGTTTTGGATTCGGGTGTTTTTTTCAAAAAACACTAAAAAACAGCTTAAATCATAGAATTTGGGGGTCATTTTGATCCCAAAGTATTATTAACCTCAAAAACCAAAATTTACACTCATTTTCAGTCTATTCTGAATACCTCACACCTCACAATATTATTTTTAGTCCTAAAATTTGCACCGAGGTCGCTGTGTGAGTAAGATAAGCGACCCTAGTGGCCGACACAAACACCGGACCCATCTAGGAGTGGCACTGCAGTGTCACGCAGGATGTCCCTTCCAAAAAACCCTCCCCAAACAGCACATGACGCAAAGAAAAAAAGAGGCGCAATGAGGTAGCTGTGTGAGTAAGATTAGCGACCCTAGTGGCCGACACAAACACCGGGCCCATCTAGGAGTGGCACTGCAGTGTCACGCAGGATGGCCCTTCCAAAAAACCCTCCCCAAACAGCACATGACGCAAAGAAAAAAAGAGGCGCAATGAGGTAGCTGTGTGAGTAAGATTAGCGACCCTAGTGGCCGACACAAACACCGGGCCCATCTAGGAGTGGCACTGCAGTGTCACGCAGGATGGCCCTTCCAAAAAACCCTCCCCAAACAGCACATGACGCAAAGAAAAAAAGAGGCGCAATGAGGTAGCTGTGTGAGTAAGATTAGCGACCCTAGTGGCCGACACAAACACCGGGCCCATCTAGGAGTGGCACTGCAGTGTCACGCAGGATGTCCCTTCCAAAAAACCCTCCCCAAACAGCACATGACACAAAGAAAAAAAGAGGCGCAATGAGGTAGCTGTGTGAGTAAGATTAGCGACCCTAGTGGCCGACACAAACACCGGGCCCATCTAGGAGTGGCACTGCAGTGTCACGCAGGATGGCCCTACCAAAAAACCCTCCCCAAACAGCACATGACGCAAAGAAAAAAAGAGGCGCAATGAGGTAGCTGTGTGAGTAAGATTAGCGACCCTAGTGGCCGACACAAACACCGGGCCCATCTAGGAGTGGCACTGCAGTGTCACGCAGGATGTCCCTTCCAAAAAACCCTCCCCAAACAGCACATGACGCAAAGAAAAAAAGAGGCGCAATGAGGTAGCTGACTGTGTGAGTAAGATTAGCGACCCTAGTGGCCGACACAAACACCGGGCCCATCTAGGAGTGGCACTGCAGTGTCACGCAGGATGTCCCTTCCAAAAAACCCTCCCCAAACAGCACATGACGCAAAGAAAAAAAGAGGCGCAATGAGGTAGCTGACTGTGTGAGTAAGATTAGCGACCCTAGTGGCCGACACAAACACCGGGCCCATCTAGGAGTGGCACTGCAGTGTCACGCAGGATGTCCCTTCCAAAAAACCCTCCCCAATCAGCACATGATGCAAAGAAAAAGAAAAGAAAAAAGAGGTGCAAGATGGAATTGTCCTTGGGCCCTCCCACCCACCCTTATGTTGTATAAACAAAACAGGACATGCACACTTTAACCAACCCATCATTTCAGTGACAGGGTCTGCCAGACGACTGTGACTGATATGACGGGTTGGTTTGGACCCCCCCCAAAAAAGAAGCAATTAATCTCTCCTTGCACAAACTGGCTCTACAGAGGCAAGATGTCCACCTCATCTTCACCCTCCGATATATCACCGTGTACATCCCCCTCCTCACAGATTATCAATTCGTCCCCACTGGAATCCACCATCTCAGCTCCCTGTGTACTTTGTGGAGGCAATTGCTGCTGGTCAATGTCTCCGCGGAGGAATTGATTATAATTCATTTTAATGAACATCATCTTCTCCACATTTTCTGGATGTAACCTCGTACGCCGATTGCTGACAAGGTGAGCGGCGGCACTAAACACTCTTTCGGAGTACACACTTGTGGGAGGGCAACTTAGGTAGAATAAAGCCAGTTTGTGCAAGGGCCTCCAAATTGCCTCTTTTTCCTGCCAGTATAAGTACGGACTGTGTGACGTGCCTACTTGGATGCGGTCACTCATATAATCCTCCACCATTCTATCAATGTTGAGAGAATCATATGCAGTGACAGTAGACGACATGTCCGTAATCGTTGTCAGGTCCTTCAGTCCGGACCAGATGTCAGCATCAGCAGTCGCTCCAGACTGCCCTGCATCACCGCCAGCGGGTGGGCTCGGAATTCTGAGCCTTTTCCTCGCACCCCCAGTTGCGGGAGAATGTGAAGGAGGAGATGTTGACAGGTCGCGTTCCGCTTGACTTGACAATTTTGTCACCAGCAGGTCTTTCAACCCCAGCAGACCTGTGTCTGCCGGAAAGAGAGATCCAAGGTAGGCTTTAAATCTAGGATCGAGCACGGTGGCCAAAATGTAGTGCTCTGATTTCAACAGATTGACCACCCGTGAATCCTTGTTAAGCGAATTAAGGGCTGCATCCACAAGTCCCACATGCCTAGCGGAATCGCTCCCTTTTAGCTCCTTCTTCAATGCCTCCAGCTTCTTCTGCAAAAGCCTGATGAGGGGAATGACCTGACTCAGGCTGGCAGTGTCTGAACTGACTTCACGTGTGGCAAGTTCAAAGGGCATCAGAACCTTGCACAACGTTGAAATCATTCTCCACTGCACTTGAGACAGGTGCATTCCACCTCCTATATCGTGCTCAATTGTATAGGCTTGAATGGCCTTTTGCTGCTCCTCCAACCTCTGAAGCATATAGAGGGTTGAATTCCACCTCGTTACCACTTCTTGCTTCAGATGATGGCAGGGCAGGTTCAGTAGTTTTTGGTGGTGCTCCAGTCTTCTGTACGTGGTGCCTGTACGCCGAAAGTGTCCCGCAATTTTTCTGGCCACCGACAGCATCTCTTGCACGCCCCTGTCGTTTTTTAAAAAATTCTGCACCACCAAATTCAAGGTATGTGCAAAACATGGGACGTGCTGGAATTTGCCCATATTTAATGCACACACAATATTGCTGGCGTTGTCCGATGCCACAAATCCACAGGAGAGTCCAATTGGGGTAAGCCATTCCGCGATGATCTTCCTCAGTTGCCGTAAGAGGTTTTCAGCTGTGTGCGTATTCTGGAAAGCGGTGATACAAAGCGTAGCCTGCCTAGGAAAGAGTTGGCGTTTGCGAGATGCTGCTACTGGTGCCGCCGCTGCTGTTCTTGCGGCGGGAGTCCATACATCTACCCAGTGGGCTGTCACAGTCATATAGTCCTGACCCTGCCCTGCTCCACTTGTCCACATGTCCGTGGTTAAGTGGACATTGGGTACAACTGCATTTTTTAGGACACTGGTGAGTCTTTTTCTGACGTCCGTGTACATTCTCGGTATCGCCTGCCTAGAGAAGTGGAACCTAGATGGTATTTGGTAACGGGGGCACACTGCCTCAATAAATTGTCTAGTTCCCTGTGAACTAACGGCGGATACCGGACGCACGTCTAACACCAACATAGTTGTCAAGGCCTCAGTTATCCGCTTTGCAGTAGGATGACTGCTGTGATATTTCATCTTCCTCGCAAAGGACTGTTGAACAGTCAATTGCTTACTGGAAGTAGTACAAGTGGGCTTACGACTTCCCCTCTGGGATGACCATCGACTCCCAGCGGCAACAACAGCAGCGCCAGCAGCAGTAGGCGTTACACGCAAGGATGCATCGGAGGAATCCCAGGCAGGAGAGGACTCGTCAGAATTGCCAGTGACATGGCCTGCAGGACTATTGGCATTCCTGGGGAAGGAGGAAATTGACACTGAGGGAGTTGGTGGGGTGGTTTGCGTGAGCTTGGTTACAAGAGGAAGGGATTTACTGGTCAGTGGACTGCTTCCGCTGTCACCCAAAGTTTTTGAACTTGTCACTGACTTATTATGAATGCGCTGCAGGTGACGTATAAGGGAGGATGTTCCGAGGTGGTTAACGTCCTTACCCCTACTTATTACAGCTTGACAAAGGGAACACACGGCTTGACACCTGTTGTCCGCATTTCTGGTGAAATACCTCCACACCGAAGAGCTGATTTTTTTGGTATTTTCACCTGGCATGTCAACGGCCATATTCCTCCCACGGACAACAGGTGTCTCCCCGGGTGCCTGACTTAAACAAACCACCTCACCATCAGAATCCTCCTGGTCAATTTCCTCCCCAGCGCCAGCAACACCCATATCCTCCTCATCCTGGTGTACTTCAACACTGACATCTTCAATCTGACTATCAGGAACTGGACTGCGGGTGCTCCTTCCAGCACTTGCAGGGGGCGTGCAAATGGTGGAAGGCGCATGCTCTTCACGTCCAGTGTTGGGAAGGTCAGGCATCGCAACCGACACAATTGGACTCTCCTTGTGGATTTGGGATTTCGAAGAATGCACAGTTCTTTGCTGTGCTGCTTTTGCCAGCTTGAGTCTTTTCATTTTTCTAGCGAGAGGCTGAGTGCTTCCATCCTCATGTGAAGCTGAACCACTAGCCATGAACATAGGCCAGGGCCTCAGCCGTTCCTTGCCACTCCGTGTGGTAAATGGCATATTGGCAAGTTTACGCTTCTCCTCCGACAATTTTATTTTAGGTTTTGGAGTCCTTTTTTTTCTGATATTTGGTGTTTTGGATTTGACATGCTCTGTACTATGACATTGGGCATCGGCCTTGGCAGACGACGTTGCTGGCATTTCATCGTCTCGGCCATGACTAGTGGCAGCAGCTTCAGCACGAGGTGGAAGTGGATCTTGATCTTTCCCTAATTTTGGAACCTCAACATTTTTGTTCTCCATATTTTAATAGGCACAACTAAAAGGCACCTCAGGTAAACAATGGAGATGGATGGATTGGATACTAGTATACAATTATGGACGGGCTGCCGAGTGCCGACACAGAGGTAGCCACAGCCGTGAACTACCGCACTGTACTGTGTCTGCTGCTAATATATAGACTGGTTGATAAAGAGATAGTATACTCGTAACTAGTATGTATGTATAAAGAAAGAAAAAAAAACCACGGTTAGGTGGTATATACAATTATGGACGGGCTGCCGAGTGCCGACACAGAGGTAGCCACAGCCGTGAACTACCGCACTGTACTGTGTCTGCTGCTAATATAGACTGGTTGATAAAGAGATAGTATACTCGTAACTAGTATGTATGTATAAAGAAAGAAAAAAAAACCACGGTTAGGTGGTATATACAATTATGGACGGGCTGCCGAGTGCCGACACAGAGGTAGCCACAGCCGTTAACTACCGCACTGTACTGTGTCTGCTGCTAATATATAGACTGGTTGATAAAGAGATAGTATACTCGTAACTAGTATGTATGTATAAAGAAAGAAAAAAAAACCACGGTTAGGTGGTATATACAATTATGGACGGGCTGCCGAGTGCCGACACAGAGGTAGCCACAGCCGTGAACTACCGCACTGTACTGTGTCTGCTGCTAATATAGACTGGTTGATAAAGAGATAGTATACTCGTAACTAGTATGTATGTATAAAGAAAGAAAAAAAAACCACGGTTAGGTGGTATATACAATTATGGACGGGCTGCCGAGTGCCGACACAGAGGTAGCCACAGCCGTGAACTACCGCACTGTACTGTGTCTGCTGCTAATATATAGACTGGTTGATAAAGAGATAGTATACTCGTAACTAGTATGTATGTATAAAGAAAGAAAAAAAAACCACGGTTAGGTGGTATATACAATTATGGACGGGCTGCCAAGTGCCGACACAGAGGTAGCCACAGCCGTGAACTACCGCACTGTACTGTGTCTGCTGCTAATATATAGACTGGTTGATAAAGAGATAGTATACTCGTAACTAGTATGTATGTATAAAGAAAGAAAAAAAAACCACGGTTAGGTGGTATATACAATTATGGACGGGCTGCCGAGTGCCGACACAGAGGTAGCCACAGCCGTGAACTACCGCACTGTACTGTGTCTGCTGCTAATATAGACTGGTTGATAAAGAGATAGTATACTCGTAACTAGTATGTATGTATAAAGAAAGAAAAAAAAACCACGGTTAGGTGGTATATACAATTATGGACGGGCTGCCGAGTGCCGACACAGAGGTAGCCACAGCCGTGAACTACCGCACTGTACTGTGTCTGCTGCTAATATATAGACTGGTTGATAAAGAGATAGTATACTCGTAACTAGTATGTATGTATAAAGAAAGAAAAAAAAACCACGGTTAGGTGGTATATACAATTATGGACGGGCTGCCGAGTGCCGACACAGAGGTAGCCACAGCCGTGAACTACCGCACTGTACTGTGTCTGCTGCTAATATAGACTGGTTGATAAAGAGATAGTATACTCGTAACTAGTATGTATGTATAAAGAAAGAAAAAAAAACCACGGTTAGGTGGTATATACAATTATGGACGGGCTGCCGAGTGCCGACACATAGGTAGCCACAGCCGTGAACTACCGCACTGTACTGTGTCTGCTGCTAATATAGACTGGTTGATAAAGAGATAGTATACTCGTAACTAGTATGACTATAAAGAAAGAAAAAAAAACCACGGTTAGGTGGTATATACAATTATGGACGGGCTGCCGAGTGCCGACACAGAGGTAGCCACAGCCGTGAACTACCGCACTGTACTGTGTCTGCTGCTAATATAGACTGGTTGATAAAGAGATAGTATACTACTAATATTATATATACTGGTGGTCAGGTCACTGGTCACTAGTCACACTGGCAGTGGCACTCCTGCAGCAAAAGTGTGCACTGTTTAATTTTAATATAATATTATGTACTCCTGGCTCCTGCTATAACCTATAACTGGCACTGCAGTAGTGCTCCCCAGTCTCCCCCACAATTATAAGCTGTGTGAGCTGAGCAGTCAGACAGATATATAATATATATAGATGATGCAGCACACTGGCCTGAGCCTGAGCAGTGCACACAGATATGGTATGTGACTGACTGAGTCACTGTGTGTATCGCTTTTTTCAGGCAGAGAACGGATATATTAAATAAACTGCACTGTGTGTCTGGTGGTCACTCACTATATAATATATTATGTACTCCTGGCTCCTGCTATAACCTATAACTGGCACTGCAGTAGTGCTCCCCAGTCTCCCCCACAATTATAAGCTGTGTGAGCTGAGCAGTCAGACAGATATATATAATATTATATATAGATAATAGATGATGCAGCACACTGGCCTGAGCCTGAGCAGTGCACACAGATATGGTATGTGACTGAGTCACTGTGTGCTGTGTATCGCTTTTTTCAGGCAGAGAACGGATTATAAAGTAAACTGCACTGTCCTCACTAGTAAACTCTCTCCACTCAGTCTCTACACTTCTACAGTAACAGTACTCCTCCTAGTCAGCTCCAGTAAATCTCTCTCAGTCTCTTATAATCTAAATGGAGAGGACGCCAGCCACGTCCTCTCCCTATCAATCTCAATGCACGTGTGAAAATGGCGGCGACGCGCGGCTCCTTATATAGAATCCGAGTCTCGCGATAGAATCTGAGCCTCGCGAGAATCCGACAGCGTCATGATGACGTTCGGGCGCGCTCGGGTTAACCGAGCAAGGCGGGAAGATCCGAGTCGCTCGGACCCGTGAAAAAAAACATGAAGTTCTGGCGGGTTCGGATTCAGAGAAACCGAACCCGCTCATCTCTAGTATATATATATATAAAATGTGTGTAAATCCTACTCTAATGATAGCTAGTGCCTCTCCAGTCATTAACCTCACCGCACGTCACTGGTATGGTCCCCCCTCTAAGTCCCATGAAGCAGGTAGTCTGGTTGCCAACCAGGGCTACCTGAAAATAACTAACTAAAATAAAAAATAAAGGAAACTCTCTGGAGCTCCAGAGAAATTCAACCAGTTCCTGGGCACATTTTTCTTAACTGAGTCTGGTAGGTGAGGCATTGAGGGGAGGAGCCAACACACACACACACACACACACACACACACACACACACACACACACACACACACACACACACACACACACACACACACACACACTCTCTCTCTCTCTCTCTCAAGGTTTTAAAGTGCCAGGCTCCAGTGGAGCCGATCTGTACCCCATGGTACTAAAGTACAGAAACCCAGTATCCACTAGGATGTAAGAGAAATAAGTGCTAAAATTAAATTTGGGGTACATAAAAATGGGTATAAGTTTTTATTTGGGTAATTTTAGGGGATTTAAAAAAAAAGTGGAAACAGACCGACTACTCCCAACTGCAAGTCTAAAAACACTTGTCCCACTCACAAAGCACCCCAATATACCTGTCCCATACCTTGTACCCCAATTTCCATAATTTTGCACTTTTTCACCCCAAAGATGATGTTATTATTGACCAATTAAAAATAATTAAAAACTTCTAAGTGCCTAATTAGTCATTCAGGGGCGTGTCCCAGGGGTTCAGAACCAATTTGACATTTTTAACTTAAAATAGGGATTTTCCTCAAGTTTATTACCTGCTCAGGGTTGGTGAATTGAAATTTGCGGTAAAATTACCACAAAAAAAGTTTTTACGGCTAATTGAATTTGGCCCATAGACTCCTAAAGTGCTATAGACAAGTGCCATTGCAGACGACATCACAAACCACCAGAAGTGACATGCAGTCAGGGTAGCCAGGGGAGGCCTCACTTGTCCTACTCCCTGTCATACTGAAGAGTTTTGACTATAAAAATTATTAGAATAATACAAAGATGATATTTATAACTTAGAAATATCATCTTTGTATTATTCATATAATCTTTGTATTATTAATATAATTTGTGTAGTCAAAACTCACCACCAAATCATACAGTATATGTGTGTGTAAATCTGGCTCTGATACTAGCCACTACAAATCACAGCCACAAATGCCTGGTGCTAATGCAATAAATAAAAAATTGTTCTTAGTAAAATACCAATATAATATTCATATAGGAGCAGTGAAGTATTTGGCTTGTGGTAAAAGCCAAAAAATGGATTCACCTGAATCGATCATGTGCTTAAGCACTGCAGAGTAGTGATGAGCGGGTTCGGTTTCTCGGAAACCGAACCCCCCAGAACTTCCCCCCTTTTTACACGGGTCCGAGGCAGGTTCGAACCTTCCCGCCTTGCTCGGCTAACCCGAGCGCGCCCGAACGTCATCATCCCGCTGTCGGATTCTCGCGAGATTCGGATTCTATATAAGCAGCCGCGCGTCGCCGCCATTTTCACTCGTGCATTGGAGATGATAGGGAGAGGACGTGGCTGGCGTCCTCTCCGTTTATTGTTGAAGTGATTGCTTTATTGCTTACTTGTGGGGAGGACTGGGGAGCAGCTGTTAGGAGGAGTACAGTGCAGAGTTTTGCTGATAAGTGACCACCAGTTTTTATCCGTTCTCTGCCTGAAAAAAACGCTCCATACCATATCTGTGCTCAGTGTGCTGCATAATATATCTGTGCTGAGTGCTCACACTGCTTAATTGTGGGGACTGGGGAGCAGCTGTATTATTTATATAGCAGGAGTACAGTGCAGAGTTTTGATGACAGTGACCACCAGTATACGTTGTCTGCCTGAAAAACACTCCATATCTGTGCTTAGTTTGCTGCTTTATTGTGGGGACTGGGGACCACCAGTATAATTAATATTATATAGGAGGAGTACAGTGCAGAGTGCACTGCTGTACCTACCTCTGTGTCGTCATCCATTAAGTATACTATCCATCTACATTCTATACCTGTGGTGCATTTTAGTTTTGCAGTTTGCTGACACAGTGACCACCAGTATACTATATATAGCAGTACGGTAGGCCACTGCTGTACCTACCTCTGTGTCGTCATCCATTAAGTATACTATCCATCTACATTCTATACCTGTGGTGCATTTTAGTTTTGCAGTTTGCTGACACAGTGACCACCAGTATACTATATATAGCAGTACGGTAGGCCACTGCTGTACCTACCTCTGTGTCGTCATCCATTAAGTATACTATCCATCTACATTCTATACCTGTGGTGCATTTTAGTTTTGCAGTTTGCTGACACAGTGACCACCAGTATACTATATATAGCAGTACGGTAGGCCACTGCTGTACCTACCTCTGTGTCATCATCCATTAAGTATACTATCCATCTACATTCTATACCTGTGGTGCATTTTAGTTTTGCAGTTTGCTGACACAGTGACCACCAGTATACTATATATAGCAGTACGGTAGGCCACTGCTGTACCTACCTCTGTGTCGTCATCCATTAAGTATACTATCCATCTACATTCTATACCTGTGGTGCATTTTAGTTTTGCAGTTTGCTGACACAGTGACCACCAGTATACTATATATAGCAGTACGGTAGGCCACTGCTGTACCTACCTCTGTGTCGTCATCCATTAAGTATACTATCCATCTACATTCTATACCTGTGGTGCATTTTAGTTTTGCAGTTTGCTGACACAGTGACCACCAGTATACTACATATAGCAGTACGGTAGGCCACTGCTGTACCTACCTCTGTGTCGTCATCCATTAAGTATACTATCCATCTACATTCTATACCTGTGGTGCATTTTAGTTTTGCAGTTTGCTGACACAGTGACCACCAGTATACTATATATAGCAGTACGGTAGGCCACTGCTGTACCTACCTCTGTGTCATCATCCATTAAGTATACTATCCATCTACATTCTATACCTGTGGTGCATTTTAGTTTTGCAGTTTGCTGACACAGTGACCACCAGTATACTATATATAGCAGTACGGTAGGCCACTGCTGTACCTACCTCTGTGTCATCATCCATTAAGTATACTATCCATCTACATTCTATACCTGTGGTGCATTTTAGTTTTGCAGTTTGCTGACACAGTGACCACCAGTATACTATATATAGCAGTACGGTAGGCCACTGCTGTACCTACCTCTGTGTTGTTATCCATTAAGTATACTATCCATCTACATTCTATACCTGTGGTGCATTTTAGTTTTGCAGTTTGCTGACACAGTGACCACCAGTATACTACATATAGCAGTACGGTAGGCCACTGCTGTACCTACCTCTGTGTTGTCATCCATTAAGTATACTATCCATCTACATTCTATACCTGTGGTGCATTTTAGTTTTGCAGTTTGCTGACACAGTGACCACCAGTATACTATATATAGCAGTACGGTAGGCCACTGCTGTACCTACCTCTGTGTCGTCATCCATTAAGTATACTATCCATCTACATTCTATACCTGTGGTGCATTTTAGTTTTGCAGTTTGCTGACACAGTGACCACCAGTATACTATATATAGCAGTACGGTAGGCCACTGCTGTACCTACCTCTGTGTCGTCATCCATTAAGTATACTATCCATCTACATTCTATACCTGTGGTGCATTTTAGTTTTGCAGTTTGCTGACACAGTGACCACCAGTATACTATATATAACAGTACAGTAGGCCATTGCTGTACCTACCTCTGTGTCGTCATCCATTAAGTATACTATCCATCTACATTCTATACCTGTGGTGCATTTTAGTTTTGCAGTTTGCTGACACAGTGACCACCAGTATAATTAATATTATATAGGAGGAGTACAGTGCAGAGTGCACTGCTGTACCTACCTCTGTGTCTTCATCCATTAAGTATACTATCCATCTACATTCTATACCTGTGGTGCATTTTAGTTTTGCAGTTTGCTGACACAGTGACCACCAGTATACTATATATAGCAGTACGGTAGGCCACTGCTGTACCTACCTCTGTGTCGTCATCCATTAAGTATACTATCCATCTACATTCTATACCTGTGGTGCATTTTAGTTTTGCAGTTTGCTGACACAGTGACCACCAGTATACTATATATAGCAGTACGGTAGGCCACTGCTGTACCTACCTCTGTGTCGTCATCCATTAAGTATACTATCCATCTACATTCTATACCTGTGGTGCATTTTAGTTTTGCAGTTTGCTGACACAGTGACCACCAGTATACTATATATAGCAGTACGGTAGGCCACTGCTGTACCTACCTCTGTGTCATCATCCATTAAGTATACTATCCATCTACATTCTATACCTGTGGTGCATTTTAGTTTTGCAGTTTGCTGACACAGTGACCACCAGTATACTATATATAGCAGTACGGTAGGCCACTGCTGTACCTACCTCTGTGTCGTCATCCATTAAGTATACTATCCATCTACATTCTATACCTGTGGTGCATTTTAGTTTTGCAGTTTGCTGACACAGTGACCACCAGTATACTATATATAGCAGTACGGTAGGCCACTGCTGTACCTACCTCTGTGTTGTCATCCATTAAGTATACTATCCATCTACATTCTATACCTGTGGTGCATTTTAGTTTTGCAGTTTGCTGACACAGTGACCACCAGTATACTACATATAGCAGTACGGTAGGCCACTGCTGTACCTACCTCTGTGTCGTCATCCATTAAGTATACTATCCATCTACATTCTATACCTGTGGTGCATTTTAGTTTTGCAGTTTGCTGACACAGTGACCACCAGTATACTATATATAGCAGTACGGTAGGCCACTGCTGTACCTACCTCTGTGTCATCATCCATTAAGTATACTATCCATCTACATTCTATACCTGTGGTGCATTTTAGTTTTGCAGTTTGCTGACACAGTGACCACCAGTATACTATATATAGCAGTACGGTAGGCCACTGCTGTACCTACCTCTGTGTCATCATCCATTAAGTATACTATCCATCTACATTCTATACCTGTGGTGCATTTTAGTTTTGCAGTTTGCTGACACAGTGACCACCAGTATACTATATATAGCAGTACGGTAGGCCACTGCTGTACCTACCTCTGTGTTGTTATCCATTAAGTATACTATCCATCTACATTCTATACCTGTGGTGCATTTTAGTTTTGCAGTTTGCTGACACAGTGACCACCAGTATACTACATATAGCAGTACGGTAGGCCACTGCTGTACCTACCTCTGTGTTGTCATCCATTAAGTATACTATCCATCTACATTCTATACCTGTGGTGCATTTTAGTTTTGCAGTTTGCTGACACAGTGACCACCAGTATACTATATATAGCAGTACGGTAGGCCACTGCTGTACCTACCTCTGTGTCGTCATCCATTAAGTATACTATCCATCTACATTCTATACCTGTGGTGCATTTTAGTTTTGCAGTTTGCTGACACAGTGACCACCAGTATACTATATATAGCAGTACGGTAGGCCACTGCTGTACCTACCTCTGTGTCGTCATCCATTAAGTATACTATCCATCTACATTCTATACCTGTGGTGCATTTTAGTTTTGCAGTTTGCTGACACAGTGACCACCAGTATACTATATATAACAGTACAGTAGGCCATTGCTGTACCTACCTCTGTGTCGTCATCCATTAAGTATACTATCCATCTACATTCTATACCTGTGGTGCATTTTAGTTTTGCAGTTTGCTGACACAGTGACCACCAGTATACTATATATAACAGTACAGTAGGCCATTGCTGTACCTACCTCTGTGTCGTCATCCATTAAGTATACTATCCATCTACATTCTATACCTGTGGTGCATTTTAGTTTTGCAGTTTGCTGACACAGTGACCACCAGTATACTATATATAGCAGTATGGTAGGCCACTGCTGTACCTACCTCTGTGTCGTCAAGTATACTATCCATCCATACCTGTGGTGCATTTCAGTTGTGCGCAGTAAATATAGTAGTAGGCCATTGCTATTGATACTGGCATATAATTCCACACATTAAAAAATGGAGAACAAAAATGTGGAGGTTAAAATAGGGAAAGATCAAGATCCACTTCCACCTCGTGCTGAAGCTGCTGCCAGTAGTCATGGCCGAGACGATGAAATGCCATCAACGTCGTCTGCCAAGGCCGATGCCCAATGTCATAGTAGAGAGCATGTAAAATCCAAAAAAACAAAAGTTCAGTAAAATGACCCAAAAATCAAAATTAAAATCGTCTGAGGAGAAGCGTAAACTTGCCAATATGCCATTTACGACACAGAGTGGCAAGGAACGGCTGAGGCCCTGGCCTATGTTCATGGCTAGTGGTTCAGCTTCACATGAGGATGGAAGCACTCATACTCTCGCTAGAAAAATGAAAAGACTTAAGCTGGCAAAAGCACAGCAAAGAACTGTGCGTTCTTCTAAATCACAAATCCCCAAGGAGAGTCCAATTGTGTCGGTTGCGATGCCTGACCTTCCCAACACTGGACGGGAAGAGCTTGCGCCTTCCACCATTTGCACGCCCCCTGCAAGTGCTGGAAGGAGCACCCGCAGTCCAGTTCCTGATAGTCAAATTGAAGATGTCACTGTTGAAGTACACCAGGATGAGGATATGGGTGTTGCTGGCGCTGGGGAGGAAATTGACAAGGAGGATTCTGATGGTGAGGTGGTTTGTTTAAGTCAGGCACCCGGGGAGACACCTGTTGTCCGTGGGACGAATATGGCCATTGACATGCCTGGTCAAAATACAAAAAAAATCAGCTCTTCGATGTGGAATTATTTTAACACAAATGCGGACAACAGGTGTCAAGCCGTGTGTTGCCTTTGTCAAGCTGTAATAAGTAGGGGTAAGGACGTTAACCACCTCGGAACATCCTCCCTTATACGTCACCTGCAGCGCATTCGTCATAAGTCAGTGACAAGTTCAAAAACTTTGGGTGACAGCGGAAGCAGTCCACTGACCACTAAATCCCTTCCTCTTGTAACCAAGCTCCTGCAAACCACACCACCAACTCCCTCAGTGTCAATTTCCTCCTTACCCAGGAAAGCCAATAGTCCTGCAGGCCATGTCACTGTCAAGTCTGACGAGTCCTCTCCTGCCTGGGATTCCTCCGATGCATCCTTGAGTGTAACGCCTACTGCTGCTGGCGCTGCTGTTGTTGCTGCTGGGAGTCGATCGTCATCCCAGAGGGGAAGTCGGAAGACCATTTGTACTACTTCCAGTAAGCAATTGACTGTCCAACAGTCCTTTGCGAGGAAGATGAAATATCACAGCAGTCATCCTGCTGCAAAGCAGATAACTCAGGCCTTGGCAGCCTGGGCGGTGAGAAACGTGGTTCCGGTATCCATCGTTAATTCAGAGGCAACTATAGACTTGATTGAGGTACTGTGTCCCCGGTACCAAATACCATCTAGGTTCCATTTCTCTAGGCAGGCGATACCGAAAATGTACACAGACCTCAGAAAAAGACTCACCAGTGTCCTAAAAAATGCAGTTGTACCCAATGTCCACTTAACCACGGACATGTGGACAAGTGGAGCAGGGCAGACTCAGGACTATATGACTGTGACAGCCCACTGGGTAGATGTATTGCCTCCCGCAGCAAGAACAGCAGCGGCGGCACCAGTAGCAGCATCTCGCAAACGCCAACTCGTTCCTAGACAGGCTACGCTTTGTATCACCGCTTTCCAGAATAGGCACACAGCTGACAACCTCTTACGGCAACTGAGGAAGATCATCGCAGAATGGCTTACCCCATTTGGACTCTCCTGGGGATTTGTGACATCGGACAACGCCAGCAATATTGTGTGTGCATTACATCTGGGCAAATTCCAGCACATCCCATGTTTTGCACATACATTGAATTTGGTGGTGCAGAATTATTTAAAAAATGACAGGGGCGTGCAAGAGATGCTGTCAGTGGCCCGAAGAATTGCGGGCCACTTTCGGCATTCAGGCACCGCGTACAGAAGACTGGAGCACCACCAAACATTCCTGAACCTGCCCTGCCATCATCTGAAGCAAGAGGTGGTAACGAGGTGGAATTCAACCCTCTATATGCTTCAGAGGATGGAGGAGCAGCAAAAGGCCATTCAAGCCTATACATCTGCCCATGATATAGGCAAAGGAGGGGGAATGCACCTGACTCAAGCGCAGTGGAGAATGATTTCAATGTTGTGCAAGGTTCTGCAACCCTTTGAACTTGCCACACGTGAAGTCAGTTCAGACACTGCCAGCCTGAGTCAGGTCATTCCCCTCATCAGGCTTTTGCAGAAGAAGCTGGAGACATTGAAGGAGGAGCTAAAACAGAGCGATTCCGCTAGGCATGTGGGACTTGTGGATGGAGCCCTTAATTCGCTTAACCAGGATTCACGGGTGGTCAATCTGTTGAAATCAGAGCACTACATTTTGGCCACCGTGCTCGATCCTAGATTTAAAACCTATGTTGTATCTCTCTTTCCGGCAGACACAAGTCTGCAGAGGTTCAAAGACCTGCTGGTGAGAAAATTGTCAAGTCAAGCGGAACGTGACCCGTCAACATCTCCTCCTTCACATTCTCCCGCAACTGGGGGTGCGAGGAAAAGGCTAAGAATTCCGAGCCCACCCGCTGGCGGTGATGCAGGGCAGTCTGGAGCAAGTGCTGACATCTGGTCCGGACTGAAGGACCTGCCAATGATTACTGACATGTCGTCTACTGTCACTGTATATGATTCTCTCACCATGGAAAGAATGGTGGAGGATTATATGAGTGACCGCATCCAAGTAGGCACGTCAGACAGTCCGTACGTATACTGGCAGGAAAAAGAGGCAATTTGGAGGCCCTTGCACAAACTGGCTTTATTCTACCTAAGTTGCCCTCCCTCCAGTGTGTACTCCGAAAGAGTGTTTAGTGCAGCCGCTCACCTTGTCAGCAATCGGCGTACGAGGTTACTTCCAGAAAATGTGGAGAAGATGATGTTCATCAAAATGAATTATAATCAATTCCTCCGTGGAGACATTCACCAGCAGCAATTGCCTCCAGAAAGTACACGGGGACCTGAGATGGTGGATTCCAGTGGGGACGAATTAATAATCTGTGAGGAGGGGGATGTACACAGTGAAAGGAAAGGAATCGGAGGATGATGATGAGGTGGACATCTTGCCTCTGTAGAGCCAGTTTGTGCAAGGAGAGATTGATTGCTTCTTTTTTTGGTGGGGGCCCAAACCAACCAGTCATTTCAGTCACAGTCGTGTGGCAGACCCTGTCGCTGAAATGATGGGTTCGTTAAAGTGTGCATGTCCTGTTTATACAACATAAGGGTGGGTGGGAGGGCCCAAGGACAATTCCATCTTGCACCTCTTTTTTCTTTCATTTTTCTTTGCATCATGTGCTGTTTGGGGACAATTTTTTTGAAGTGCCATCCTGCCTGACACTGCAGTGCCACTCCTAGATGGGCCAGGTGTTTGTGTCGGCCACTTGTGTCGCTTAGCTTAGCCATCCAGCGACCTTGGTGCGCCTCTTTTTTTCTTTGCATCATGTGCTGTTTGGGGACAATTTTTTTGAAGTGCCATCCTGCCTGACACTGCAGTGCCACTCCTAGATGGGCCAGGTGTTTGTGTCGGCCACTTGTGTCGCTTAGCTTAGTCACACAGCGACCTTGGTGCGCCTCTTTTTTTCTTTGCATCATGTGCTGTTTGTGGACAAATTTTTGGAAGTGCCATCCTGCCTGACACTGCAGTGCCACTCCTAGATGGGCCTGGTGTTTGTGTCGGCCACTTGTGTCGCTTAGCTTAGCCATCCAGCGACCTCGGTGCAACTTGTAGGACTAAAAATAATATTGTGAGGTGTGAGGTGTTCAGAATAGACTGGAAATGAGTGGAAATTATGGTAATTGAGGTTAATAATACTATGGGATCAAAAAATGACCCCCAAATTCTATGACTTAAGCTGTTTTTTAGGGTTTTTTGTAAAAAACACCCGAATCCAAAACACACCCGAATCCGACAAAAAAAATTCGGTGAGGTTTTGCCAAAACGCGTCCGAATCCAAAACACGGCCGCGGAACCAAATCCAAAACCAAAACACAAAACCCGAAAAATGTCCGGTGCACATCACTACAGAGCCGCGAGGACTTGCATCAACAGATTGTAGGAGTGTGTGCTGTTGAGGCGGAGGACGTTACATACGCGGTAATAAGACGGGAGCACATTCTGCTACAGACACCTGCGGTGTGCCGAGTCCCACTGCTGTATACAGCTCTCCAAGGTCTGAGGACACTTCTCTCCCTCCTCTAGATACAGTACCTCGCTGGGAATACACGTACTGCTCCCATAGCGGAGGACTTTTATTTCTATTACAAAATGCTGCTAGACTGTGTTTAATCAGTGCACAGGTTTAAATCCTGATTGACTCTGCCGATGAAAACTAACAAATTGGGATTAATCCATATATATTGCAATTGCGGCTACCAGTAAAGTCTTATATGGACAGCTATCTATAGTCTTTTTTTATTTTAGATATATGATCCACCTCTTTTAGTAATTAATGATAAAATGTGTTATATTGCTTTATGTCATTTTATTGACTTTTTAAATATATGTATGACTAGTCATTATTGATTCAAATCAATTACTTTATTACATAAGTGTGCGAGTCAAGTGAATTCATGCCCTAATGCTTCATATAGATTATCAGCGCAGGGAGAAAGTCCTGTTCTTTCCATGTTCTGATACTAGCCAGTCCTCCCTAGCCACTGACCTCACCACACCTCACTGCCCAAAGTTATGGCACAAGTGACACTTCAGGATGTTTTGTGGCACCCGCATGGTCAGTCTCTTTCCCTCCTGTGGTACATCTTTCCTCTCAGAGGAGACATGCGTGACCTGCACATACCCAGCAAACACTGAGCCTATGGAGAGTGAACTGTGCCACATTTAGGGCTATGTTCAATTACAGTCGGATCCATTCCGACATGCATTTGTCGGAATGGATCCGACAAGGGCTATTCAATGAACGGCCATTTGCCGTTCCTGACAATCTCAAACCGACTTTAAAAAAGTCGGATTGAGATGAGGGAGCTGAGTGGAGGAGACGGGGGAGAGCAGTGGGGAGACGGGAGAGCGCAATGGGGAGACAGGGGAAAGCAGCGGTTACAGCAAAGCGTAGCAGGAGGATGGGGCACCGCTGCCAGACCTCAAGGCAGCATCCACCCGGCTCCAGTAAGCAGGACATCGCTTGCTGGAGCCGGGTGGACGCTGCCATGAGCGTTGGTGGTGCCCCATCCTCCTGCTATGCTGCTGTAGCCACTGCTCTCCCCCGTCTCCCCGCTGCTCTCCCCCATCTCCTCCTCTCAGCTCCCTCATCTCAATCCAACTTTTTTAATGTCGGATTGAGATGATCGGAAATGGGGCCAAAACCTGTCGGATTTGGACCCGTTTCTGACAGAAGCACGCGGATCGGCGGCTATACCGCTGACCCACGTGCTTTCCGACTTGTCGGAAAATTCTGGGGTGTATTGAATAGATCGGAACCCCTTCCGACTTAAATTCCTACAAGTTATTAAACTAACCTAAGCAAACTAGCTTCACAAAAGGAGGAATTGAGAAGTACCCATCTACTCCTTTTGCTAATGTTTGTATATGAAGCATGATGTAACTAAAGAAATGTTTTTGGTTTGTAATTTGTACCATTTGTCACAACAGGAGAAAAAAAAACACTTTGCCTAACCTGCATTTTGTACTGTAGCTACCAAGTCAATTTTTATAGCATCCCGACCCCATTCCCCCCCCCCCCCCCTCCCCACACACGCACCACAGGAACAAGATAATTGAATTCATGGTATAAGATATCTTGTGTATATTATACATTTACACGTGCTTTATACGATCTGATTGTTGGGGGCCAGGTCGCAGGGTAAACATAGAATTTGACAGCAGATAAGAACCACTTGGCCCATCTAGTCTGCCCCTTTTTTTTTTTTTACTATATTTTTTTAATCTCAAACCTTATTTGATTCTTATTTCTTTGTAAGGATATCCTTATGTTTATCCCTTGCATGTTTAAATTGATCTACGACCTATGATGGGAGGCTATTCCACTTGTCCATTACCTGTGAAGTAATTTTTTGTCAAATTTCCCCTGAACCTCCCCCCTCCAGTCTCAGTGCATGTCCTCGTGTCCTATTGCTTCTCTTCATTTCAGGAGAATGTTCCCCTCCTGGACTTTGTTAAAACCTTTGATGTATCTGAAAGTTTCTATCATGTTCCCCCTTTCCCTTCTCTGCTCCAAACTATACATATTGAGATTTCTTAGTCTTTCTGGGTATGTTTTGTAGGCCATGCACCATTTTAGTTGTCCTTCTTTGTACAGTCTCTAATGTATCAATTTCCTTGTGAAGATATGGCCTCCAGAAGTTAACACAGTATTCCAGATGAGGTTGTACCAATGACCTATACAGTGGCATTATTACTTCTTTCTTTTTGCTGCTGATTCCTCTCCCAATGCAGCCAAGCATCTGACTAGCCTTCCTCACTGCTTTGTTACATTGCTTACCTGCCTTTAAGTCACCTGAAATAGTGACGCCTATGGTGGTCATTCCGAGTTGATCGCATGTAGCAACTTTTTGCTGCTCATGCGATCAACTTGACGCCGCCTATGGGGGAGTGAATTTTAGCATAGCAGGGCTGTGATGCGCAGTTTCCGACCCGTTCGCACCGCAGCAAAGAACCGTTGTGTGCAAACGTGTCGGAATGACCCCCAATATCCCTTTCCTCCTCAGAAGTTTCCAGTATAGTGCCATTAATACTATATTTAGCCTTTGGATTTTTAAGACCCAAGTGCATGATTTGCATTTTTTGGCATTAAACTGTAATTGCCACACTCTTGACCATTCCTCTAGTCTACCTAGATCCTCAATCCTTCGTTTTACTCCACCTAGTGTGTCTACCCTGTTGCATACCTTTGTATCATCTGCAAAGAGGTATACTTAGCCTTTAATGCCATTTGCAATGTCACCAATAAAGATATTAAAAAGCACTGGTCCAAGTACAGATCCCTGGGGTACTCCACTGGCAACATTTCCCTCCTGTGAATGCACTTCATTTATCACATGCATGTCAGCTCCTTGCTGACATGCATCACCCTGAGCATTCATTCAATTACATTTGTCCGTAACTTCAAAAGCATATACAAACTTTATTGTGGAGTTTTGACAGTAAGTCTTACAAGTCTTACCTGTGTTAAAGTGCTGAGTGAACCAGTAAAACAGATTATCACCAAACCAAGGACGAACAGCTCTCTCTTTTTTCCCAGAATATTCGGGTATTCGTCCATGATGGCAGTGATGACAGCTTCCAGACCTCCAAACTAAGTAACATGTAGACAACAAATGGATTTAACAAAAACTAAATCCCTTGGAGATACCATAAACACACAGAGCTAGACATTGATATAGTTCCATGAGACTTTAGTATATAATCATCGTCTTATTTCGGACTTACAGTGTACAAGTGTACTTTGGTGCTATAATTGATCAATTACAAAGTGCTGACCTAAAAGTGTATTTTATTAAATATCTCTGCTAAACAAAGGGGTAAGACATTGTTTTTACATTAAGCAGACAAAATGATGATATTATTATTCTCAATATTATGTTAAGTTGAAGCCTGTTATTTTCACTGTATTACTATGTATTACAAATGTGTGTTTCTGATCCTTATAACTATTTAAAGCAGGGGTGGAGAACCTACGGCATGCGGGCCGTATAGGGGCCGCAAAGCCGTTTTTCCCCGCCCACCCGCTTGTTTGGCAGCGAGACAGTCCGGCGGCAGCGTGTCTCAGCTGTCAGGGCAGGGAGGAGAGCGCAGCTACTATGTCTGGCAGCCGCGGGTAGGATCTCAAACCAGCCGCCGGTTCGTGAGCCAATCAGAGCTCACGGACCAGCAGCCAATCAGAAGCCGCCGCTGCCGGTCCACGAGCCCTGACTGGCTCATGAACCGGCGGCTGGTTTGAGGTCCTACACGCCGCTGCAGCCAGACATAGCCGCGCTCTCCTCCCTGCCCTGACCCGACAGCTGAGACACGCCACCGCCGGACGGACCTGCGCAAGCGGTGAGCGGTCTGGCACTCTGGGGGCATTTGTATATCTGGCACTTTGGGGGCATTTGTGTATCTGCCACTCTGGGGGCATTTGTGTATCTGCCACTCTGGGGGCATTTGTGTATCTGGCACTCTGGGGGCATTTGTGTATCTGGCACTGCACTGGTATATGTGTATCTGGCACTGCACTATTGGGGGTATATGTGTATCAAGTTCCATTTTAATTGGCAACACCTAAAGGCGCGCACACTCAGTACCTCTAAGGGGCATAACTACAAGGGGCATAACTACTGGGGGCATAACTACTGGGGGGCAGGGTCATTTTTAAGTTGATCATTTTTGTATGGCCCCGAAGGATTTTATAAATATCCAAATTTCCCTTGGTAGAAAAAAGGTTCCCCACCCCTGATTTAAAGCATGAATATAATATTGCCAGAATATCAGTTGACTTACTGTACTGTCCAAACCAAGTGTGATTATCATCAGAAAAAATATAATGGCAAAGAATGTTGAGCCAACCATGTTAGCAATAGCTTCTGGGTAAGTGATGAATAGCAGGCTGGGTCCTATGGAAATAAAATGGACAAAACAATGTATTGTATATTGAAAATATATGTGTCCTGTCATATAAGTCATAAGTATTATCAAATATAAAGTTTGACCAATGTTCATTTTTGTTACAAAAGATATACGTTTCTGAGCGCCACATACAGTACATACCAATAAGTGGATGAGCTAATTAAATATAATCAAAATGCATGTAAATATTGTGTTTAGGGGCACCTTTACAAATAACAAAAGTTGTAGGTATGTATTTATTAATTGTCACCAATTAAGCAGCACCCATAGAAACACATTTCAGCTCGCCGTCTCCTGAGATGGCGAGCTGAAGTTCGGTGCCCAAAAAGGAATTTTCGCACTGTGGGCAGTATTTAGCCGGGTTTAGCCACTTTGGGTGGCTAAAGTTGGTGCTTTGGACGCATCACAAGTAATGGGCGCCCGATCAAGACAATTTAATTGCTCTGATGGGTGCCCATTACTTTTGCTGCCCCAATAAAAACTATTGAATTGTACCCAATGATGGAGATTCAAATGTTTGAAAAGTTGGTTGGGTGTCTGTTTTTTCCTGTCTATTAGATAGGAAAAAACAGACTCCCAACTGACTTTTCAAACATTTGAATCTCCCCCAATGAGTTCTTAAAATTATCACTACATGTGTAGCACCCAAATATCACAATTGAAAGGTATATAAGAATTACGACTGTCTCACTTTAATCACCTGGTACTTGAAACCATTATTGTATATTGATCCATAGGTGCAGATGCAACAATCATAATTTAACAATATCTTTTTATGAAAGGTGAATATATCAACTTTCTTACATTTAGGTTATTCTACATAAACAAATTATTCAATGAAAATATTTTGTGTGAAAACCTTCAAATAAAATCCATAAAACCAATGCGTGTGTGGGTTCCAGCACAAAGACGTGAAAACTGGTTAGTTTGGGAAAAAGAAAACTCTTCCAGTCACAAAAAGGGATAAAAATTCATTGTATAGTATATTGGGCCTGGTTCAGAGATGTACACTAATGCATTAGCAGCAGTGGTGCCCTTTCTACTGTGCACGGGATTTCAGTCGCAGGCACAAACACGACCTGAATTGGCTACTACACGCATGTGTTGCTGCCCATAAACACAGGCTGACTGTCAATTACTTTACAAATAAATCCACTCTGCGATCGTCGCCACAAGACCATGACGGCTTGTGCGCAGTGCCGATAATCACTCAACTGCAGATAAATCATCATTGCGGACAACTCTGAATCACTGCACCAAGGGAAATTTATTTTAATATAAAAGCATCATAATTGCTCCTGTAACAACAATTGATGGAAATGTTTAACACTATTTAACCTAACAGTATACAGTACCAGAGGCGTAACTAGCATGGGGCGAGCAGGGCACATGCCCTGGGCGCCGTGGCAGCCCCAGCAGAGGGGGGCGCCACCGCCACCTGCACGGGCCGCTCGCCCCATGCGACAGGGTTTCCGCCGGCGGGCTCTCCCTGGCTCCCCAGCCCCGGCTGCTGTGCCTGTCACAATGTACAGGCAGCAGCAGCTAGGACGGAGCCTCCCCCTACTCCCCCCCCCCCCCAAGCAGTGTGTAATTGTGGAAGTGCGTGTACGTGCGTGCGCGACCTCGGAGGTGCGCACGTGCGCGGCCTCGGAAGTGCGGGCGCGCGACCTCGGAGGCGGCAGGTGAGCAGACAGGCGGCGGCAGCAGTAGTTTACTGTCGAGAGGGGGGTGCGGTACAGTGTGCGTGTGTGTTAAGTGTGTGTGTGGGACAGTGTGAGTGTAAGTGAATATTTGTAGTCCTGTGTGTGGGGGAGGGAGGGGAAAGTATGAGAATGTGTGTGTAGTCTGAGTGGGTGGGTGTGGGGTTTGGGGGGTGGCCAGTCTGTGTGTGTGTGTAATCTGTAGATTACACACACACAGACTGGCCACCCCCAAACTCCACACACACCCACTCAGACTACACACACATTCTCATACTTTCCCCTCCCCCACACACACTGGACTGCAAAAATTGACACACACTCACACTGTCCCACACACACACACAGAAGAGAAGCAGAGACAATGAGATTTATTCTTCTATTTTCCTGTTAGTGATAATTTAGAACTAATGGAAGATTGACAGTGGATTAGACCTGAGAAGTGTCGTCCATTTTGTGGTAGCCGGTCTTCGAACTATAACAAGAATTTCCAAAAGTCAGTTACTAACCCTAGGATTTCCCAATTGATGGTGTGCTGAGTGACGACGCAGGGGGAGGTGATGGTGTGCTGAGTGAGTGACGACGCAGGGGAGGTGATGGTGTGCTGAGTGACGACACAGGGGGAGGTGATGGTGTGCTGAGTGACGACGCAGGGGGAGGTGATGGTGTGCTGAGTGACAACGCAGAGGTAGGTTATGTTGTGCTGAGTGACGACGCAGGGGAGGGGATGGTGTGCTGAGTGACGACGCAGGGGGAGGTGATGGTGTGCTGAGTGACGACGCAGGGGGAGGTGATGGTGTGCTGAGTCACGACGCAGGGGGAGGTGATGGTTTGCTGAGTGACGACGCAGGGCGAGGTGATGGTGTGCTGAATGACGATGCAGGGGGAGGTAATGGTGTGCTGAGTGACGACGCAGGGGGAGGTGATGGTGTGCTGAGTCACGACGCAGGGGGAGGTGATGGTGTGCTGAGTGACGACGCAGGGCGAGGTGATGGTGTGCTGAGTGACGATGCAGGGGGAGGTAATGGTGTTCTGAGTGAGTGACGACCAGTCGCGTAACCTACTTAACTTATTTTCTAATTAGCAGACAGCAGCAGCACGTAGGAAGGAGGCCCTGGAGGATTCACGCCTGCACCTGTCATCGCAGCGACCAGAGTCGTCCGCGCCGAGTGGAGAAGATGCCGCAGAAGAGGAGTCCAGCCAGACGCAGGACCGAGGAAGGACATCCAACCTTCGGTGGACCAGGACACTGCAGCAAGGGAGGAGACTGACCAGCGATGGGAGCACCGGCAGAAGACCCTGGCTGGCTTAAAGAAGACGGCACGGAACAGCGGGGAGGACGGTGCAGATCGGGATCCTGCAGCAGGGGAGAAGATTCCCCTTCGGAGCGCAGCAGACCACACTGAAAAGGGTGCATCCCCGGTGCGGTGCTCTACATCCCGGGTGGCGCCGAAGATGTGGAGTGTCGGAGGTGGCAGAAGCGCCGCAGCTTGGGGTGAGAAACCGCTGCAACCCTTCCGCTGCTAAACTCTGCAATTAATCGATTAAGGGGGTAGGCTCCCCTCACCACAGTGCCCCACAGGCCTTGTTTATTAAGGGGGTTGGATCCCCTCACTCTATGTGAATTTCGGCTCCTACCGCGTGTTATAATATGAAAGGGGCACGAGTACTAGATCGTATAATGGGTCCTACTACACTGAAGGCTACGCCCCCTTCTGAGTGGCCACAACCCCTTTTCCAGAGTGCGCGCGCCTTCGGCGCTCGCATAATTCAAACCTCCACTTTTTCATACCCCCCTTCAAAAATTTAACTTTGACCACTGCACCTATACATACACATCCTGACATCTTTATACACAGTGACACCTATTTGTGTAGGAGATGATGATGGTAAGGTGCATGTGGAATTGAAAAGAATGTTCCCAGTATGACCTGAAACAGCTGGCGTGTCATGTTGGCACATCGCCATTAGCGTGCGCACATACTTTCCTTTTGTATTTTATTTATTTTTCTCTAACGTCCTAAGTGGATGCTGGGGACTCCGTCAGGACCATGGGGTTTAGCGGCTCCGCAGGAGACAGGGCACAATAATAAAAGCTTTAGGATCAGGTGGTGTGCACTGGCTCCTCCCCCTATGACCCTCCTCCAAGCCTCAGTTAGATTTTTGTGCCCGGCCGAGAAGGATGCAATCTAGGTGGCTCTCCTGAGCTGCTTAGAATAAAAGTTTAAGTTAGGTTTTTTATTTTCAGTGAGTCCTGCTGGCAACAGGCTCACTGCTACGAGGGACTTAGGGGAGAGAAGAAAACTCACCTGCGTGCAGGATGGATTTGCTTCTTAGGCTACTGGACACCATTAGCTCCAGAGGGAGTCGGAACACAGGTCTCACCCTGGGGTTCGTCCCGGAGCCGTGCCGCCGACCCCCCTTGCAGATGCCGAAGTTGAAGAGGTCCAGAGGTCCAGAAACAGGCGGCAGAAGACTTTCAGTCTTCATAAGGTAGCGCACAGCACTGCAGCTGTGCGCCATTGTTGTCAGCACACTTCATACCAGCGGTCACTGAGGGTGCAGGGCGCTGGGGGGGGCGCCCTGGGCAGCAATGTATTATACCTTTTTTATGGCTAAAATACATCACATATAGCCCTTGAGGCTATATGGATGTATTTAACCCCTGCCAGATCTCACAAACTCCGGGAGAAGAGCCCGCCGTTTTAGGGGGCGGGGCCTATTCTCCTCAGCACACGGCGCCATTTTCCTGCTCAGCTCTGCTGTGAGGAAAGCTCCCAGGCTCTCCCCTGCACTGCACTACAGAAACAGGGTTAAAACAGAGAGGGGGGGCACTTATTTGGCGATATGATTACATATGTGAAAATGCTATAAGGGAAAACACTTGTATAAGGGGTTGTCCCTGTATAATTATAGCGTTTTTGGTGTGTGCTGGCAAACTCTCCCTCTGTCTCCCCAAAGGGCTAGTGGGGTCCTGTCCTCTATCAGAGCATTCCCTGTGTGTGTGCTGTGTGTCGGTACGTGTGTGTCGACATGTAGGAGGACGATGTTGGTGAGGAGGCGGAGCAAATTGCCTGTATTGGTGATGTCACTCTCTAGGGAGTCGACACCGGAATGGATGGCTTATTTAGGAATTACGTGATAATGTCAACACGATGCAAGGTCGGTTGACGACATGAGACGGCCGGCAAATAAATTAGTACCTGTCCAGGCGTCTCAGACACCGTCAGGGGCTTGTAAAAACGCCCATTTACCTCAGTTGGTCGACACAGACACAGACACGGACACTGACTTCAGTGTCGACGGTGAAGAAACAAACGTATTTTCCTTTAGGGCCACACGTTACATGTTAAGGGCAATGAAGGAGGTGTTATATATTTCTGATACTACAAGTACCACAAATAAGGGTATTATGTAGGGTGGGAATAATCTACTTGTAGTTTTTCCTGAATCAGATAAATTAAAGTGTGTGATGATACGTGGGTTTCCTCCGATAGAAAATTATTGGAGGTATACCCTTTCCCGCCAGAAGTGAGGGCGAGTTGGGAAACACACCTTAGGGTGGATAAGGCGCTCACACGCTTATAAAAACAAGTGGCGTTACCGTCTCCAGATACGGCCGCCCTCAAGGAGCCAGCTGATAGGAAGCTGAAAAATATCCTAAAAAGTATATACACACATACTGGTGTTATACTACGACCAGCAATCGCCTCAGCCTGGATGTGCAGCGCTGGGGGGGCTTGGTCGGATTTCCTGACTGAAAATATTGATACCCTTGACAGGAACAATATTTTATTGACTATAGAGCATTTTAAGGATGCATTTCTATATATGCGAGATGCGCAGAGGGATATTTGCATTCTGGCATCAAGAGTAGATGTGATGTCCATATCTGCCAGACGATGTTTATAGACACGACAGTGGTCAGGTGATGCAGATTCCAGACGGCACATGGAAGTATTGCCGTATAAAGGGGCGGTCCATCGGACCTGGTGGCCATGGCAACAGCTGGAAAATCCACTTTTGTTACCCCAAGTCACATCTCAGCAGAAAAGGACACAGTCTTTTCAGTCTCAGTCCTTTCGTACCCATAAAGGCAGGCGGGCAAAAGGCCAGTCATATCTGCCCAGGGTTAGAGGAAAGGGAAGAAGACTGCAGCAGGCAGCCCATTCCCAGGAACAGAAGTCCTCCACAGCTTCTGCCAAGTCCGCAGCATGACGCTGGGGCCATACAAGCGGACTCAGGTGCGGTGGGGGGTCATCTCAAGAGTTTCAGCACGCAGTGGGCTCACTCGCAAGTGGACTCCTGGATCCTACACGTAGTATCCCAGGTGTACATTGGAAATTCGAGACGTCTTCCCCTCACAAGTTCCTGAAGTCTGCTTTACCAACGTCTCCCTCCGACAGGGAGGCAGTATTGGGAAAAAATTCACAGGCTGTATTCCCAGCAGGTGATAATCAAAGTACCCCTCCTACAACAAGGGAAGGGGTATTATTCCACACTATATTGTGGTACTGAAGCCAAACGGCTCGGTGAGATCTAAAAGATTTGAACAATTACATACAAGGGTTCAAATCAAGATGGAGTCACTCAGAGCAGTGATAGCGAACCAGGACGATATGGTGTCACTGGATATCAGGGACGCTTACCTACATGTCCAAATTTTGCCCTTCTCACCAAGGGTATCTCAGGTTCGTGGTACAGAACTGTCACTATCAGTTCAGACGCTGCCGTTTGGATTGTCCACGGCACCCCGGGTCTTTACCATGGTAATGGCCGAAATGATGATTCTTCCTAAAAGAAATATGGACGCTTTCCTGATAAGGGCAAGGTCCAGAGAACAGTTGGCGGTCGGAGTAGCACTATCTCAAGTAGTTCTACGACAGCACGAGTGGATTCTAAATATTCCAAAATCGCAGCTTTTTCCGACGACACGTCTAATGTTCCTAGGAATGATTCTGGACACAGTCCAGAAAAGGATGTTTTCTCCCGGAGAAGAAGGCCAGGGAGTTATCCGAGCTAGTCAGGAACCTCCTAAAACCAGGAAAAGTATCAGTGCATCATTGCACAAGGGTCCTGTGAAAAATGGTGGTTTCTTACAAAGCGATCCCATTCGGTAGATTTCACGCAAGAACCTTTCAGTGGAATCTGCTGGGAAAATGGTCCGGATCGCATCTTCAAATGCATCAGCGGATAACCCTGTCTCCAAGGACAAGGGTGTTTTCTTCTGCGGTGGCTGCAGAGTGCTCATCTATGAAAGGGCCGTCGATTCGACATTCAGGACTGGGTCCTGGTGACCACGGATGCCAGCCTGAGTGGCTGGGGAGCAGTCACACAAGGGAAAAAAAAAAAAAAAATTCCAGGGAGTGTGATCAAGTCTGGAGACTTCTCTCCACATAAATATACTGGAGCTAAGGGCAATTTACAAGGCTCTAAGCTTAGCAAGACCTCTGCTTCAAGGTCAGCCGGTATTGATCCAGTGGGACAACATCACGGCAGTCGCCCACGTAAACAGACAGGGCGGCACATGAAGCAGGAGGGAAATGGCAGAAACTGCAAGGATTCTTCGCTGGGCGAAAAATCATGTGATAACACTCTCAGCAGTGTTAATTCCGGGAGTGGAAAACTGGGAAGCAGACTTCCTCAGCAGGCATAACCTCCACCCGGGAGAGTGGGGACTTCAGCGGGAAGTCTTCCACATGATTGTAAACCGTTGGGAAAAACCAAAGGTGGACATGATGGCGTCCCGCCTGAACAAAAAACTAGACAGATATTGCGCCAGGTCAAGGGACCCTCAGGCAATAGCGGTGGACGCTCTGGTAACACTGTGGGTGTACCAGTCAGGGTATGTGTTCCCTCCTATGCATCTCATACCAAAAGTACTGAGAATCATAAGAAGGAGATGAGTAAGAACGATACTCGTGGTTCCGGATGGGTCAAGAAGGACTTGGTACCCGGAACTTCAAGAGATGCTCACGGAAGAACCGTGGCCTCTACCTTTAAGAGAGGGGCCTTGTCTGTTCCAAGACTTACCGCGGCTGCGTTTGACGGCATGGCAGTTGAACGCCGGATCCTGAAAGGGCATTCCAGATGAAGTCATCCCTACCCTGGTCGAAGCCAGGAAGGATGTAACCGCAAAACATTTTCACCGCATTTGGCGAAAATATGTTGCGTGGTGTGAGACCAAGAAGGTCCCTACAGAGGAATTCCAACTGGGTCGTTTCCTACATTTCCTGAAAACAGGACTGTCTATGGGCCTAAAATTAGGGTCCATTAAGGTTCAAATTTCGACCCTGTCGAATTTCTTCCAGAAAGAACTGGCTTCAGTGCCTGAAGTTCAGACGTTTGTAAAAGGGGTACTGCATATACAGCCTCCTTTTGTGCCCCCAGTGGCACCTTGGGATCTCAATGTTGTTTTGAGTTTCCTAAAGTCACATTGGTTTGATCCACTCACCACTGTGGAATTAAAATATTTCACATGGAAGGTGAAGATTCTATTAGCCCTGGCTTCAGCCAGGCGTGTGTCAGAATGGGCGGCTTTATCATATAAAAGCCCTTACTTAATTTTTCATTCTGACAGGGCAGAATTGAGGACTCGTCCTCAATTTCTCCTTAAGGTGTTTTCTGTTTTTCACATGAACCAACCTATTGTGGTACCTGCGGCTACTAGGGACTTGGAGGACTCCAAGTTACTTGACGTTGTCAGGGCCCTGAAAATATATGTTTCCAGGACGACTGGAGTCAGAAAATCTGACTCGCTGTTTAGCCTGTATGCACCCAACAAGATGGGTGTTCCTGCTTCTAAGCAGACGATTGCTCGCTGGATTTGTAGTACAATTCAGCTTGCACATTCTGTGGCAGGCTTGCCACAGCCAAAATCAGTAAAAGACCATTCCACAAGGAAGTGGGCTCATCTTGGGCGGCTGCCCGAGGGGTCTCGGCTTTACAACTTTGCCGAGCTGCTACTTGGTCAGGGGCACATCCTGACTGAGGAGGACCTGGAGTTCTCTCATTCGGTGCTGCAGAGTCATCCGCACTCTCCCGCCCGTTTGGGAGCTTTGGTATAATCCCCATGGTCCTGACGGAGTCCCCAGCATCCACTTAGGACGATAGAGAAAATAAGAATTTACTTACCGATAATTCTATTTCTCATAGTCCGTAGTGGATGCTGGGCGCCCATCCCAAGTGCGGATTGTCTGCAATACTTATACATAGTTATTGTTACAAAAATCGGGTTATTCTTGTTGTGAGCCATCTTTTCAGAGGCTCCTTCGTTGTTATCATACTGTTAACTGGGTTCAGATCACAGGTTGTACGGTGTGATTGGTGTGGCTGGTATGAGTCTTACCCGGGATTCAAAATCCTTCCTTATTGTGTACGCTCGTCCGGGCACAGTATCCTAACTGAGGCTTGGAGGAGGGTCATAGGGGGAGGAGCCAGTGCACACCACCTGATCCTAAAGCTTTTATTATTGTGCCCTGTCTCCTGCGGAGCCGCTAAACCCCATGGTCCTGACGGAGTCCCCAGCATCCACTACGGACTATGAGAAATAGAATTATCGGTAAGTAAATTCTTATTATTTATTATTATTTTTATTTTTATTTATTTATTTATTTATTTTGGGGGGGCGCCATTTTTGATCTTGCCCTGGGCTCCAAAACCCCTAGTTACGCCTCTGTACAGTACATATTTTGTAGAACTGCAGTTAACATACATACACAAAGCGGACAATGCCCACCTTTATCCTTTGCAACATCTTCCACTTCAACATCACGCATTTCAGCCATATAACCTAGCACTGTGAAAATAACAAAGCCAGATAGGAAGCTGGTCAAACAGTTCACTGCACTGGTGATAATAGCGTCTCTGAAAGGCATAAAAATAGACACAAGGTTTGAGTTAATGACACATTAAAAATCCATGTAATTTAAGCATAATTTACTAATAAATATTTTATAGATACAGTATTATAATTTCTCACTCCTTGTCAATCAGGGTTTCATATATCAACAGTGACAATAAACAAATATCCTCAAGAACAAATTGGTCTGTATGTATCGTATATTTATTTAGCCAATGCCATATATGCAGTGCTTAGAGTGGTCCTAGAAAGGTGGTGGAACCCAACTGTGGGTGCCACACCCCTAGCAAGTAGCAACCCCCACCTGGTAGATGCCATACCCTAGCCCCTCCTACCTGACAGATGCCACACCCCTAGTCCCTTCCCTTTTAGTGTCACTATCCAGGATCATTTGCCATAACGCAGCATCTACTGTAATACGTTACCAGCCTGGGGTCTCAAATGGCAGCACTAGAAGTATGCAAAGGTGGGACTATTGTTGTGTATTACAGTTTACACTTTCAGCCATTTCACAGACACAACAGACAGCAATCAGACATTGTAGATAATGGTCTAGTGAGAACTCTGGATAAACAGGGGGTCTCAGGAACCAGTGCCACCAGCGAGTAACACCACCTCTGCCTTGTGTCTGTCAGTACCTGGCCTGCTCTATATACATCCAATCGTCATTTCATTAGTCACAAAGAAACAGACTTGTATATGAGACCTGCAGAGCATTCTTGCACAGAGCAGTTAGAAACAGGTGCAATACATGACTATGCGCATTGAGTCCTGTTGGACAAAGGGGGTAATTCCAAGTTGATCGCAGCAGGAATTTAGTTAGCAATTGGGCAAAACCATGTGCACTGCAGGGGAGGCAGATTTTACATGTGCAGAGAGAGTTAGATTTGGGTGGGGTGTGTTCAATCTGCAATCTAATTTGCAGTGTAAAAATAAAGCAGCCAGTATTTACCCTGCACAGAAACAAAATAACCCACCCAAATCTAACTCTCTCTGCAAATGTTATATCTGCCTCCCCTGCAGTGCACATGGTTTTGCCCAATTGCTAACTAAATTTCTGCTGCGATCAACTTGGAATTACCCCCAAAGAGCGCAATATAAATACAATTATTATTATTATTATTATTATTATTATTATTATTGCTATGGTGTATGAGTCAGGATTCTAAGCAAGTGTAAACAATACTTTCATGGGATTGGTATCAGAATCCCAACGCTTGGTATGCCGGCATTCAGAATACCGACAGAGGCATCCTGATGTGCAGGATCCCGACACCTAGTAAGTATCCTAACCATCCCCTTCTACCCCCCTAACCCTACATTCCCACAGCATGACCCTAATCTCCACCTCCTCTCCCCCCACAGCCTGACCCTAACTCTCCCCCCTCAGCCTATCCCTAACCCTCCCTGGTGGTGCCTAAACCTAAACTTCCCCCGTAGTCTTAGCCTATGTAGCAGCATCCCTCACTCTGCCATTATATCATAATCAGTGAATGATGCTGCTACATTGCTCTCTTCCACCCAATATTGTTCACTTTAGCCAACCCAGGAGGCACATTTAATGGCAGATGCTAAGTGTAAGATTATTTATTATATAAGTCACGTGAAGGTATGAAATATACAGGTATGTGGTGATACCTGTATCACTGCCTGTATGTTTCATATTGTATGTACTATAATTATACTTTCATGTGACATATATAATAAATAGTCTTACACTGTAAGCATCTGCCATTAAACATGTCTGCCGAGCTGGCTAAAGAGAACAATATTGGGTGGCCCTTAGAAGAGAGCAATGTAGTAGCATCACTCAATTATAAACTTACAGTAAATATTTTATATGCAAATGCATGTGTTTTTAACCTCTTATTATTTGTGGAGGCGCAGCAGCAATGTGAATATAAGTCTGTTTCCCTCCTTCCCTTCCCTCAGCATCTGCATGGCTGGGTAATCACAGTAAGTGCGTTTCCTCCTGCTCGTGGTGTGGGCGGGCTAAATCAATCATTCCCTTTATAGCGACTCCTACCCACCACCACATCATTGACATGGGTGGCCATGGCTCCGGTGTGTGGTGCATAGGGAATCCCCGAAATTGAAGCCATCCTCAGCCTCCCTTTGTTGGATTCTCAGCCTTCCATTGTCGGATTCTTTCCGACAGCCCCAAGCTTAGCACTTGAAGCCTGCCGCGGCGCTGCCTCAGCAGCTCAGGCTGACAGTCTGAGCCTCCTACGTCCTTTTGGCAGCGCAGAGAGGACTATTAATCCTACTTCAGTTTGTTTAATGGAGGCACTGCCTGTGATTGTGTTTCAGTTATTAGTTAAGGTGGGCGGGAGGTCCGCCTCCAATTAGAAGCAGTTCCGCCCCGTTCCGGCCCACTTTAACCTCTGCATATATGTATATTAGCATATACCACCTTACTTAGGATTCTTTTGGACAGTCCCGATATCCTTTGTGAGGAGTCTAAAGGCTTGCTCATTCTGGACGGACAGTGTCCGGAAATCCTATGGGGTGCGGCACTGGCAGCATTGCTGACTGAGGCATTTAAAGGGGCTTGAAGGAGCTCTGGGCTGGCAAATAAGAGCATAAGGGAGCTCTGGGCTTGCATGAAAGTTTTATAACAAAATCAAGTACTGTAGGATGTGAATTATTCCATCTGCTTAATCAGGAGGACACTCATTTGGTGCGGTATTTCCCAGCTCATTTTGACTGCATAAAGGTTTAGTTGTAATTAGCATTGTCACAGCATTTACATGCTACAGATGGGTCCTCCGTTGTCTTGGCTCTATCTGCGCCTAGACAGAGGTTTAGTAACGCCTACGCGATAGCTTAGGTTGCTGAGTTTAATCACGGACAGGCACATTGAGGCACGACTAGATAACCAGCAAGCAATACACATCTCCACCACTGAGTGGCTAATACTCCACTAATCCAGTACCTTAGGTCGAATAGCGGCAGATTGATCTACAAGCTCTGGCAAATGGTCAGTGACGACTGTAATGTTAATATACAGTCCTGTACTGCATACTGTACACACAGATGGTGACCAATGGTCATATGGAGAGAGTTAAAAAAATAGTTTATACAGATACAAACTAACATGTTAAAACACGTGTATGCAGACGCAACTAAAGATTGTGTGTGCAGACGCAACTAATGTTTGAAAGGAATAATGTAGCTCATTGACTTTAAAGTATGTACAGTGCACTAAATACCGTGCTTTTGAAATATGAGCGTCCGATTCCCCTAAGGCATAAACCAACACCAATGGGAAGGAATCGCTCTTTGCAGTACTTTTACACATAAACTTGTGAATCTTCCATGCAGTGTTGTGGGCTAGCGATGAAGGCTCCAGCCTGCCATGTTGAGAGTCCCGGGTTCGATTCCCAAAGTGCCCATTTTTTTTTGTGTTCCTGTGACATTCACTTTATTATTATTTTATTTTCTGTGTAATCCATTGTAAAACATTCAATGGAAGGGTGCACACAGGTTTTACACAAATCAGGGTAAATCTACAGGAGCGACTCATTCGCTATCTAAAATACACAGCAGTAATGAGCACCTATAGACATACCAGTAAATATAAATTAGTGTATTCTGATGCAACTAACTGTTTGAGCAACACAGTACTGTAGATCGTCAGCGTTAGAGAATCTGTGTTGTGAGAATCTGTGTTGTACTTAATGAGTGGGGATCACTGCTACTGTACCATTTACACATCTACATTATCAACGCGACTGCAGTTCTCTATGTGATTTTCATACACAGTATACTATTGCACATGTCTTGTAACCTGACCTGTCTACTGCATGAACTGTGCAGGTTCCAAGGGGGAAAGGGCGATGGGGGTAGAGGGAGGCAGTGGAAAATACCATGCTTTTGAAATAAAGTATGAGCGTCCGTGTCCCCTAAGGCATAAACCAACATCAATGGGAAGGAATCGCTCTTTGCAGTACTTTTACACATGAACTTGTGAATTTTCCATGCAGTGTTGTGGTCTAGCGATGAAGGCTCCCACCTGCCACGCTGAGAGTCCCAGGTTCGATTTCCAAAGTGCCAAAAAAAAATTGTGTGTTCTCCCGTGACAGTCACTTTATTATTATTTTTTTCTACTTCTGTGTATCCATTGCAAAACATTCAATGGAAGGGTACACACAGATTTCACACAAATCAGGGTAAAACTGCAGGAGCGACTCATTCGCTATCTAAAATACACAGCAGTAATGAGCACCTGTAGACATACCAGTAAATATAAATTAGTGTATTCTGATGCAACTAACTGTTAGATCAACACAGTACTATAGATCGTTGGCATTTAGAGAATCCGTGTTGTGAGAATCTATGTTGTACGTTACAAGCTGTTCGTGCTAATTAGTACACTAATAGAACATACTGTACAGAGATACTAAGGACGGTGATTTGGCATCCAGGAACTTAAGGAGGAGCTTTTTATCTCTCGCCATTGTAATCTTTCTAAGTATAACAGAGAGAGATAAAAGCTCCCCCTAAGTTCCTAGATGCCAAATCACCGTTCTTAGTATCTCTGTACAGTATGTTCTATTAGTGTACTAATTAGCACAAACAGCTTGTAACGTACAGCGGCAAGATTAATCTTTCTATGTATAATGCAGAGAGAGATAAAAGCTCCTCCCTAAGTTCCTGGATGCCAAATCACCGTACTTATTATCTCTGTACAGTATGTTCAATTAGTGTACTAATTAGCATGAACAGCTTGTAACGTACAGCGGCAAGATTAATCTTTCTATGTATAATGGAGAGAGAGAAAAGCTCCTCCCTAAGTTCCTGGATGCCAAATCACCATCCTTGGTATTTCTGTACAGTATTTTCTATTAGAGTACTAATTAGCACGAACAGCTAATTAGTACCCTAATAGAACATACTGTACAGAGATACTAAGGACGGTGATTTGGCATCCAGGAACTTAGGGAAGAGCTTTTATCTCTCTCCATTATACATAGAAAGATTAATTTTGCCGCTGTACATTACAAGCTGTTCATGCTAATTAGTACAGTAATAGAACATACAGTACTGTACAGAGATACTAAGGATGGTGATTTGGCATCCAGGAACTTAGGGAGGAGCGTTTATCTCTCTCCATTGTAATCTTTTGAAGTATAATGGAGAGAGATAAAAGCTCCTTCCTAAGTTCCTGGATGCCAAATCATCGCGCTTGGTATCTCTGTATAGTATTTTTTTTTTTAAGTTTCTTTATTGAGTCATCATGCGGTAAGAGAACAATAAGAAGTCAATAACAGTAGTCATTCGTTGTACACAATATTGTTGCTATACATTACAATATATGTTATCTCAAATAAAACAATATCAATGTTTGTTGTGCGATATCTGTGTCATTTTGTTTCACCAATGGAACATCTAAACCTTAAAGTTAATATAATAGCCTTGAAGGGAGCCGCCAACCAACCCTTGGCATCAATACAGGGAAACAGGTGGATCTTGTGCTGCCAACCTTGTTAAATACCACGTGGTGTTTTTTAGGCTAGGATGTATTTGTTGTCGTGTGGTGAGAGGGAGAGCAGAAATATACAATTCCCATAGTGTAAAAAAACGATCCACCTGTTTGCCCTTGTCCACTATCTCTTCCACCCAATCCATCAGGAACAGATGATATATTTTAGTTAAAAATAAAGGTATCTGCGGAGGCATAGTGTCTATCCACCCCTGGAGAATTGTCTTCTTCCCTGCTGCGCTAAGGGCTACAAGCAATTTTTTACATTCTAGGGCCATTCTAAGATTCGGATCTATAATGCCCAGAATTTCCCATTCTGGTGTGAACGGTACGTAGGTTATTAATTTGGCTTCAGCATAGCGCCTAACGAGATGCCAAAAGTATTGAATTATTGGGCAAGCCCATAAACAATGATAAGTGTCAGCTTCAGACTGATGGCATTTCGGGCAAGAATGATTTCCAGAGGTTCCCATTCGGAAACGTCGCAGAGGGGACAGATATGTATTGTGATACACATTCAAAAATAGTTCTGTATACATGCTGGCTGGCAAAACTTTGCACGAGAACATTAGGGATTTTTCCAGTGTAGGCATTGTTAATCCAGGGAAGTGACTTAACCACTTGGACATTCCTCCGGTAATTTTGGCATGATCTAAGATTTTCCTTAAGAAAGTATAATGATAAGAGATAGATTTGTGTTGTGGGACCGGGTATGATAAAAGGCTGTCTAGGGGGTTATTCCAATCTGCTATTGTAAAGTGCTTGAGAACATGATGTATGCAAAATCACACTTGTATAAATGCTAAGGGGTATGGGCTGATCATAACAATTGTCGAGGATATCTCAGAAAAGGTCAATATTCTTTGATCCTCTGCAGAAACCAAAGATCGAATAGTATGTATCCCAGCCAATCTCCACATGGTGAAGGAGTGAGCAGCCATGCCGCCTAGAAATTCGAGGTTTTGGAGTAAGGGTAGATGGAGGGAATGGTATTGATTTAATTTAGCATTATGGCGCAGAATGTGCCACAATTTTCTGGTAGTCCACAGGAGTGGGTTGGATTTTATATAATCCGGAATTTCCTGGTCATGTTGGTGAAGGAAGCATGTCAGATCTATGCCTTGCAAGAAATTTTGTTCTAGTGATTTGTTCGTATAAACCAAACTTTTTTGTATCCAGTCTCTTAGGTGTCTTAAGAGAGAAGTGTGATTATATATTTCAATCTCGGGGAAGTTAATTCCTCCATTCGATTTGGGCTGAGTCAACCTTCGCAAACTATCCTGGCTCTGCCTCCTTTCCAAATAAATTTCTAATGAGTGTGTTAATGGATTGAGTGTCTGTTTTTGTGGGCAAGACTGGAAGTGTCTGTAATGGATAGAGTAAGCGGGGGATGGCTACCATTTTAAGTAAGTTGGCCCTGCCCAACTAAGATACTGGAAGACGGTCCCATCCCTTTATATCAGCTGACAGGGTATTTATAGCTTTACTGACATTTATTTTGTATAAATGGTCAATGTTTCGTGGTATCATTATTCCCAAGTAAGGGATATGCGTATTGACCCATTGTTAAGGATACTGAGCAATCCATCACGTGTTAGTGGTAGTCCCACATAGCAGCATTGCTCTGGATTTGTCCATGTTTATGCTAAAACCCGAAATAGATCCAAATAACCGGATCTTGTCGAGTATCTGTTGAAGAGTCTGTTCAGGATTGCAGATATATAGAAGTATATCATCGGCGAATGCAGATAGTTTAATTTCCTGTGTACCTATTTTGATTCCCTGGAATGTTGTCCATTCTTGGAGTATACGCAATAAAGGATCTAGTGCCAGATTAAACAATAAAGGGGATAAAGGACAACCCTGGCGGGTGCCCCTTTCTAGGTAAAATCTCGGCCCTCTAACTCTATTTATGAGGAGAGAGGCAGAAGGTCTATTGTAAATATACCGTATATAGGCCCTCATTCCGAGTTGTTCGCTCGTTCTTTTTCATCGCATCGCAGTGAAAATCCGCTTAGTATGCATGCGCAAAGTTCGCACTGCGACTGCGCCAAGTAACTTTACTATGAAGAAAGTATTTTTACTCACGGCTTTTTCTTCGCTCCGGCGATCGTAATGTGATTGACAGGAAATGGGTGTTACTGGGCGGAAACACGGCGTTTCAGGGGCGTGTGGCTGAAAACGCTACCGTTTCCGGGAAAAACGCAGGAGTGGCCGGAGAAACGGTGGGAGTGCCTGGGCGAACGCTGGGTGTGTTTGTGACGTCAACCAGGAACGACAAGCACTGAACTGATCGCACAGGCAGAGTAAGTCTGGAGCTACTCTGAAACTGCTAAGTAGTTAGTAATCGCAATATTGCGAATACATCGGTCGCAATTTTAAGAAGCTAAGATTCACTCCCAGTAGGCGGCGGCTTAGCGTGTGTAACTCTGCTAAATTCGCCTTGCGACCGATCAACTCGGAATGAGGGCCATAGTCAAGAAATTTTGTTTCGAAGCCCCTGCTTTCTGAGACTGTGTATAAATGTGGCCATAACACCATATCGAACACTTTGTTAGCGTCAAGACTTAAGAGCATTTTTGAATCAGCATGGGAATTTTGGGATGTTATCACTGCAGCCAAAGCTGTACGAATATTCTTGACTGCGTGTCGGCCCTGTACAAACCCCATCTGAGTAATAGTGAGAATATCGGGAAGAATAACTTGGAGCCGTGTTGCCATAATTTTTGCCAAAATGTTATAGTCAACGTTCAGGAGACTAATAGGTCTATATGAAGAAAGTAACGTTGCGTCCCTGTCTGGCTTTGGTAGAAGGTTTATATGTGCTTCATTAAAAAAGGGAGATGGACAATTTTTTTCGTGTATAGCGTGGAACAGTTCCAATAATGAGGGGGTAATATGCGGTTGTAGTATACGATAGTAGTCGCCTGAAAGGCCTGTCGGGCCTGGGGATTTACCATGAGGTAAATGTGAGATAGTGCTGTTGATTTCCTCCATTGTGATTTCACCCACCAGGGCTTCCCGTTGATCAGAAGTTAAAGGAGGTAATACGGTATGTGTAAGTAGGTGTTTCTGAATATCAGTATCTACCAGTGAGGAACTGAATAACGTTGTAAAGTAGTCTTGAAACTGAGATGCAATTTCCTGGGATTTAGTAATAATGATGCCAGTTGTAGGGTGTTTTAATGCAGTTATTGTATGACGTTTTCTAGGGGGTCGAGACATGACTGCAAGCAACCTACCCGCCTTATTCCCCCATCTATAGAATTCGTTTTTCGTGTAATCAATGGAATGTTTTGCTTGTGTTGCTAGGTATGTTTCCAGCAGTTGTCGCGCTTATCTGTATGTAGTTAGCGTGTCTTCCGATGGAGTAGAGACATATGCCTGAAAGGTTTCTGACATTACTGTCCTTAATGCAATATACTCTGCCTTAGTCTCCTTTTTTTTGGCAACATAGCTTATTATATGCCCCCTCATCACTGCCTTAGAGGCATTCCAAAAGATGTCAGGTCTGTCTCAGTAGTCTAGATTCTCGTTGACGAAATTCGTCCAGTGATAAGTGAGATATAATTTAAATTCTTCTGAATTAGCCAAAAATTGTGGGAATCGCCTGCATAGTATTTTCTGTTAGAGTACTAATTAGCACGAACAGCTAATTAGTACCCTAATAGAACATACTGTACAGAGATACTAAAGACGGTGATTTGGCATCCAGGAACTTAGGGAGGAGCTTTTATCTCTCTCCGTTATACATAGAAAGATTAATCTTGCCACTGTACGTTACAAGCTGTTCGTGCTAATTAGTACACTAATAGAACATACTGTACAGAGATACAAAGGATGGTGATTTGGCATCCAAGAACTTAGGGAGGAGCGTTTATCTCTCGCCATTGTAATCTTTCTAAGTATACAAGTATAAATAGCTTGTAACGTACAGCGGCAAGTTTAATCTTTGTATGTATAATGGAGAGAGATAAAAGCTCCTCCCTAAGTTCCTGGATGCCAAATAACTGTCCTTAGTATCTCTGTACAGTATGGAGGTCATTCCGAGTTGTTCGCTCGCAAGGCGATTTTAGCAGAGTTGCTCACGCTAAGCCGTCGCCTACTGGGAGTGAATCTTAGCATCTTAAAATTGCGAACGATGTATTCGCAATATTGCGATTACACACCTCGTAGCAGATTCTGAGTAGCTTCAGACTTACTCGGCATCTGCGATCAGTTCAGTGCTTGTCGTTCCTGGTTTGACGTCACAAACACTCCCAGCGTTCGCCCAGACACTCTTCCGTTTCTCCGGCCACTCCTGCGTTTTTTCCGGAAACGGTAGCGTTTTTTCCCACACGCCCATAAAACGGCCTGTTTCCGCCCAGTAACACCCATTTCCTGTCAATCACATTACGATCGCCAGAACGATGAAAAAGCCGTGAGTAAAATTACTAAGTGCATAGCAAATTTACTTGGCGCAGTCGCAGTGCGGACATTGCGCATGCGCATTAAGCGGAAAATCGCTGTGATGCGAAGATTTTTACCGAGCGAACAACTCGGAATGAGGGCCTATGTTCTATTAGTGTACTAATTAGCATGAACAGCTTGTAACATACAACACAGATTCTCTAACGCCGATGATCTACAGTACTGTGTTGCTCGAACAGTTAGTTCTGTCAGAATACACTAATTTATATTTACTGGTACTGTATGTCTACAGGTGCTCATTACCGCTGTGTATTTTAGATAGCGAATGAGTCGCTCCTGCAGATTTCCCTTGATTTGTGTAAAATCTGTGTGCACCCTTCCATTGAATGTTTTACAATGGATTACACAGAAAATAAAATAATAATAAAGTGAATGTCACGGGAACACACAAAAATAAAAAGATTGGCACTTTAGGAATCGAACCCGGGACTCTCAGCGTGGCAGGCAGGAATCTTCATCGCTAGCCCATGACACTGTATATAGCCAGGACCACTGATAATAATCACCTTCTATGCTGTTCAGTTCTACAGTATGTCTGACACATCAGCTACAAGGTTTTCAATTACAGCCACTGTATCAGATCTCCCCCACATGGAAGTTGTAGAGCAATGGGCAAAAAAAGTAGAACATTTTTGTTGATGGAAGGTATTTATTGAGATTCACATTAAAATACTGCAGATAACCTCTTACAGGTATTAAACATGTTTACTTATCATCACACAGATATTAGCTTTTCAGCATTTGCAGGGGTGCTCTTCAACATGTTTACTAGTATTTTACAGATTATTGTTTTTTTAACATCTATTGAACCACAAAAGTGGAACCAAAACTCTGATGACCTGTGAGGCTGTATTGTAGTGTCCTACCTGTAACAATTGTTGTTGAATTGATTGTAACTTGCCAGTGCTAAGAGAACTCCAAATCCCGGCCCCAGAGAGAAAAATATCTGGGTTGCAGCATCCACCCACACCTGGAAAATGAGAGCACACAGTTAAGAATTCCTTCTATAGATGAGTCCTCGTACAGCTTTGCTCTGGGCATGCTATCCAGACATCCTAGCCGCAGCATGTAAATACCGCATGTTGGCGTGCTAAGATGCGAGTGAGTGTATATAGTCACAGATGTAAATCTCCGGAGCAGCAGTGAACAGTGATTTTATTTTGTTTGTTCCTGATGATAATGATAATTTGTCTTTTTAGTAATACTGCACGAGTGGTGTACCCATGCTGAGACTACCGTAGTAGTCCCGTGCATTCCTATGTATTGTGTAGCTCCCATACTGCTCAGCCTTCACACTACTTGGTGCTATCTGCTAAATTTCTACTAAATCACACAACCAGTCTGTTTAATAATATTTCACAAGTGGTGTTCTCATCTGCTATAGAACAAGTTGCACACACACATTAACACAGTAATTGATGCAATGTACTACAGTACTGTCTGTAGGTGCTATAAAGTCGCATGTGCAGTCTTTAATAAAAATTAGATGCTTTCATGCTGAAACTAGTTATCCCAGGCATCCCTGTGTATTGCAGCTCTGGTACTGCTCAGCCTACACACTACTTGCTGCTGTCTTAGATGGACATTATTTCATTAATAAGACATTGGAAGAAGCCATTTGTTAAGACTGAACCAAAACCAATTCACTAGGTACCAGATACACCATTGTATAAGGGTCACAAAGGCATGAGGCTGGACACATTTCATTAAAAGTTATCACCCTGGGATAAATATTACCAATTTATTAATGTACACTAATAATTAATGTGAGCCATGTAATAAAAAATAGGGCCGTGACTATGCACATCAGAGGCGGAACTAGTGATTGTGCATTGCAGTGAAGGGGTCAACAGTGTGCCCCAACTGCCCGTCCCTACTCAACACCACAAGCCGCCAGTCCCCCAGTAGTGTAGAATGACCAGCTGAGGCTAATACCCCTTTTCCACCTGAGTACCGGGTCCAATCCGCGATGTTTAACCCGACGTTTCCACTGCACTTTGACACGGGTTATTCCCGAGTCTGATCTGTTTCCACTTAACCCTAGTAAGCTCTGTAAAAGCCTATTGATGTCATTAAAAAATTACTTTTTACTGTCTCATCAAGATGATGTCACCAAAAAGGAACAAAGCCACAATAACTTTATTGTCTAATACTGCCTGGATAATATTTACATTATATTATCCAATCATATAAATATACTGTTTGATAGAGCCCTGAAAATGAAAATAAAACTTATTTCAGATTCCTTAAAATAGTATGAATATGCAGGTATTTTGAAAAAGTATATTAAGTCATTCCAGGCTACTCCCAATGGCTTTTACACAGTGACCGTGAGAAAGCAGAAGTGATTCAGAGAGATGTCAACTCCACATTTAGAAGCTGCTGCGAGCCTGCATGTGCCCAGCGTGTCTCCTAGAGATGACATCATCTTCCTGTGCCCCAGAAGCACCAATCAGCGTCTCAGAGCGTTATTCGGGTCTAAAAACACGTGTAATGACCGTTTCCACTGCACGATAACCCGGGTCATTAACGTGTTCAACGCAGGTAGATATTCGGGTAGGATTCCAGGGTCACTCAACCCGTGTTGAGCTGTTTCCACTTACCAAAAACACGGGTAAATTTAGCTAGTGGAAAAGGGGTATAATAAGCTGCTGACTGAGTCAGGTCCAGCAGGTGGGGAAGAAGGGGCTGTGATCCCCTCCCCTTTCAACCCCTGCTTCCTTTTTTACTAAGGCAGTTTTTGCTCCCGGGGCAGGGATCTGACGTCACAATCTTGTTACCATCCTTGCTGTTAAACCCAAGGAAGGAGAAGCTGTGCTGTAGTTCTCAGCCCAGGTGAGTAAATTGTAATATACAGTATTTGTCATCCATTGCCTGTCACCTTCTCCCTGTTGTCCTCTTCTGGTCACCCACTGACTGTCCTTGGCATCACCCATTGGGCGGTATTCAATTATTTTAAACCCCTTCCACACCCATTCTGTTTATGCTGATGGGCGAGGTATATTCATTTCAGCTCACTACCCCCGGGGTAGCGAGGGCACCCAATTCTTTACGCAGTTAAACCTGATTACTATGGGCGCGATACGCGCGATATTGGGTATCACTTTAGAAAGAAGATTGGTAGTGATATATCATTTGAATACCGCCCATTGTGTCTCTACGTCACCCTCTTTATCACCCACTGCCTTTCCCTGGCATCACCAACTGCCTGTCCCCCACTCACTGTCACCCTCTCCCTGACTTCACCCACTGCTGGTTATTCTCTCCTGGTCACCCACTGTCTCTCCCTGCTGGCATTACCCACTGCTAAAAGTTACAGTATTTCAGCACAACTGGGATGAGCCATTTATAATAATACAATCTATTACTTCACCTGGAACCAGTGATATCACAAAAGCTATAAGATACAATGTGGTAGTTATGACAGAAACTAAAGAATTTTAGGGCAGATGTATTAACCTGGAGAAGGCATAATTAATTGATAAACCAGTGATATGAGCAAGGGGATAAATGCTAGAGATGAGCGGGTTCGGTTTCTCTGAATCCGAACCCGCACGAACTTCATGCTTTTTTTCACGGGTCCGAGCGACTCGGATCTTCCCGCCTTGCTCGGTTAACCCGAGCGCGCCCGAACGTCATCATGACGCTGTCGGATTCTCGCGAGACTCGGATTCTATATAAGGAGCCGCGCGTCGCCGCCATTTTCACACGTGCATTGAGATTGATAGGGAGAGGACGTGGCTGGCGTCCTCTCCGTTATAGTAGAAAAGAGTAAAGACTGAGTGACTTAGTTATAATTGTGGGGAGGATTGGGGACGGGGAGCAGCTGTTAGGGAGTACAGTGATTTAGATTAGGAGAGAGAGAGAGAGAGAGATTGACCTGATTTACTGGAGCTTAGGAGTACTGTAGAAGAGAGTGCAGAGTTTACTAGTGACTGACCACAGTGACCACCAGACAGTGCAGTTTTATTTAATATATCCGTTCTCTGCCTGAAAAAAACGATACACACAGTGACTCAGTCACATACCATATCTGTGTGCACTGCTCAGCCCAGTGTGCTGCATCATCTATGTATATATTATATATCTGACTGTGCTCAGCTCACACAGCTTATAATTGTGGGGGAGACTGGGGAGCACTGCAGTGCCAGTTATAGGTTATAGCAGGAGCCAGGAGTACAAGACAGTCACATACCATATCTGTGTGCACTGCTCAGCCCAGTGTGCTGCATCATCTATGTATATATTATATATCTGACTGTGCTCAGCTCACACAGCTTATAATTGTGGGGGAGACTGGGGAGCACTGCAGTGCCAGTTATAGGTTATAGCAGGAGCCAGGAGTACATATTATATTAAAATTAATTAAACAGTGCACACTTTTGCTGCAGGAGTGCCACTGCCAGTGTGACTGACCAGTGACCTGACCACACTGACCACCAGTATAGTTAGTAGTATACTATATTGTGATTGCCTGAAAAAGTTAAACACTCGTCGTGTGACTTCACTTGTGTGGTGTTTTTTTTTTTATTCTATAAAAAACTCATTCTGCTGACAGACAGTGTCCAGCAGGTCCGTCATTATATAATATATATACCTGTCCGGCTGCAGTAGTGATATATATATATTTTTTATATCATTATTTATCATCCAGTCGCAGCAGACACAGTACGGTAGTTCACGGCTGTAGCTACCTCTGTGTCGGCACTCGGCAGTCCGTCCATAATTGTATACCACCTAACCGTGGTTTTTTTTTCTTTCTTCTTTATACGTACATACTACGACATCTCTTTATCAACCAGTCTATATTAGCAGCAGACACAGTACAGTACGGTAGTTCACGGCTGTGGCTACCTCTGTGTCGGCACTCGGCAGTCCGTCCATAATTGTATACCACCTAACCGTGGTTTTTTTTTCTTTCTTCTTTATACATACATACTACGACATCTCTTTATCAACCAGTCTATATTAGCAGCAGACACAGTACAGTACGGTAGTTCACGGCTGTGGCTACCTCTGTGTCGGCACTCGGCAGTCCGTCCATAATTGTATACCACCTAACCGTGTTTTTTTTTTCTTTCTTCTTTATACATACATACTACGACATCTCTTTATCAACCAGTCTATATTAGCAGCAGACACAGTACAGTACGGTAGTTCATGGCTGTGGCTACCTCTGTGTCGGCACTCGGCAGTCCGTCCATAATTGTATACCACCTAACCGTGGTTTTTTTTTCTTTCTTCTTTATACATACATACTACGACATCTCTTTATCAACCAGTCTATATTAGCAGCAGACACAGTACAGTACGGTAGTTCACGGCTGTGGCTACCTCTGTGTCGGCACTCGGCAGTCCGTCCATAATTGTATACCACCTACCCGTGGTTTTTTTTTCTTTCTTCTTTATACATACATACTACGACATCTCTTTATCAACCAGTCTATATTAGCAGCAGACACAGTACAGTACGGTAGTTCACGGCTGTGGCTACCTCTGTGTCGGCACTCGGCAGTCCGTCCATAATTGTATACCACCTAACCGTGGTTTTTTTTTCTTTCTTCTTTATACATACATACTACGACATCTCTTTATCAACCAGTCTATATTAGCTATATGTCTATATGTGCTGATTGGGGAGGGTTTTTTGGAAGGGACATCCTGCGTGACACTGCAGTGCCACTCCTAAATGGGCCCGGTGTTTGTGTCGGCCACTAGGGTCGCTAATCTTACTCACACAGCTACCTCATTGCGCCTCTTTTTTTCTTTGCGTCATGTGCTGATTGGGGAGGGTTTTTTGGAAGGGACATCCTGCGTGACACTGCAGTGCCACTCCTAAATGGGCCCGGTGTTTGTGTCGGCCACTAGGGTCGCTAATCTTACTCACACAGCTACCTCATTGCGCCTCTTTTTTTCTTTGCGTCATGTGCTGATTGGGGAGGGTTTTTTGGAAGGAACATCCTGCGTGACACTGCAGTGCCACTCCTAAATGGGCCCGGTGTTTGTGTCGGCCACTAGGGTCGCTAATCTTACTCACACAGCTACCTCATTGCGCCTCTTTTTTTCTTTGCGTCATGTGCTGATTGGGGAGGGTTTTTTGGAAGGGACATCCTGCGTGACACTGCAGTGCCACTCCTAAATGGGCCCGGTGTTTGTGTCGGCCACTAGGGTCGCTAATCTTACTCACACAGCTACCTCATTGCGCCTCTTTTTTTCTTTGCGTCATGTGCTGATTGGGGAGGTTTTTTTGGAAGGGACATCCTGCGTGACACTGCAGTGCCACTCCTAAATGGGCCCGGTGTTTGTGTCGGCCACTAGGGTCGCTAATCTTACTCACACAGCTACCTCATTGCGCCTCTTTTTTTCTTTGCGTCATGTGCTGATTGGGGAGGGTTTTTTGGAAGGGACATCCTGCGTGACACTGCAGTGCCACTCCTAAATGGGCCCGGTGTTTGTGTCGGCCACTAGGGTCGCTTATCTTACTCACACAGTCAGCTACCTCATTGCGCCTCTTTTTTTCTTTGCGTCATGTGCTGTTTGGGGAGGGTTTTTTGGAAGGGACATCCTGCGTGACACTGCAGTGCCACTCCTAGATGGGCCAGGTGTTTGTGTCGGCCACTAGGGTCGCTTAGCTTAGTCATCCAGCGACCTCGGTGTAAATTTTAGGACTAAAAATAATATTGTGAGGTGTGAGGTATTCAGAATAGACTGAAAATGAGTGGAAATTATGGTTTTTGAGGTTAATAATAATATGGGATCAAAATGACCCCCAAATTCTATGATTTAAGCTGTTTTTTAGGGTTTTTTGAAAAAAACACCCGAATCCAAAACACACCCGAATCCGACAAAAAAAATTCGGTGAGGTTTTGCCAAAACGCGGTCGAACCCAAAACACGGCCGCGGAACCGAACCCAAAACCAAAACACAAAACCCGAAAAATTTCAGGCGCTCATCTCTAATAAATGCACCAGCCAATCAGCTCCTAACTTAAATCAACATATTGGAGCTGATTGGCTGGTGCGTTTATCACCTTGCACATATCACTAGTTTATCACTTCCTTATGCCTTCTCCAGGTTAATACATCTGCCCCAATTTGTGCTGTTTTTAACATTTTGTAAGTAAGTCTCATTCGGTATGTTATCTAATAATTTCAAAAAAGAAAAGTGGCAATATATTACAGTTTAATTTACTAAAGTAATAATAATAATAATAATAATAATAATTCTAATAACAATACCAACATAAATGCATAATTATTATTAACAATAATAATTTGCTATACAACTAAATTAAAATAGCCAATTCTCATTTAAACTTGAGGTTAATTACCACAATTGATTGTTAATTTGTACTGCAATATTGTTCTGACTGACTGAGATTTAGATCCTAGCTGGATGTTACTTAGCATTATAATTTGAAAGTATGGAACTGATTGAATTTCAAATTTTGAAGAGATCCCTGGTCTGTAATTACAGACAGGAAGTCTATTATAAACATTGCTTTACAAAACAGAAGATAAAGCATTAATACAATATTGGAGAAAATGAGATGTGTAATTAAATGAGACATTTACATTTCCAAGGGCTTGTTCCGCCTCTTTCTCTACATGGAAGATACTGTAGATAACAATGAGATATTTGCTATTCACACACATCTCTGTTCTCTGATCTGCTCTGGTCTGCATACACAAGCATGTCTGTGATGTTAAACCAGCTGCCAGTACATAGGCAGGCACAAAACACAACAGATGTGGCTTGCAAGAGCTTTTCCATTCCTTTTTTTTTTTTTTTAATCTTAGCAAGCTGTAGGGGCTCATTTCCAGAGGGTATACCTTCTGCAAGCATGCTTTAAAATGCATAAATGACAAAAATAGATAAAGATATTTTATCAGGTTCAGTTTTTTTTTTTTTTTGGGGGGGGGGGGGGGGGGGGATCAGTCATTCAATTAATTAGCCACATTTCCCCCAAAAATGTGGTTACAATTTGTCTAACAGGTCTTAAGGCCATGATTGTAGGTTTCTATAAACTCCTCCTTCACCTGCTGCCTTTAGTCGTTTCAGTACAGGCAACCAACTGGTGACTCAGTGGTTCTCAAACTGTGTGCCAGGGTGCCGCTGGAGGGATCCGGTCTGAAGATCGACAGTGTCTAGGTCGACAATGTTTAGGTCGACCACTATAGGTCGACAGTCACTAGGTCGACATGGATGGAAGGTCGACAGGGTTTCTAGGTCGACATGTGCTAGGTCGACAGGTCTAAAGGTCGACATGAGTTTTTCACATTTTTTTATTTTTTTTTATTTTTTCATACTTAACTATCCACGTGGACTACGATTGGAACGGTAAAGTGTGCCGAGCGAAGCGGTAGCGGAGCGAAGGCACCATGCCCGAAGCATGGCGAGCGAAGCGAGCCATGCGAGGGGACGCGGTGCACTAATTTGGGATCCCGGTCACTTTACGAAGAAAACAACACACACAAAAAAAAATCCTCATGTCGACCTTTAGACCTGTCGACCTAGCACATGTCGACCTAGAAACCCTGTTGACCTTCCATCCATGTCGACCTAGTGACTGTCGACCTATAGTGGTCGACCTAAACATTGTCGACCTAGATACTGTCGATAAAACGAACCACACCCGCCGCGGGACACTTGAGGGGTGCCTCAGGTTGGTGGTCCAGGACCAATTCAAACTATTTATTTCTTGCTAAAGTAATAGACAAAACCAGTGCTTGTGGCTGCCAATCATAAAATATGTGGGCAAATAGAAGCAAACTGTGTCCCTCACAACACAATGAAACCTAAGGATGACATGTAAACATAATTTACTTAATTTAATATTTTTTTCAACATTTTCTACATTTCTCAATAAGAAACTTTGGGCCCAGGGGTGCCGTGACAAAAATTCTGAAAAAAGTTTAGGAACCACTGTAGTGACTCAATGTACTTTACTTTATATTTAAGTAGTAATAGTGAACTGAAGTTTAACAGTGCTTTAAACCAGGAAGAGGGGGAGGGGGGGGGGGGGGGGAGAGGTTAAATAATAAGCAGATGGCAGGGAGTGTAAAAGAGTATTGTTAATTTGATGTTAATTGGTGTTTAATTTTTTTGATGTGGGCAACATTTATTATTTTTTGATGTGAGTGCCATTTATATAGCTGTAATAATAATTAGAATTGTAGCCACAATCATAAAATAGTTTGAAACATAAAATAGCAGTGAATTCATATTTCATTAATATCATATTTATCAGTTATCAAGGTTTTTAATTCAAGCATGTTCAAAAGTAGAAACAAATAGATAGAAGTTCAAAATTGACTGATGGTAGCTCACGTAGTATTAATAATGTATTAAGCCTTAAAGAGTGATAAAGTCGTGACGGATAAAGGGGGATACTCAATTGTTTGAAAAGTCAGCTATGGTGTCTGTTTTTTCCTATAGACAGGAAAAAACAGACACCCAACCGATTTTTCAAACATTTGAATTTCCCCCATAGAGTGATATGCCAATCAGCTCCTAAGTGACATTTTTCAAACACAGCCTTTTACATGGCAGTTAGGAAGCTGATTGACTGGTACTTTATCAATATTTATCAGTCTCCACTTTATCACTTCTTAAGACTTACAATAATACATTTGGGCCAAGTATATTATATCTAAATTGAAAAATGCACAATATATTCTTAACAGCAAACAAAGTCATATGGAGTACTCTCCCTTAACAGAACAGCATACTGTATATCACAAGTTTTGCACGTATTCAGATCAAGTGAGATTCAAATACAAGGATACTTTAATTACCATTTGAAAGCGTGCACTAAGTACATAGCAAAAAAACAACAACCCAAAAAACAGACATTAGAATAATGTGATTCATAATTTATGTATATTTGTCTCTCTTAATTGTTAAATTACTATAAAAGCAACTCTTATCTAGTCTGCCAAATATAACATGGATTTATATGCAGTCTTCAACACAAAAATGGTTCGATTATATCAGGCACCAACGGCATAGTGTATTGTATGTTTGCTGTTAAGAATATATTGTGATTTTTTTTACTTTGATATAATATTTTATTGCTAATACAGTTCTTCGTAAGCTACCATCAGTAATTTTTGAACTTCTCGCTATTTGTCACTATTTGTGAACATGTTTGTTTCAAAATATTTACAACTTATGAATCAAAAGATACATTTTATTATCGGTTATAAGAATGCCCTTAGACAAATGAGAGTTCCTTTTTGTCTTTCTTTGACATTACATACATACTCTCAGAGGTGCACCTCCACGTATGGTGCAGTAACCTCATGTTTAATGAGACTTTTATTGCTATAGATATACTCTGACATATACCTTGAGCCATTCATATCCTTCTAGTGCTCGAGTCTCCCCCATTCCTCCTTTTCCCTAATGTTACTACCAATTATCAATGTTATATGCTTCCTGTTATCTGATTCAGTATATAATGATTGCCCTCTCCTTCTGATTATCCATATAACATAAATAGCATACTCATTTTTTGGCTGGGTTTGTTACCAGGTTTGTGGCTGGTTCTAAACCTGTTACTTAATAAATCAGGGTTTTCTGAATTTCTAATGGGAGTATCAGTGGTGATTTGATGTCATATTGTATTCTAAAATCTAGAGTATCCTAGTAGTTTGGGATTTCGTAAATTAGCGATATGCATAGTGCCCTTTAATATGCCAGAGAACCTCCGCATGTGTAACCACCGCTTAGTAATATACGCCTTTGGTCTGGTCCATGGTCAGATGTAAATCTATTACAGTTCTGTTATACAGTATGTGCGACATATAGTATGTGATTTTCTGCTGAGTTTCTACCAAAAGATAATCTAACAAATAAAGGAGTGCATTAAACTGTGAGGGAACTGCTCAAAGAGTACAATGGAGAAAGCCAATAAAGAAGATCAAAAAACTTCAATAAAATATTTGTTTTCTGTTTATCTCTATGGTGTCAATTCAATTCAGCGCGGATTGAATGACGCTAGGAGGGAGCTCTCAGAGTTATTAAATTCAGCGCAGTGCAATGCCCGAGGAAATAATTTTTTCTCACACATAAATTCGACAAAAGTACTGGCGCGATGGTGTCGGGCATTTAAGTCGGAGAATGACGGTTCTCATGACAACACACCCTGTTTAGTCCATGAGAACCGCACTTCTCTGAAATAACAGCACTCTGAATAAAATAGCACTGGGAGCTCCTTCCCGGCGCTATTCAATCCGCGCTGAATTAAATTGACCCCTATGGGGCATATTAATCACAATATGCAATTGGCTGTGATAACTTCTCCCAAATTCATATTACAATATTTCAATACACCTATTTTCACATTATTTTAGTAAAAATAATAATAATGATAAATATGCTCCTATATCCATAAAGTTGCATAACCAGAAGGTCCCCATGTTTGGGAACAGTGCAGTTACCAAAATCCCTGCACCAGTCTTAATGGTCACTACTTTAGTGGTCAGCACTTGGAAACCTTTACATCAATACAACAATCCTTGCACATTTATCTGTTTTTAAATTGCCGCGACAATCATCCAATGCTGCTCTTAAGTTTGTTACTTACTGCAGTATCTGTCAACTTCTCCCAGTTGGGTCTCAGGTAGAACAGGATCCCTCTCCATGCCCCGGGCAAGGTAGCTCCTCTGATCAGGAGTATGAAAAGGACCACATAGGGAAGAGTCGCTGTCACCCATACCACCTGGAAGGAAAAAAGCCCAGGGTGTGACTGGAGAACTGACACTTTACAGGACCATTTCTCTTTGGTTCACACTCTTCATAGTAGTTTTTTTCTATGACGCAAACCTCAAGACATCTTTTCAGATCCCATCTGGCAAGTCACTGCCTACCTATCATACAGTAGATTCCTTGTCACATTTTGTGACTGGCGTAGGGTTTGTATCTATAAATTGTATAGAGGCTCCTAATAGTTCTATCCATAAGTACTATTGCATCATCCAACTATTTTTGTGTAAATGCATTTTCCCAGAAGCCAATCTGTTAGTACATAAAGAGAGAAATGTAGGGGAATGACATTTGCATCTTATGATAAAAGGGAATTGTCAGTTGTGTGCTAGACTCATTTGCTCTTGCAGAATGTAGGCTAGGCTCAGTTGTCTGCCTTGTGCACAAATGAGGTTTCAAATTGCAGAACAAGGTGTTTAAACAATCCTTATGGTGTGGACAGAATGCATTACACGGGTTTCCCAGGGATAGCAGGTGGCTGTAGAGTCTCCTGCCTCTCCACACAAGAACTCAATAATTACATGTCCTTCAGCATTTCCTTGCATCTTTTAGGTAAGCTTTAGATGCCAAATCATTAGCAGGTACAATATAACAAATGTAATAAGGTGTAATTCTACTGATGTAAAAAACATGGAGTATAATGTCATATGTAAAATAGGCATTCACAATATCCTCTCATTCAGTAACTATGATTGGTTCTCAATAGCTGTAAATGAATAGAAAAAAAGATTTAAAAAAAATGAACTAAGGGATAGCTAGGATTTGAAATTGATAGTTTTAGTTCTTTTACTACTGCATCATTTCTATCTGGATTCATAATCACATAATAGGTCGCACCAGGAGTTTTCATAGGGCCAATTTCCATAAGCAGAATTGGGGCTTCCACCGATGTGTACTTTAGATAGACAAAAAGACACATCTGTACATAATTGCATGAATTACATGCCAATTTAGGTTACATTTTTGAGGTTTTAAAGCGACCTACAAAGCCCATATATGGAATATGTCCATGTGGAATTATATTGTTTATAAGCAGTACAGTAAGGCATGACTTTATAAGAGGGAAGAGTCAATTGCTTGGGTCCTTATCCTGTGTTTCTTAAATTTCTTCTTTATTGCATACAAAGGCCCAGATTTAGCAATCCTTGGAGGATGATAAATACTGTAGCACAGTGATAAAGTACCAGCCAACCAGCTCCTAACTGTCATTTTTCAAACACAGCCTGTGACATGGAAGTTAGGAGCTGATTGTTTGGTACTTTATCACCGTGCTATTTATCACTCTCCAAGGCTTGATAAATCTGGGCCTTTAAAGTATGCCTCTTACATAGGCTACATGTTTAGAAGGGGTGTACTACGATACACCAGCACTCGGGATCCCTGGGCGGACCGCCGGAATGCTGGCAGCGGGGCTAACGCAATAGAGCCCCTTGTGGGCTTGCTGCACCCAACACGCTGCGATCACGGTGGCATGCTACGCGTGCCACGCTATTTATTCTCCCTCCAGGGGTGTCATGGACACCCCAAAAGGGAGAATAGTTGTCGGTATCCCGGCGGTCGGGATCCCAGCACCGGTATGCAGAGCACCGGGATCCTGACAGCCGGGATCCCGACAGCCAGGATATCAAGTGCCTCCCAGGAGTGCACTGGAGCTCTAGTTGTTCACTTACTTGTACAGGGTTGCTTGTATATCGGTCTCAAGCAGTCAATCAGAGTCCATAACACAATCAGCTTCCTCTCAGGGAAGGTCAACAGCAGTGCGCCAGCAGAACAAGTGTGCAGCAGTAGGCCAGCCTGACCATTACACCAACTACACTGGTGCGTATAGCACCAGCCAGCAGAGGGTGCAAATGCTAGGAGAACAAATGCTCCCTGCAGTGGACTCAGAGCCTGGAGGAAAGAGAAGGAAAGAGCCCGATGGTTCTCTCTCCCCTTAGCTACTGCGCAGTGAGTGAGACAGAGGGTCCAAGCATTAAGATGGGGAGAGGGGCGACTCAGAGCAGGGATGAGAGGGGTCACAATTACTGACTTTACTTACCGCTACTGAATGGTTTGCCCACTGTTTCCTCTACTCTGGCGTTGAGCTGTGGGTTCTGGCATTTCCCTCTGCTCCCAGCAGCTGTGACAGAGCTGCTGTAGCTCCCATATAAATGTGAATGCCACTTTATTGTAAAATTATGCTGGCGCCAAATCGGAACCACTCCCTATATAACGAAGTCTATGTGCACTATTCAGTGTTAGAGTATTAGGCTCTATACCTGCATTCCAGCATCTGTTTCTTTGTTACTCCCAGTGTGATTCCGTGTTCTGATTAGGTCTGTCTGACAATTCGCCTTGTCTGCCCCTCTGGTACTGCTTCTAGTGATCTCCTGGTTCTGACTTCAGCTATTCCCCTGACCTGATTATGCCTGTTACCTGGTACTGCATTGCCAGTCTGCTTCTGACCCATTCCTGTCCACTCTGCTCCAGTACACCTCAATGCGACCAGTCTCTTTATTGGCCCTCAATTTCTCCACAGTCTACTAGCCCCATGCTGTAGGAACCCAGTTAGAGGGCCCCAACTGTCATATTAGGCACAGCAAATCCCAAATCCCATTAATGGGATCCCTGGTGAAAACCACTGATATGTAAGGTTCCTCACTTCTGCCCAGGGTATTAGTAAATCCTATCAAGTATATTCAAACATCCATATTATCCTTGTAAGAATTGTGACACCCATGTATAATCCAAAATTCTACATACTCTGTATACAATCCTGTGTTCTTAACATTGTATTACTTATGTGCACTCCTGACTCATGACACTCTGCAACACAAATACAAACTTGTGTGCACGGCGTCTATTTGTGGGAAACAGTGGGACTGGGGGCATGCAAGCAGCTCACAGAGCGTTGGGCATGCCCCCACAGTGATGAAATGGGAGGCATGGCTCGCAATAACGATATTCCCACAAACCACTCCCCTTTTCAGACATGCGCAGCTTTGACGTGCAGAAGTCCTGATTTGATAGTCTTCAATGTTGGTGATTTTATACCTTGCATACTAATCACCAGAAATGGGCTGTTTTGCACACTAGATAACAAAATATGGTCCTTTGCATTTGCAGAGGAGCAGATGTTCTAACAGATGAGAGAAACAGCTGGATGGGTGAGATTGTTAAAATTCATTAAAAATAATATATACAACAATGCAAGCACATTTTGTGGTACAGCTGTAAGTACTTTGGGGTGCAATATTTAGAAATTTAGTGTAGAAATGGCAAAATTGAGATTGCTTGTTGCAAAACTTATAAACATACCAAAGTTGCACATAAACTGTAATAAAGACAATGTTGATGTCCAATGCCTTTTGTGATTAATTTAAATCATAAATTAGGATAACCTAAGCATCATTTAATGAATGCAACTGATTTTCTGTAAAGTTCGCTTATGGGGGGTCATTCCAAGTTGTTAGCTCGTTGCCGATTTTCGCTATACTGCGATTAGTCGCTTACTGCGCATGCGCAAGGTTCGCAGTGCGCATGCGCTTAGTTATTTTACACAAAAGTTAGGTATTTTACTCACAGCATAACAAAGCTTTTTCATCGCTGTGCTGATCGTAGTGTGATTGACAGGAAGTGGGTGTTTCTGGGCGGAAACTGGCCGTTTTATGGGAGTGTGTGGAAAAACGCAGGCGTTCGAGTTGCAAAACACAGGAGTGGCTGGAGAAACGGGGGAGTGGTTGGGCAGATGCTGGGTGTGTTTGTGACGTCAAACCAGGAACGAAAAGGACTGAGCTGGTCGCAATGGCTGAGTAAGTCTGGAGCTACTCAGAAACTGCTAAGAAATTTCTATTCGCAATTCTGCTAATCTTTCATTCGCACTACTGCTAAGCTAAGATACACTCCCAGAGGGCGGCAGCTTAGCGTGTGCAATGCTGCTAAAAGCAGCTAGCGAGCGAACAACTCGGAATCACCCCCATGGTTTTAATTTTGGTGTTTATTCATTCCAAACACACTGATGGGCATATTTCTAGGTTCATATGTGTGTTCTGCTGAAGGGGTATTTACAGAAACATTGACTGAATAAACACCACTTTCTTCATTGGTGTTACCAGTGAAGTGCAACCTGTTTTCCCTCCAGTAGGTGTATATCCTATTAAAAAAAAAAAGGCTAAGGCTGCTCGCTCCTCACCTCTAGTCTGTGTGCACCAGTGGCCACTAGAGGCCAACACACGGACCAAATGACTCACAGCTGAAAGTGAAACTGATACTGCAGGGAGATGATACAGCCTCCTACCCTGCTGCTGTTATTATTAATAATACTGATCTATTTCACACATGCTGCATAAGGAGAGAGGGGGCTCTGGAGAGAGAGAGAGTCAGGAGGGGCAGATAGGAATGGGGGGTGGGGTTGTGAGTGGGGTATAGGCAGATAGGGACTGGGGCTAAAGAGAGATGGTATAAGGGTTGGAGCAGATAGGTACTGGTGGGGAGAGAGGGGGGAGGCTTGGGGTATATAGGGACTGGGAAGAGAGTGGAGTGGTAGGGACAGTGGAGATAGAGATTTTTTCAATATAGTCATTGGGTGCCCTGCCATCGGCCACTGAAGGGCACCCAATGGAGCGCCGTTTTGGACAAGGACACACACACACATCCCCTATGTACACTGCACCCCCCACCACCACTATATATATTATCCTATATACATACTGCATATAGGATCCTGTACCCCTACATATAGTGCCCCTATATACAGGGCATCTACCTCCTCCATAGACTGCTCTCACCATAAAGTGCACACTCTGTACCCCTCCTCCATATACTATGCTGCAACCCCACGTTACTTGCCATCCCAAGACTTGGCAACAAGTAGCAGCAGTATCCAGGAAAAAGATGCAGGAACCACCAGATCTCACAGTGCTCAGAGTGGAGGCACTGGGGACACGTGTGGCCACTTACTGGTGGGTGGAAAAGGTGAATCAGTCTGTCAGGATGGGGTAAGACCCTGAGTGGGGTGATCAGTGCGGTGACCGGGAGGAGGAGGAATCGGCACTGGGGCTGCAGATGATGCAGATGAGGAGGAGGCAGATAATCGGATCAACTGCTTTATATATACTTTGTGCCGGTGGAGGGATGAGGTCCTGTGCTCATCCCTACCACACCCCACACAGGCCCTACCCAGACCCCTCCAGCCAACTGCTGGTTGCTACTGGTGTCCTTTACCCCCAGACTGCCCGGGTGAACTTTCACATGCCAGTTCTGGTGTGTATAGTACAACATCATTATAGCCTGCCCATTACAGATGTACATCCTTCTGTATCTTTACCTTTCCAGATGTTTTCACTCCTTTCCATAAACTGAAGTACACAATAGTAAAGATGAGAAATAGACAGACAAGAAGCTGCCATCTCATCCCTCCAACATAATCCAAGCCATCTGCCTCATTTATACCAAGCACATTCCTCCTGCAATGATAGAAACAAATTTACAGCAATGAGTGCAATTATAATATATTCAGTTATTATTAAACAAAGGTACCAATAGTCATAGTCATGCTCTACCTGGCATAATGTATATCAGGGGCTTTACCTGGCATGTGGGCTCTACCTGGCATAACGTGTATTAGGGGCTCTACCTGGCATAATGTGGTCTCTACCTCGCATAATGTGTATACATACTTATAAGAAAGCAAATTGCAAACAGTTTGTTATAGTACCGGTGTTCCTTTCCAGAACTCCCTCTTGGGATATCCCTTTTTTAATCTTTTAAAATGCAAAATATCTTTGGTCAGATTAAAACATTTTAATCATAATCCTAACTACAAATTTAGTGCAAATTTAGTGCAAATTCCATGAATTCAAAATAGTTAGAATTCCTCACATATCATAATTGTTCCAATGAAAATAAATAAATATTATTTTATTGTCTAGTGCTTTTCTTTTGCAAAATCTTGATATTAATTTCTTTTGAGATAAGGATATCACTTACATTTTACAAAAACCATTGCCCTAAAAGATTTAGGGATAAATTTACTAAGATGGGAGTTCTATTTAAAATAGGATGTTGCCCATAGCAACCAATCAGATTCCACTTCTCATTTATCTAGCACCTTCTAGAAGATAATACCTGAAATCTGATTGGTTGCTATGGGCAACATCCCATCTTAAATAGAACTCCCATTTTAGTATATTTACCCTTTAGTGTCCCTGACAGTATGAGATGGGGAGCATAGTGTGGTAATACTAGTATGATAATTGAGGTAAACACAATATATATCCCCAGTATCTTCACTTACAGTACCTGTCAGCCTCTCAACTACACTGACTATGGCAAATGCTCAAATTAAACAAATAACTTTGTAGTCCTGACTGGGATGGTCCTGATGGACTAGTGGTCTGGAATATGGATATCCAGCACTGTGCTATAACACCCTAAAATCTGACTACATGCTGTCCTAGGATACATTTGTCAACCTTCTCCAAATGCTTAAGTGTTGGAAGGGGTCTTCAAGGCTCTGTTTATCTAATCTATTGCAGGGTTACGCACACATCATTTTTTGATAGTGCTGCACACTGGTCTTTCTTTACTGCCTGTGTTTTTCCTAATGGCTCAACTAAGTGCTGAAAGTGGTTTATGGCAAACTATGTTGTCACTGCAGATGCTAGACACCTTGAGAAGTCACAGCATCCCACAATTATCACCACCATGACTAAAAGTAAAATTATGCTATACAGTATGTCAATGGCGCAGGGTCCTGTGGCTAATAGATCACACCTCAAAGATACTGGTTTAACCAGAAGTGAAGTGTTTTAGTAGTGAAGTGGGAAGTGAATACCCAATGAGTTTTGACAGTAGAGTAGGTCATTAACATGGCATACACATGTAGGTAGCATTTATGAGACAAAGCAAAAAAGTGGAGTGTCTTATTTTCAGCCTCTCTTACAGACAGTGATTCATTATGGGTTTTTTTAAACCAAAGTTTGACGTGCTATTTTAAATTTTTTATATGTGCTGCCATTTTGAACTAGTTAAGTCTTCCATACAGAGGCTAAACACTACAATATTATACTTTCTAGACCATCTAAGTTAATCCACTTACATGCACTTACGTATAAAACTCTTCTGCAGGGGATTTGGAATAATTAGTCCAAGTAATATTGTTCTTTCCAAAGTAACTAGTGCAGTTTGCTGTATTCCAGGGGTTATCACATGTTGTCCATGGCAACGTCGATGAGAAGGATGAGTAGAAATAGTACAGAGCCCAGGCTATGATGGTGTTATAATAGAAGGACACATACAGACCAATAATGCATATAGCAAATCCAATACCTAGATAAAATGAAGCATAGAACATAGTATTGTCTGCATGCATTTTGTACATTTACTCTTCATAGCCGATGATTCCAAGATGCAATTTTCTAGTCAAGAATAAAACCTTTTCTTAAATCCCCTAATAAAACAAGAAAAGACATGTACCTACTGTACTTTTGTAAGACATGGGTTTGACTTTTTCCATGTTAGTCTCCTAGCCAGGGAAGTAGCATGACTGGATATTGAGGTATATTACTGGCTATGTGCTATAATCCCATCGTAAAACTGTGATGGGACAAATCATGCACATCAACATGCACATCAAGAGCTACCTCACCTTAAATTACTACTACAGCTGTAGCACAGATATTTCAGTCTGGACTTGGACATCTGTATACTGCTGGCAGGCCTCACTTTGTATATAAGCCATAATATCATTAGTAGTAGACTTCCCACTAGCAAGCTCTTATATGTTATCCTAGCAATACTGTAACTGCTAACTGTAAAGTTTACCTTTAAAAATAGGGCAGATGCGTTTCCATATGGATATAGCGCCAGTTCTGTGAAACTGTCCCAGAGCCAATTCCATGTAAAAGAGAGGAACACCACCGAAGATGGCCATAATTGTGTATGGAATCAAGAATGCTCCTAAATATGGAAGACATCATACAGTGAACAGAAGCAGTGTATTATAAACCCATTTTGTACTTGAGGGAAGATGGATGGATGGATATATGAAGATGGATATATATATATATATATATGGGTGTGGTTCGTTTTATCGACAGTATCTAGGTCGACAATGTTTAGGTCAACCACTATAGGTCGACAGTCAGTAGGTCGACATGGATGGAAGGTTGACAGGGTTTCTAGGTCGACATGTGCTAAGTCGACAGGTCTAAAGGTCGACATGAGGATTTTTTTCCCCGTTTTCTCCGTAAAGTGACCGGGATCCCAAATTAGTGCACCGCGTCCCCTCGCATGGCTCGCTTCGCTCGCCATGCTTCGGGCATGGTGCCTTCGCTCCGCTACCGCTTCGCTCGGCACACTTTACCGTTCCAATCGTAGTCCACGTGGATCATTAAGTATGAAAAAATCCCCCCCCAAAAAAATGTGAAAAACTCATGTCGACCTTTAGACCTGTCGACCTAGCACATGTCGACCTAGAAACCCTGTCGGCCTTCCATACATGTCGACCTACTGACTGTCGACCTATAGTGGTCGACCTAAACATTGTCGACCTAGACACTGTCGATCTTCAGACCGGATCCCATATATATATATATATATATATATATATAAAACTACAAAAAACTGCGCAGAAGAAACAACCCTCAGTTCATTTATATAAATTATGTAGTCTTTGTTCGATGTATACTGCCGCCAATTCCTGGGAGCCATTCCACTGGCTCAATACATGGAAAAAGAACTAAGAAAGGAAGGTGCATCCGTGAGTTAAAAGATAAATTCTTTACTAATATAAAAGTATAAGCTCACATACATCGAGGTATATAAACACCGGCTCCAGTCTCAACACCCCCCCCCCCCCCTTCCCCGGCGAAGTCTTCAGTGCCGAAAGCGGTCGGGATGTTTTGAGCACAGTACTGCACGCACAGATCGTAATCCCGGTGTTTGAATACGGCATAGGTGATGATGACCGCTGGCGTCTCCTTCTCTGGATACTGCTAGGTGCTTTCCGGAGGTACCTGTATGGGGATTTTTTGAGACTGGAGCTGGTGTTTATATACCTCGATGTATGTGAGCTTACACTTTTATATTAGTAAAGAACTTATCTTTTAACTCACGGATACGCCTTCCTTTCTTTGTTCTATATATATATATATATATATATATATAAAACTATATATCATGTGTATGGATTGTATACTGTCTTTGAGCATTGTCTGTGCTCTCAGTGAAGACTCTCCTGCTGTCATACTCAAGCACACACTTCCTCCTGTTATTTGCATGAGTGAGGCATTTGCTTCCTACTCACAGTTGGTCGCATCTCAGTTTTCTGGCCAACTCTGCAGAGATATCTATCTATCTATCTATCTATCTATCTATCTATCTATCTATCTACAGATGCGGCCACCATTAATCACACGTGCAGTCACATCGCAATTGACACTAGCTGCACCTGCATGCAACCTGATTGTACACAACCATGCAATCCTATGGATCATATGTAGTGCAAACTCTACAGGGTACATTTTCAGCAAACCCAGTTTGAAAGGGGGGGAGGTCAGGGGGTGCCATGAGGGCATTAGGGAAGGGGATGGGAGGACAAAGGTGGGATGGGGAAGAGGTGAGGAACATATGAAGTTGGAGGTGAGAATGGTGCAAGGCTGGTCCATGAGGAGGGGCCAGACCACAGTAACTAGCCACACACTGTAGGGGTTGGACTGGGTGCAGGTGGGAGTAGGGCCCTGGAGACCGGCAAAGAAGGGCTGTGAGGAGGGAGATGATGGGGCAGCCTGGAAAGGGTATTATCTCCATCCTGAAATGGCCCATGTTAACTGTAGATTGCAGCCACACTGCGCCCCACTAAACAGTACTACCACTGGCGCCTCTCAGATATTTTGGCCATGTGCTAGCAGCCCCATTGCCCCCCCCCCCGTTCTAGTGCCAGTGGGTGGTGTGGACACATGACCTCAACTAAGGGAGGCAGTCAGCATTGCTGCAGGGATCGCCGGTCACTGACATGTGAACTGGATGGACACATTTAAATGTCCACCCATAGGGATACAGGCACAAAATATTGGGCGGACGATTGGTAAGTGTGTATACACTTACCAATTGTTTTATAGGTTAGCGGCCTGTCATCTAGTTGTGTACCCAGCTTCAGACTTTAATCAGGATTCTGTGAATTTGATCTTCAGCTTTAGGGGCCTATATATTAATAACTGGATTATCACTGGTCCATATCATTATGGATATTGACATTTCTAATGAAAATATCTCCACTATATAGTAAGCGTAACTCGCAGGTACAGCAGTAGTTAGAACCTAACCACATTGAAAGAGTCTGTTACTTTGCACATGCTCCATACCAGTACTGTGCATGTGCCATACAGTTCCTGTGCCGATGGGTGCACTATGACTGCAGACGTCAAGTGACTGACAGTTTGCAGCTGTTTGAGGGCGGAGAGGGGGTGGTGATGGCAGCCGTGTAATCTCCATTTGGTGGAAGTGCCAAGCTGTCAGGAGTGATACAAAAATATAAGTTTCACTATTATCATTCTCATGCTTTCATGTGTTTTTTTTAGCACCAAATACAAAGAACAGAATGAGTAAACATACTGAAGATAGTATTAGTTACCCATTACATGTCAGGTTGCATACAGACTATATACAAATCATGTTTTTAACATCATTTGATTATTATATGAGTGCTTTATTTTATATCTTTAGAAAGGTGATTGGAGTTTGTTATGAATATAATATGGTGTTTTTAATAGGACAAGAAGGGGGAAATATATATATATTTATTACAAACTGATATGTTCTGTGTGTGTCAGTATTCCTGACAGGGGTATATTTTACAAGCAAGGGCAATGTCCATTGTCTGGTTATATGAGACCAAAACAAGACAAGCGTTTGGAGTTGGACATATGTCAACATTGGAATGTTTGCATCTTCATTTGGAGACAATGGCGTTTTACCTTGTGTGTTAATCTATATAATATATGTTAATCAATGTACATAATGTTATTTCTAACACTGAAAATTGAGGCAACAGTGCCCCCTACTGTTTCTTAGCATTTATGTACATTTCCTAATTTGAATTTTGTACATATGAAATAATTGAGGCGTTTCTCCAGACTATATAAAATAGAAATTGTCAATGTTAAATCAGCCTAGACAGCCTGTATGAACATTGACTGCAGAAGTGCCAGGATGATCTGAATATAACTCAGCCTCTAGACGAGGAGGGTGAGGCTCCTGAGTATGCTGATGTGAATGCTGTATTGAACATCTGCTGAATTGATCAATAACCTTAGCTACTGTAAGTATACAATAAATTCATATTTATATATTCAAGTTATTTGTTGAAGTACTTTTCTGTGAATCCACCCATCTGGGTCTCCTCGAACTCAACCCACCTATAACACAAGCCAAGGTCTCCATCTTTCAGAGGAGATTTCCTGGCCTCTTGGTAGAATGCACCATGGCTGCAGGGCTGGCTTGCGTGACTCATGGTTACTTAGCTGACCAATGGTGTCGTGTTTCCTCGGATCCAGTACTGGATCACGAATGCATGCAGGAGGCCTCTACTTATGCCAGATGCCTCCTGCTGCATTACCATATCACAGTATCGCTGCTGCTTCCAAATGAGCAGCAGTGATGCTCTCTCCAACCACATCTGAATCAGGCCCAGTGTCAGTTTCTAGAGCCAGATGGAGGTTGCAGGAGAGGGATTTGGAGTGCACTTCCATAAACAAGGCCAATTTTACTAGTAGAGGATGACAATGTACTAATACTACTAGCAATAATAGAACTGGGTTGCTCTTGTTCCATAGATTGATCCATGATTCACAACATCAGTAAAGGTGCTTTAAGTTACAACAGGTGAATGCACAATGAGATAGGAAAAAGAGGGACTGCTCTAGTGCCTTGTAATTCAGAGCAAACACTGTACCCCAAAATCGTTCAAATACAATTGGCTCATTTCTTTGTGGGATTTTTTTGTGTGTGTCACACTTCTACAGCAGCCCAGAGGTATGATCCTCACATAATTATTAGTGATGAGCGGATTCGGTTTTACTCGGTTTTACTCGGTTCTCAAAACAGCATCTTATTGGCTATCCAAAACACGTGACATCCGTGAGCCAATAAGATGCCGTTTTGAGAACCGAGTAAAACCGAGTAAAACCAAATCCGCTCATCACTAATAATTATACCACAAGTTATGCCCTTGAATTTTTACAATTATTAAATTTTTTAATATTGGATTTTACTACAAGAAATTAAGCCTGCTTTTGGTTAATGAAATGAGAGTTAGACCTGTACACATTGATGCTCACCCTCTCTCACCCTTTCTCTACCTGTCTCACTTTTGGCAAACTGCACCCAACCACAACGCAACCTCTCCCAATACTTTCACATGTAAAATGACTGTCGAGAGCCGGAAGGAGCAGTTATTATGCAAACTAAAACATGAGATCAAAGACTTACGGGAATTTAAGTTTTGTCTAATTTCCAGATAAGGATTTGGGGCCTGATTCTGCTTTTGGAGTAAGTAAAAAAAAGGGGCAATTAGCTGTGCAACTGGGCAAAACCATGCTGCACTGTAGGTGGAGCAGATGTAACGTGCAGAGAGATTTAGATATGGATGTGGTGAGTCCAAATTGAAATCTAAGTTGCAGTGTAAAAATAAACATTTATGATCTACATGCAAAAGCAGACAGTATTTACCATGCACAGAAAAAAATATAAATGTAGCTGCTCCCCTTGCATAGCAACAGTTTGTTCCAGATACAAAGTTACTTACTCTTTTTGCTTAACCTTCAAATCAGAATATGGCCCTTGGTGCGTGAAACCAGGCTGTGGCCCAGGTTGGACTTGGTATCCCCAAAATTGGGTTCTGCTAGATATCTCTGAACTGCTCAACTAAAAGTCACAGAGCTAATCTATGAAACCATAACAACACAATAGCCATAGACCAAGAAAATGTATAGGATTGATAAAGGTAAGTTTCCTTATATTTAAATTTGGTAATATAGCAAAACACTTGTCTAAATCGTTTTACATAACCTGTGGTAATAGTTGTAGATGCTGGTCTTAGGAGTTGATTCAAATGTTTATATGTCCTCAATCTGCTGTCCAAATTGATGGGAAATATTCAATAGTTTTTTTTTTATTGTGACAATCGCGTCCAGAAGTGATGGGTTTTGTCGCATAAACCAGCTAAACCTGACAAAGTGCCATTTAGATGCCCAAATGGGTCACTTTTTTCACACATTTCTTCTTGCTAGAATAGGGGGCTGCGAGAATAAATGTTGGCGCCATCAGTGTGCGCACCCATATGGCAACACAACTGAATTGCTGCCGGTGGGCGCACTCTAGTGGCAGGTACCCATTAAACAATTGAATTCCCCCAACAGTATAAGATTTTGCAATAGCAACAATAACTACTAATGTTGAGATTTTTTATACTGCCAAAACTGATAATAATAATGCTGAAAGAATACGGGACAAACTGACTTATAATTTGTGATGCATTTTATATTGTACTTTAATTGCATTTAGTACTATAACTGCACATTCTCAAAAATACAGATGTGCGCAGACCCCATATGGGGGTTTTGGTTTTGCAAAACCACTCTCAAGTGTTTTGGGTTTGGATCTGGGTTTCTTTTACAATCGATAAAAACAGTTAAAATCATGCAACTTGGACCTGTTTTTGTTCCAATGGTATTATATCAATGTTAACTTCCAGTAATTTCCAGTCAATTTTGCCCACCTGACTATACACTCTCCTGAGTGAAATGGCCCCTCAAATCACCAGGGAGGTACTTACGTATATGTAATCCAAAACTCGAGATTCGGTTTTTAAATCTAATTTCTGAACTCAAGGTGATCCGAGCCAAAAGGGATCTGGGCTGGGACTCTTTTCTACTTGATTCCCCAAAGTCTGGGTGTTCAGGTTTCAACAAAATGGAACCGCTCATCTCTACTCACAATCAGTACTAGTAGTAGAAGCAGGAATAGAGCCCAGACAGGAAGAGATTCCCAGGGGATATGGTACTAGTAGGAATAGGGCTACCATAGGCTAGGTGGCCACCTGTGTGTCAGCTAATAACTGCCACTGCCTGGCTTGAAAGATAATCATATCTTTTTTGATAAGAAGATAAAAATTCCGAAGCTTGGCACCAGTTGTTAATGTAGGGGCATAACTTCGTCCCAGTCGCCCGGAGGCAAGTTGGAGTTTGGTGCTCCCCTCCCCTTAATAAAAATGGAAAACAAATATGGTGTGTGTGTGTGTGTGTGTGTGTGTGTGTGTGTGTGTGTGTGTGTGTGTGCGCAAAATTGGGGTCAGACTCACGAAATTCAGCCATCTGCAGCATGCAGAATCAGCGGTCGCCAGTGGGTCCCATCTCACCGTCCAGCAGCGGCAGGTGCACTGTCACTTGCTGCAGCGCAAGCTGAGCAGTACAAGGTGGGAGCCATCTTGCCCCTATAGTAGGTGTTAGCAGGGCTCCAGGGTTAGAGCCAATTAACTCTGCAGCAGCAGCAGGTTTGCTGCAGAGCTTTGTTGGAAAAGCAGCAGTCATACTTGGATCCCGCTGTTAACCAACAAAGGTGCTACTGTACTTGCAGATGCCCCTTCAGGGCTTAAAGCCCAGAGGCAGGTGTCTCCATTGCCTCTGGGAGTTACGCCCCTATGTTAATGCCATCTTCATAAGGTGTTAGCCATTGTAGCCTGTAGGTTGCACTCCACAATAGTTCCTGGGATAGGGATCCATAGGATCCCTCCCCGGCAATGGCCACTAGCATATGCACAGTAATGTGACCGCGCATGCGTAGTAGCACAGCAGTGTCTGAAGAAGCAAAGTGATCACATTAGCGATCATGTCACTTCTAACACATCGCAAGGATGGGCTCCTATCGGTGCTCCTGTCCCTGCACGTGTATTTTTATATTTTCAGGCAATTCATTTATTATTGCCTTGATAAGGAGCAAAAACAAATTATAATTATTAAGTCTAGATCCCAATCTATAATAAATATGCCCCTGTATTCGAATGTGACAAAAATATTTGATTAGTGAAGGGTGACTATGGGGTATATTCAATTGAAGTCGAAAACTGCCGTCTGTCGAAAAGAAGGCAGTTTTTCGACTTTTTATGGTCGAATCCTGATTCGACATATTCAATATTGTGCTAAATTTTTCGACAAGTCGATAAAATTGACTTGTCGAAAAGCACGTGGATCGGCGGAGTAGCTGCCGATCCACGTGTTAATGTCGAAAACGGGGCCAAATCCGACAGGTTTTGGCCCTCTTTTCAACCATCTCAGTCCGACATCAAAAGATGTCGAACTGAGATGCGGGACCTTAGTGAAGGACGTGGGGAGAGCTGCAGGGAGACGGGGGGAGAGCCGCCGGGAGGGGAGCAGTGCTGGAGGATGTATCACAGCCGCCGCTCCCGGCAGCGTCCACCTGGCTCCAGCAAGCGAGGTCTCTTGCTTACTGGAGCCGGGTGGACGCTGCCGGGAGCAGCGGCTGTGATGCAGGGACGGGAGCGGGGCGGCGGGCTGCAGAGCAATACCTCCGATAGGCGCCCCCGGCCGCCGCTGACAGGTCCACCGGCCGCCGCTGACAGGTCTACCGGTCGCCGCTGACAGGTCTACCGGTCGCCGCTGACAGGTCTACCGGTCGCCGCTGACAGGTCCCCCGGCCTCCGCTGACAGGTTCCCCAGCCGCCGCTGAGTGACTGGTCCCGCTGCTGACAGGGAGAGGGAGAGGCAGAGAGCGGGGGGGGGGGGGAGAGCCGCGGGCAGACGGGGGAGAGCAGCAGCAGCCGCTACTGTTGCGCTGCTCTCCCCCGTTTGCCCGCGGCTCTCCCCCCTCACATCTCAATTCGTCTTTTTCAAAAGTCGAATTGAAATGTCATTTGAATAGACCAGGTCGGATCCATTCCGACAAATGAATGTTATTAATAATAATAATGTATAATAAATTGAATATACCCCTATGTGTCTACAGCATATAAGTTATATAACACAATCCAAAGCATATATTTGGTATGATCTGTTGTAACAGAATAGTTATGTCTTGTTTCTATGATTTAGCGCAGGTAGATAATTAATAAAATCAGAACTCAGGTCGTTTGCTTTTATACATATTATGAAAAAAAGATAATATTTGTTTGCACTTATCTTTGGGTGCTGGTTAAGTTGTTGATAGGATAGATAAAATGCACTCATCACCCATATCTCTGGTGCAGAGTCCTGTGTAGCACCAAACAGCCCTGTGTAGCGTGTCACAAACATTGCTAGATAGCTGTGCAAAAACACTAATTGCAAATACCTAGTAGGCTATAAGCAAACTAAGATGCAAAACTGAGGAAAAAGTAGCACAATGAAGGAAAAAGGGGCAAAGTTGGGGAAAGTATACAATCTAGGTTAAACAAGCAAAAGACAGGTCTGATACAAGTAACCCGTGCCATGCCTCGTTGTTATGGCTAATCTGCGATCTAAAACCAATTCCTTTGTACAAAACAGATAATTCTATATACCTAGTACACTATGGGTGTAATTCAGACGTACAGGGGCCGATAGGTGTGGTCGCTGATACATCTGTAAATAATAGAACATTGAATATCTGTTTAGGTAAACATTCTGCTTAGGTAAAGACTCTGTATGGGTATGCGGTTATGTGACCGGCAGTCACAAGACCGCCGTTCACAATACGGACGCCGGGATCCTGGCATCTGAAAATCCCGCCGGTCGGCATGCTGACCAACAGGGACTATTCCCACTCATTCTAAGGAACACATTCGGGGTATTTTAATACTTTCTTTGTATATACATTTTCTATATCAGTGCACACAATATTTGCATATTCTATATTTTTTATATATTCCACTACCTTTTAACAATTTGATTAACAGAAGTTTTTATTTTTCATGCCAATAAAAGTTATGTTTTACCATAAAAAATAAACAACACACATGATTTGTCCTCCACAGACTGGTATGGTTCCGTCCTTTCTTATTCAAGCTTTAACAATGAACTAGTTTGAAATTGGTATTTGGGAACACCATACAAGTTTGAAGATTGTAGCTCAATAAGTATAACACAAACTGCATTTACCCCATAGACTGGTGCAGTTTTTACTAGAGATGAGCGCCGGAAATTTTTCGGGTTTTGTGTTTTGGTTTTGGGTTCGGTTCCGCGGCCGTGTTTTGGGTTCGACCGCGTTTTGGCAAAACCTCACCGAATGTTTTTTGTCGGATTCGGGTGTGTTTTGGATTCGGGTGTTTTTTTCCAAAAAACCTAAAAAACAGCTTAAATCATAGAATTTGGCGGTCATTTTGATCCCAAAGTATTATTAACCTCAAAAACCATAATTTCCACTCATTTTCAGTCTATTCTGAATACCTCACACCTCACAATATTATTTTTAGTCCTAAAATTTGCACCGAGGTCGCTGTGTGAGTAAGATAAGCGACCCTAGTGGCCGACACAAACACCGGGCCCATCTAGGAGTGTCACTGCAGTGTCACGCAGGATGGCCCTTCCAAAAAACCCTCCCCAAACAGCACATGACGCAAAGAAAAAAAGAGGCGCAATGAGGTAGCTGTGTGAGTAAGATTAGCGACCCTAGTGGCCGACACAAACACCGGGCCCATCTAGGAGTGGCACTGCAGTGTCACGCAGGATGTCCCTTCCAAAAAACCCTCCCCAAACAGCACATGACGCAAAGAAAAAAAGAGGCGCAATGAGGTAGCTGTGTGAGTAAGATAAGCGACCCTAGTGGCCGACACAAACACCGGGCCCATCTAGGAGTGTCACTGCAGTGTCACGCAGGATGTCCCTTCCAAAAAACCCTCCCCAAACAGCACATGACGCAAAGAAAAAAAGAGGCGCAATGAGGTAGCTGTGTGAGTAAGATAAGCGACCCTAGTGGCCGACACAAACACCGGGCCCATCTAGGAGTGGCACTGCAGTGTCACGCAGGATGTCCCTTCCAAAAAACCCTCCCCAAACAGCACATGACGCAAAGAAAAAGAAAAGAAAAAAGAGGTGCAAGATGGAATTGTCCTTGGGCCCTCCCACCCACCCTTATGTTGTATAAACAGGACATGCACACTTTAACCAACCCATCATTTCAGTGACAGGGTCTGCCACACGACTGTGACTGATATGACGGGTTGGTTTGGACCCCCACCAAAAAAGAAGCAATTAATCTCTCCTTGCACAAACTGGCTCTACAGAGGCAAGATGTCCACCTCATCATCATCCTCCGATATATCACCGTGTACATCCCCCTCCTCACAGATTATCAATTCGTCCCCACTGGAATCCACCATCTCAGCTCCCTGTGTACTTTGTGGAGGCAATTGCTGCTGGTCAATGTCTCCACGGAGGAATTGATTATAATTCATTTTAATGAACATCATCTTCTCCACATTTTCTGGATGTAACCTCGTACGCCGATTGCTGACAAGGTGAGCGGCGGCACTAAACACTCTTTCGGAGTACACACTTGTGGGAGGGCAACTTAGGTAGAATAAAGCCAGTTTGTGCAAGGGCCTCCAAATTGCCTCTTTTTCCTGCCAGTATAAGTACGGACTGTGTGACGTGCCTACTTGGATGCGGTCACTCATATAATCCTCCACCATTCTTTCAATGGGGAGAGAATCATATGCAGTGACAGTAGACGACATGTCCGTAATCGTTGTCAGGTCCTTCAGTCCGGACCAGATGTCAGCATCAGCAGTCGCTCCAGACTGCCCTGCATCACCGCCAGCGGGTGGGCTCGGAATTCTGAGCCTTTTCCTCGCACCCCCAGTTGCGGGAAAATGTGAAGGAGGAGATGTTGTTGACAGGTCGCGTTCCGCTTGACTTGACAATTTACTCACCAGCAGGTGTTTGAACCCCAGCAGACTTGTGTCTGCCGGAAAGAGAGATCCAAGGTAGGCTTTAAATCTAGGATCGAGCACGGTGGCCAAAATGTAGTGCTCTGATTTCAACAGATTGACCACCCGTGAATCCTTGCTAAGCGAATTAAGGGCTCCATCCACAAGTCCCACATGCCTAGCGGAATCGCTCCGTGTTAGCTCCTCCTTCAATGTCTCCAGCTTCTTCTGCAAAAGCCTGATGAGGGGAATGACCTGACTCAGGCTGGCAGTGTCTGAACTGACTTCACGTGTGGCAAGTTCAAAGGGCATCAGAACCTTGCACAACGTTGAAATCATTCTCCACTGCGCTTGAGACAGGTGCATCCCACCTCCTATATCGTGCTCAATTGTATAGGCTTGAATGGCCTTTTGCTGCTCCTCCAACCTCTGAAGCATATACAGGGTTGAATTCCACCTCGTTACCACTTCTTGCTTCAGATGATGGCAGGGCAGGTTCAGTAGTTTTTGGTGGTGCTCCAGTTTTCTGTACGTGGTGCCTCTACGCCGAAAGTGTCCCGCAATTCTTCTGGCCACCGACAGCATCTCTTGCACGCCCCTGTCGTTTTTTAAAAAATTCTGCACCACCAAATTCAAGGTATGTGCAAAACATGGGACGTGCTGGAATTGGCCCAGATTTAATGCACACACAATATTGCTGGCGTTGTCCGATGCCACAAATCCACAGGAGAGTCCAATTGGGGTAAGCCATTCCGCGATGATCTTCCTCAGTTGCCGTAAGAGGTTTTCAGCTGTGTGCGTATTCTGGAAAGCGGTGATACAAAGCGTAGCCTGCCTAGGAAAGAGTTGGCGTTTGCGAGATGCTGCTACTGGTGCCGCCGCTGCTGTTCTTGCGGCGGGAGTCCATACATCTACCCAGTGGGCTGTCACAGTCATATAGTCCTGACCCTGCCCTGCTCCACTTGTCCACATGTCCGTGGTTAAGTGGACATTGGGTACAGCTGCATTTTTTAGGACACTGGTGAATCTTTTTCTGAGGTCTGTGTACATTTTCGGTATCGCCTGCCTAGAGAAATGGAACCTAGATGGTATTTGGTACCGGGGACACAGTACCTCCAACAAGTCTCTAGTTGGCACTGCAGTAATGATGGATACCGGAACCACGTTTCTCACCACCCAGGATGTCAAGGCCTCAGTTATCCGCTTTGCAGTAGGATGACTGCTGTGATATTTCATCTTCCTCGCAAAGGACTGTTGGACAGTCAATTGCTTGGTGGAAGTAGTAAAAGTGGTCTTACGACTTCCCCTCTGGGATGACCATCGACTCCCAGCAGCAACAACAGCAGCGCCAGCAGCAGTAGGCGTTACACGCAAGGATGCATCGGAGGAATCCCAGGCAGGAGAGGACTCGTCAGAATTGCCAGTGACATGGCCTGCAGGACTATTGGCATTCCTGGGGAAGGAGGAAATTGACACTGAGGGAGTTGGTGGGGTGGTTTGCGTGAGCTTGGTTACAAGAGGAAGGGATTTACTGGTCAGTGGACTGCTTCCGCTGTCGGCCCAAGTTTTTGAACTTGTCACTGACTTATTATGAATGCGCTGCAGGTGACGTATAAGGGAGGATGTTCCGAGGTGGTTAACGTCCTTACCCCTACTTATTACAGCTTGACAAAGGGAACACACGGCTTGACACCTGTTGTCCGCATTTCTGGTGAAATACTTCCACACCGAAGAGCTGATTTTTTTGGTATTTTCACCAGGCATGTCAACGGCCATATTCCTACCACGGACAACAGGTGTCTCCCCGGGTGCCTGACTTAAACAAACCACCTCACCATCAGAATCCTCCTGGTCAATTTCCTCCCCAGCGCCAGCAACACCCATATCCTCCTCATCCTGGTGTACTTCAACACTGACATCTTCAATCTGACTATCAGGAACTGGACTGCGGGTGCTCCTTCCATCACTTGCAGGGGGCGTGCAAATGGTGGAAGGCGCATGCTCTTCACGTCCAGTGTTGGGAAGGTCAGGCATCGCAACCGACACAATTGGAGTCGGACTCTCCTTGTGGATTTGGGATTTCGAAGAACGCACAGTTCTTTGCGGTGCTACTGCTTTTGCCAGCTTTAGTCTTTTCATTTTTCTAGCGAAAGGCTGAGTGCTTCCATCCTCATGTGAAGCTGAACCACTAGCCATGAACATAGGCCAGGGCCTCAGCCGTTCCTTGCCACTCCGTGTGGTAAATGGCATATTGGCAAGTTTACGCTTCTCCTCCGACAATTTTATTTTAGGTTTTGGAGTCCTTTTTTTACTGATATTTGGTGTTTTGGATTTGACATGCTCTGTACTATGACATTGGGCATCGGCCTTGGCAGACGACGTTGCTGGCATTTCATCGTCTCGGCCATGACTAGTGGCAGCAGCTTCAGCACGAGGTGGAAGTGGATCTTGATCTTTCCCTAATTTTGGAACCTCAACATTTTTGTTCTCCATATTTTAATAGGCACAACTAAAAGGCACCTCAGGTAAACAATGGAGATGGATGGATTGGATACTAGTATACAATTATGGACGGGCTGCCGAGTGCCGACACAGAGGTAGCCACAGCCGTGAACTACCGCACTGTACTGTGTCTGCTGCTAATATATAGACTGGTTGATAAAGAGATAGTATACTCGTAACTAGTATGTATGTATAAAGAAAAAAAAAAAAACCACGGTTAGGTGGTATATACAATTATGGACGGGCTGCCGAGTGCCGACACAGAGGTAGCCACAGCCGTGAACTACCGCACTGTACTGTGTCTGCTGCTAATATATAGACTGGTTGATAAAGAGATAGTATACTCGTAACTAGTATGTATGTATAAAGAAAGAAAAAAAACCACGGTTAGGTGGTATATACAATTATGGACGGGCTGCCGAGTGCCGACACAGAGGTAGCCACAGCCGTGAACTACCGCACTGTACTGTGTCTGCTGCTAATATAGACTGGTTGATAAAGAGATAGTATACTCGTAACTAGTATGACTATAAAGAAAGAAAAAAAAACCACGGTTAGGTGGTATATACAATTATGGACGGGCTGCCGAGTGCCGACACAGAGGTAGCCACAGCCGTGAACTACCGCACTGTACTGTGTCTGCTGCTAATATATAGACTGGTTGATAAAGAGATAGTATACTCGTAACTAGTATGTATGTATAAAGAAAGAAAAAAAAACCACGGTTAGGTGGTATATACAATTATGGACGGGCTGCCGAGTGCCGACACAGAGGTAGCCACAGCCGTGAACTACCGCACTGTACTGTGTCTGCTGCTAATATAGACTGGTTGATAAAGAGATAGTATACTCGTAACTAGTATGTATGTATAAAGAAAGAAAAAAAAACCACGGTTAGGTGGTATATACAATTATGGACGGGCTGCCGAGTGCCGACACAGAGGTAGCCACAGCCGTGAACTACCGCACTGTACTGTGTCTGCTGCTAATATATAGACTGGTTGATAAAGAGATAGTATACTCGTAACTAGTATGTATGTATAAAGAAAGAAAAAAAAAACCACGGTTAGGTGGTATATACAATTATGGACGGGCTGCCGAGTGCCGACACAGAGGTAGCCACAGCCGTGAACTACCGCACTGTACTGTGTCTGCTGCTAATATAGACTGGTTGATAAAGAGATAGTATACTCGTAACTAGTATGTATGTATAAAGAAAGAAAAAAAAACCACGGTTAGGTGGTATATACAATTATGGACGGGCTGCCGAGTGCCGACACAGAGGTAGCCACAGCCGTGAACTACCGCACTGTACTGTGTCTGCTGCTAATATATAGACTGGTTGATAAAGAGATAGTATACTCGTAACTAGTATGTATGTATAAAGAAAGAAAAAAAAACCACGGTTAGGTGGTATATACAATTATGGACGGGCTGCCGAGTGCCGACACAGAGGTAGCCACAGCCGTGAACTACCGCACTGTACTGTGTCTGCTGCTAATATATAGACTGGTTGATAAAGAGATAGTATACTCGTAACTAGTATGTATGTATAAAGAAAGAAAAAAAAACCACGGTTAGGTGGTATATACAATTATGGACGGGCTGCCGAGTGCCGACACAGAGGTAGCCACAGCCGTGAACTACCGCACTGTACTGTGTCTGCTGCTAATATAGACTGGTTGATAAAGAGATAGTATACTCGTAACTAGTATGTATGTATAAAGAAAGAAAAAAAAAACACGGTTAGGTGGTATATACAATTATGGACGGGCTGCCGAGTGCCGACACAGAGGTAGCCACAGCCGTGAACTACCGCACTGTACTGTGTCTGCTGCTAATATAGACTGGTTGATAAAGAGATAGTATACTCGTAACTAGTATGACTATAAAGAAAGAAAAAAAAACCACGGTTAGGTGGTATATACAATTATGGACGGGCTGCCGAGTGCCGACACAGAGGTAGCCACAGCCGTGAACTACCGCACTGTACTGTGTCTGCTGCTAATATAGACTGGTTGATAAAGAGATAGTATACTACTAATATTATATATACTGGTGGTCAGGTCACTGGTCACTAGTCACACTGGCAGTGGCACTCCTGCAGCAAAAGTGTGCACTGTTTAATTTTAATATAATATTATGTACTCCTGGCTCCTGCTATAACCTATAACTGGCACTGCAGTGCTCCCCAGTCTCCCCCACAATTATAAGCTGTGTGAGCTGAGCACAGTCAGATATATATATACATTGATGCAGCACACTGGGCTGAGCAGTGCACACAGATATGGTATGTGACTGAGTCACTGTGTGTATCGTTTTTTTCAGGCAGAGAACGGATATATTAAATAAAACAAACAACTGCACTGTCTGGTGGTCACTGTGGTCGTCAGTCACTAAACTCTGCACTCTCTTCTACAGTATCACAGCCTCAGGTCAATCTCTCTCTCTCTCTCTCAACCCTAATCTAAATGGAGAGGACGCCAGCCACGTCCTCTCCCTATCAATCTCAATGCACGTGTGAAAATGGCGGCGACGCGCGGCTCCTTATATAGAATCCGAGTCTGGCGAGAATCCGACAGCGTCATGATGACGTTCGGGCGCGCTCGGGTTAACCGAGCAAGGCGGGAGGATCCGAGTCTGCTCGGACCCGTGAAAAAAACATGAAGTTCGTGCGGGTTCGGATTCAGAGAAACCGAACCCGCTCATCTCTAGTTTTTACTCTCTTTGGGCGGGATGTATTAACATACATCGCCGCCCCTCGCCGGTTACCGCAGCGATGTTGATCGCATATGTACTAACATATGCGATCAACATCGCGATGCGGTGACGGAGGCCCCCCGCGATACCTGTTAGGTGGTCTGCGGGGGGTCTCCGTCACCTCCCCGGGGTCCCCACACTGGCTAGATGCCGGGAAGCAGCAGCAGGCTGCCCCCGGCACCTCCTCCTCCCCCCTGCAGCCGGAAGGACGTCCGGCTGCGTTGCTAGGGGGAGGAGGACACTTAGTGCAGAATGGGTGGTATCAATTTACACAGAGCGCCACATGAGGACCAACATACCCAAAACACTAAATGGGGGGTGGTACAATGCAATTATATAGAATACTTAAGTACACATCCTTTTTTCCACGGAGATTAAATCTTCACAATATTCTCCTCTTCTCCCGTGTATTCAATATATGGGGAGGAAACAAATAGTGCAAAATGTGTAGTACAGTACTTTTAATTCCACAAAAACATACACACATAAAAATTAATTTGTTTGTGCAAATAGCAAAAGACTTCAGAGCAGTAATATCCAGAGTATTTGGAGGCAAAAGTGGATAAATTGTACAATTACCAGAAATAATTGAGAACCGGTGGAAAACAGTTCTCAATATACGTTCTTAATTAATCACCAGTACGTTCCTCCCGGGTGGGTCGTCAGGGATAAGTTTCTGGTAGTGGTTAAATCCTCCACCTCTCTCCAGCCAAACTGCAGGATGTACTGTTCCCAACAGGAGCCAACGCGTTTCAACCCTGTACCTAAGGTCTTTCTCAAGGCAATGAACAATATCTTAATGTTCCTTCCTTTTAACTAACATTATAACCAATCATAAAGTCTAATAAGTCCACATCATTGGTTTAACCAATTGAAAATGTCCATCTTCGGTTGCTGAGCAACATCCCATTCTTGACGTGGCCATCTCCGGCCCGCCGTGACGTCACTTCCGCAATCCCGCGGATGCACGTCATCGGCGCCGTTACCATGGTGATCTTGGGGCTTCCGTGGTCGTCTTCGGCTCTCCGCGACGTCACTTCCGCAATTGAGCGGGAGTATGTCATCGGAGCCGTTTCCATAGCAATCTCCATTGCTTCGTGGTTCTCTCGGCCACTACGTTGTTGCTATGGTTTCCCCTTGTTGTCAGAACAATCGTCTAGGGGACCGGGGCGCCGTCATAAGTGTATACTTCTGGCGTTTCCCGTCTCCCTCCGATCTCATCTCTCCACACGGATTCTCCTTTAGCCATGGTGGCCACGTCCTTGGTTTTTATTTCTTAACCTTAAAGTGACATATAAAAATATCATATAAGTATCACAATTTTAATACAGAAGTCAAAACTCCATTTTATCATAAAAGATACCTAATAAAATCCGAAATGTATATTAACTGAGGATAGATTGAATCTAAGTGGTATTTTAATATAAAAACATGTTCTTTGAGCTGGAAGGGTTTTTTTTTTGATAAATCTTAGTTCTAATGTAAAATACATGAAAAAACCTGAAATAATCATTCCACCAAAATTTATTATTGTACTATAAAAACCATTTTAACTCGAAGTCATTGTTGAGTCCATAAGGATGCAATGTATTAAAATCATAAATACATTGCATTTCGCATTTAGCGAGGAGGGAGGCTAGATCTTTCTGTCTAGAATTACCCCTCACTAGCCGCAGTCCTGCAAATCGTACAATGTCCTTTACTGAACTATTGTGACATTTCTTAAAATGGTTGGACAAAGCGTGTGTTTCCAACCCTTTGCGAATATTGCGGCAATGCTCTCCGATCCTGATTTTCAGTGTTCGGGATGTACGTCCAATATAAAAGAGGTGACATGTACATTCAATAAAATAGACCACATTGGTCATATTGCATGTAATAAAATCAGTAAGTTTAAAACTTTTCCCATTTATTATTATGCTTTCTAATTTTTTGGTGCCATCACTTTTTATCTCTCTGCACCCCACACATGAGCCACAACGGTGAAAACCAGTGGTGGCAATTCTTCCTTCTCGTTTTTTTTGTTTTAAAAAACTGTTGACTAACTTTTGTTTAATGTTGGGTGCTTTTTTATAAATACATATTGGACGATCTGGAATTTCTTTGCCAATAACTGGATCTTTTTTTAGAAGACTCCAGTTTTTTTTGATTGATCTTTCTAATATGCGATACTGAGAGTTAAAACTTGTGATAAAGGCCCACTCATATTTATTCTGTTTGGGTCTTTTATCTATTTGTGGACCTAAGAGGTCTTTTCTCTCTATTTCATTTGTTTTCTGAAAGGCTAATTCCACCTTCTCCTTTTTATATCCGTTATTACTAAACCTATTTTTTAATTCTATTGCCTGTTGTTTATAGACTGATTCTTCCGTACAATTTCGCTTCAGTCTTTTTAATTGGCCATAAGGAATAGAATCCAACCAATTCATATGGTGGCAACTGTCGTACTCTATGTATGACCTTGAATCAGTTTGTTTAGTATAAAAAGGTGTTCATTTTATTCTTCATAACAATTATTTTTTATTCAATGGAGATTTTTATATCCAAAAAATGGGTACAGCCATGGGCACCAGGTTCGCTCCGAGCTATGCCAATATTTTCATGGGCCAATGGGAACAGGATACAATCTGGACAAACAACCCATTTGGAGCGAACCTGGTGTCATGGCGTAGATATATAGATGATGTATTTTTTATATGGAAGGGAAGCAAACCCCTTTTAGATGATTTCTGTGTGTATTTGAATAGTAACTGTTTAAATATCAATTTTACTTTTAATATTGATGACACAAGTGTGGACTTTTTAGACATTACAGTTTTCATAAAGGACAATTCAATACAAACTAAAACCTTTACTAAACAAACCGATTCAAGGTCATACATAGAGTACGACAGTTGCCACCATATGAATTGGTTGGATTCTATTCCTTATGGCCAATTAAAAAGACTGAAGCGAAATTGTACGGAAGAATCAGTCTATAAACAACAGGCAATAGAATAAAAAAATAGGTTTAGTAATAACGGATATAAAAAGGAGAAGGTGGAATTAGCCTTTCAGAAAACAAATGAAATAGAGAGAAAAGACCTCTTAGGTCCACAAATAGATAAAAGACCCAAACAGAATAAATATGAGTGGGCCTTTATCACAAGTTTTAACTCTCAGTATCGCATATTAGAGAGATCAATCAAAAAAAACTGGAGTCTTCTAAAAAAAGATCCAGTTATTGGCAAAGAAATTCCAGATCGTCCAATATTTATTTATAAAAAAGCACCCAACATTAAACAAAAGTTAGTCAACAGTTTTTTAAAACCAAAAAAACGAGAAGGAAGAATTGCCACCACTGGTTTTCACCGTTGTGGCTCATGTGTGGGGTGCAGAGAGATAAAAAGTGATGGCACCAAAAAATTAGAAAGCATAATAATAAATGGGAAAAGTTTTAAACTTACTGATTTTATTACATGCAATATGACCAATGTGGTCTATTTTATTGAATGTACATGTCACCTCTTTTATATTGGACGTACATCCCGAACACTGAAAATCAGGATCGGAGAGCATTGCCGCAATATTCGCAAAGGGTTGGAAACACACGCTTTGTCCAACCATTTTAAGAAATGTCACAATAGTTCAGTAAAGGACATTGTACGATTTGCAGGACTGCGGCTAGTGAGGGGTAATTCTAGACAGAAAGATCTAGCCTCCCTCCTCGCTAAATGCGAAATGCAATGTATTTATGATTTTAATACATTGCATCCTTATGGACTCAACAATGACTTCGAGTTAAAATGGTTTTTATAGTACAATAATAAATTTTGGTGGAATGATTATTTCAGGTTTTTTCATGTATTTTACATTAGAACTAAGATTTATCAAAAAAAAAAACCCTTCCAGCTCAAAGAACATGTTTTTATATTAAAATACCACTTAGATTCAATCTATCCTCAGTTAATATACATTTCGGATTTTATTAGGTATCTTTTATGATAAAATGGAGTTTTGACTTCTGTATTAAAATTGTGATACTTATATGATATTTTTATATGTCACTTTAAGGTTAAGAAATAAAAACCAAGGACGTGGCCACCATGGCTAAAGGAGAATCCGTGTGGAGAGATGAGATCGGAGGGAGACGGGAAACGCCAGAAGTATACACTTATGACGGCGCCCCGGTCCCCTAGACGATTGTTCTGACAACAAGGGGAAACCATAGCAACAACGTAGTGGCCGAGAGAACCACGAAGCAATGGAGATTGCTATGGAAACGGCTCCGATGACATACTTCCGCTCAATTGCGGAAGTGACGTCGCGGAGAGCCGAAGACGACCACGGAAGCCCCAAGATCACCATGGTAACGGCGCCGATGACGTGCATCCGCGGGATTGCGGAAGTGACGTCACGGCGGGCCGGAGATGGCCACGTCAAGAATGGGATGTTGCTCAGCAACCGAAGATGGACATTTTCAATTGGTTAAACCAATGATGTGGACTTATTAGACTTTATGATTGGTTATAATGTTAGTTAAAAGGAAGGAACATTAAGATATTGTTCATTGCCTTGAGAAAGACCCTAGGTACAGGGTTGAAACGCGTTGGCTCCTGTTGGGAACAGTACATCCTGCAGTTTGGCTGGAGAGAGGTGGAGGATTTAACCACTACCAGAAACTTATCCCTGACGACCCACCCGGGAGGAACGTACTGGTGATTAATTAAGAACGTATATTGAGAACTGTTTTCCACCGGTTCTCTATTATTTCTGGTAATTGTACAATTTATCCACTTTTGCCTCCAAATACTCTGGATATTACTGCTCTGAAGTCTTTTGCTATTTGCACAAACAAATTAATTTTTATGTGTGTATGTTTTTGTGGAATTAAAAGTACTGTACTACACATTTTGCACTATTTGTTTCCTCCCCATATATTGAATACACGGGAGAAGAGGAGAATATTGTGAAGATTTAATCTCCGTGGAAAAAAGGATGTGTACTTAAGTATTCTATATAATTGCATTGTACCACCCCCCATTTAGTGTTTTGGGTATGTTGGTCCTCATGTGGCGCTCTGTGTAAATTGATACCACCCATTCTGCACTATTTGTCCCACTGAGTGTACTGGAGAGACACTTATTTGGGTATCTGTTGATTGAGCTGCCTATTTCTGCGCAATCTGTCACACTATCACTCTAATTTCTTTTTGGGAGGAGGACACTACCTTCCGGGTCCAGGGCAGCCTGGAGGAAGGTAAGCCAGGGGGTTTTACCGCATTTTTGCTTTAGTACATCCCGCCCTTTATCACATAGGTTCAATGCTGAGCTTATCCTAGCAGAATACGTCAGAGTCACTTCAAGTTGTCAAATGAGACTACTCAAATCAGAAGCAATCTTATATCGCTTCCTGCTGCATTGTGAAAGGTGTATTAAGCTTATTTCCCTGTCTCATAAACAGCTATGCTTCAGTGACAGGGAAATACGGAATGGAGTTAAATGGGCAAATATGCATGCTGAATATATTTCCTTAAGTTAGAATGAAGTATTTTAAGCTCATATAATTAGAGAGTGGGAGGATAGGGGTCTCAGCAACATAAAAGTTGGGAAAGCTCTCCAAGTGCCTTTCTGATCACTATGTCAAACTGTATGCAGGGCTGTCTCTAGGCAATTTGGCTCCCAGGGAGAGATTTAAAAATGTGACCCCCCCCCCTTCCCCCATTGCCCTAAAAAAATGCCCGCCCCCCCCCATAAATCTAAAAAAGAAAAAAAATTGTTAAAGTGTGTGTGGCCTTGATAAAATGGGTGTGGTCTCATTAAAATGGGAGTGGCCTCATCTGGAAAGACTACCGGGTCTGGGACTCAGGGTCAACACCAAATAGGTCGACACCACTCTGGTCGACACACCTTAGGCCGACATGGACAAAAGGTCGACATGAACAAGGTCGACATGGAAAAAGGTTGACATGAGTTTTTTATGTTTTTTTGGTGTCGTTTTTCGCTCGCCATGCTTCGGGCAAGGTGCCTCGCTTCGCTCGGTACAGGTTGCTGTTCCCAATTGTAGTCCACGTGGATCGTAAAGTATGAAAAAGTGAAAAAAAGAAACAAAATTGTGAAAAACTAATGTCGACCTTTTTCCATGCCGACCTTGTTCAGGTCGGCCTTTTGTCCACGTCGACCAATTGGTGTCGACCTAAGTGGTGTCGACCTAGAGTCCGGATAACAAGACTATCTTACACCCCAGTTTTTGACCCTGCACCAAAAGATCACGGCCACCACAGGAAAAAAAAATATCTACCATATTAAGCCCCACACAGTAATGCCCCCTGCACCATATTATGCCACACACTGCAATGCCCTTAATACATTATATCCCCATTTTACACATTACGGCAGGCAAGTGTCCCGATTTTACACATTACGGCAGGCAAGTGTCCCCATTTTACACATTACGGCAGGCAAGTGTCCCCATTTTACACATTACGGCAGGCAAGTGTCCCCATTTTACACATTACAGCAGGCAAGAGTCCCCACTTTACACATTACGGCAGGCAAGAGTCCCCATTTTACACATTACGACAGGCAAGAGTCCCCATTTTACACATTACGGCAGTCAGAGTCCCCTTCTACAAAGAAAGAGAGAGAGAGAGAGAGAAAGTTATACTTACGTTTGCAGCGGTCCTCCCGCTTCCTGCTCTTCGGCCCACGCCGGTCCGCCTCTCCCTCTTCCTAGCTTGCTGGCAGGCTTCCCGGGTAGCTACCCCTCCTCCCCGTCATCAGTACTCCACTCTGGAGCTGAGTTTAGTGTAATGACTCATTTGGGTCGTGGTGACACGACGCAAATGCATCATTACTCAAAACTCCGCCATCCCCGAGCGGAGTAGTAATGACGGGGAGGAGGGGGAGCAGCAAACTGAGCCACCTAGAGCTGCGGCGGGCGCCCCGTGCGAATGCACGCCTCGCCCGCCGCAAGAAATGGCTCTGACTGTATGTCATGAACTTGTTAGCAGTGGCTGAGTCACAAATCAATGGAAAAAGGAACAAAGATTACCATAGTGATTTATGTTAAAGGAACACACCTCATATGTGGATGCATTGCAGAATCAAAGCACCAGTATACACACCAAATCATACTTGCCTACCTGACCCTCTCCATGAGGGAGTAAATGCTCTGTTCCTGGACTTTCCTGGTAATGTATGATTGCCATCACCTGTGGTGAGCTAGTTAATTGATTAAAAAAGGTGTTTCACCACAGGTGATGGCAATCATACATTACCAGGAAAGTCCAGGAACAGAGCATTTACTCCCTGATGGAGAGGGTCAGGTTGGCAAGTAAGCACCAAATGGGATATATATATATATATATATATATATACACACACACACACACACACACACACACACACGGTATAAATAAATAAAAAATAATAAAAAATATATAAATATATATTTATATCTATACATACACAATGTGTGTGTGTGTGTGTGTGTGTGTGTGTGTGTGTGTGTGTGTGTGTGTGTGTGTGTGTGTGTGTGTGTGTGTGTGTAAATAGTGGCAGGGAGAGCAGGATTTCACTTGTTTAAATGGCAGCAGCTGAAGATGGATCCAGTCCAGGTTTTCTTTGAGGTCAAGAAAGAACTGCAGCCAAGATTAGTAGCACCTGTTAGCTGCCTTTGAGAACACTGTCAGTACACAGGGATAATGCTCCTGATGCTGAACAAGCTGGCTAGGCGATAGGCTGGGGGGGTGTCGTTACATCATACTTGCCTACCTGACCCTCTCCATGAGGGAGACAATGCTCTGTTCCTGGACTTTCCTGGTAATGTATGATTGCCATCACCTGTGGTGAGCTAGTTAATTGATAAGAAAGGTGTTTCACCACAGGTGATGGCAATCATACATTACCAGGAAAGTCCAGGAACAGAGCATTTTCTCCCTCATGGAGAGGGTCAGGTAGGCAAGTATGCGTTACATTAGGAGGCGTCGTTGGCGTGTACCATCTTTGATTGTCAGAACATGGAATGTTATGCTGCAACTTGTAACCTATTGTGAACTGCTGTTATACCTTGTGAGTGATCTAACTTCTGGAGAAAGAATAAACCTGTTGCTTGAATTAGGGGGGTAATTCACACTGGATCGCTGCATCGGCAGCGATCGCAGTCTGTACCCCTTTGCATGCGCACCCCGGGAGCCCAGTAAAATGCTAACAGCATCTCTGGGCTGCGATCACCTTTGCCGGATTGACAGGCAGAGGCAGTCATGGGGCGGGGCGTGGTGCGGACAATGCAGACGTGTCCGGGCCATTGCGGGGGCGGACCGCGGTGGCTGCAAGACGTCACACGCAGCCAATGTGACCCGGGACGTGACGGCCGGGTAGCCCCCTGCCAGCGTGCAGGAGCTGCGCTGGCAGGAAGCTACTCGCCGGGTGTAAAAGCATCGCCTCCGTGCGATGCTTTTGCACCCTTGCAGGGGGGTAGGGCCTGACATGCGGGACGAACTAGACCTGTGCTGGGCGTCCCCCCCGCATGTCTGAGTAAATGATCGTAGATGTGCTAAATTTAGCACATCTACGATCAGATTTGAATTATCCCCTATACCCAGTGTATGTGATCATATATATTTCTTTAGTATTAAAAAAAACACTGTCACAAACATAACCAATTAATAAAATCCACAAATATTCACTTCTTAAATGTAAAGTAAATAAGTAAAATAATTTGAAAAATAAATGACCTGAATATATATAGTTTAGTATGCACACATAATAAGTATGCATTTCATAATAAGTATAGCTTTAATGATTGCTCATACATTTTTAGAATGAATAACCATCAAAGCCTTCTGGTGACAAATGGGTTAATTCCCTAGTGTAAAAGAACTTTGAAGTGATTTTAGGAAACTATGAAAAAAATATATTCACCCATTTTTGTCTCTATGTTCCTGGTGTAAATATTTTATAGTTAATTTTACATAATTAAAAACAAAATAGTAATTATCTTAAAAGGACCACTTTATGATATATGATGATGATAACTTTGCACTCCTGCATACTTGAGAAGTTTACTTCTGGGATTATTTAAAGTGTGCCTAAGGCTCATCAGACAAAAAAATATATAAACTGATTCCTTTAGTGTAGGTTGCATAAAAATGTATATTAAAATGTGCAATTCTATGCTTCTTAATTATTGTGATTAATAAAAGTGGGTCATGATGGAACTATGGCTTTAGAAACAACAATTTATACAAGAAATTACAAAAATGGTTCATTATGGAAAAAGACAGCAAAAAAAGTCATATTCTAGGCTCTATTATAGGATTAATTTTCTAATTTATATTATGTCTGAAAGAGTTTTATTATAGGTTACATTTAGATTTGCTGTAATTTTGCGGCCTGAAACAGGCATAAGCCTACAGCTGCAAATTGCAGGATAATGTGCGTATTTCAAGATATTCAAGTCTAGGCAACTCTTGGCACCAATACCATAAGGTGACACTCAATGATGTTTGAGTGCTACTCATGGGGTCAGTCAATCCTAATATTTGTGTTGTGTTACTATTCTCCTCCTGCCCTCACATACAGTACTAGACCTGTTTTGGAGTGCTAGGGCCTCCCCAAACTGGAAAACATAAACACTGGCTTCATAACTCAGCTACAGTTAGTCCTTCTACCATCTGTATAATAATTTTAAAAGTTCTCCCTCTAAAGGAAAAAACATTGTCTATACCTAGAATAGGGTTCAGTATTATTTGCTGGCAGCTGGGATCCTGGCGGTCATAATACCAACACTGGGATCCTGATGAATGAAATACGGAGAGGGGTGAGTATGGGCTATTCTCCCCTACACCCTAACCCACCTGTCCCACTGCCTAACCCTAACCAGCCCCTTAGTGCCTTGTCCAAGATTTCCCTCCGGTGGTGATTAAACCTAGCCCATCTCCCCGCAGCCTAAACCCAACCCTCCGTCCCCGCAGTCTAACCCTCCTCAGGGGTGTACAACCCTAAACCCCCCTTCTCGCAGCCTAACTCTAACATGTCCCATGCCGCAGCCTAACCCTAACTACCCCGGGTGGTGCCTAAACTAGCCCCCTTTCCTCCCACCCCACCACCCGGTCTCGAACCTAATTCGCGCTATACTTACTACGGTTGGGATTCCGACGTCGGTGTCCTGACCCTTTCGGAATTCCAACGTCGGTATTCTGATGGGTTTTGGGTTCTTGACAGCCGGCATATTAACCGCATTCCCTGGAATAGGATAACTGAATAATTGTGTGTGCACCCCTCTCCAAGATTAGGAACCAGCACCTGCACTAAAAGTGGCAAATAGTATCAGGCACGCTATACCAGGAAGGCCTGCAGTATGTGGTGCCCCTGTAATGATGTCATACCAGCCCAGAGGACCCCGTGCCATGAGTCTCCTTGTTCTGGTGTCCAGACCAGCCTGGCATAACCTGGTTGTAGCTGCAAGGGAACCACACACTTGTTATGGTTGGTTACCACTAAAGCTATAACAGAGTGCTGCTCACTTATTTTAGTGGGATGCTAAGTGCAAATTATACTTTGTTTTGCTGTGCATAACCATTGTCTCTTGTGCACAGTAAGTAATGTCACTAAAATACATTTTCTCCTTATCTTTATCCAATTTTAATAAGCTCATGCCACATAAGGAAATCTTGTTTCTACACAGCAGCACAAACATAGGTGCACCTCCTGTGCTTACTCTGTACTTACCAAAGACTGCCCTCACTCTGCTCTGCTCCTCCACTCAGCGTGTACAAACTCCTGTTCTTCTGCAAATTCTTTGATATAAATCCAGGCACACTTACACAGCACATAATAGAACTTTATACAGACCTTGCACTTCTGGGCCTCATTTATCATTGCAAGTAAAGATGTACTTTTTGGGACTCATGTAGAGATGGGCATATGTCTTTATTTGAGTAAGATACACATTTCTATACTGTGCCTGCACACCAGGGGTTAAAGTGGGGGGGACGGGGGGAGACGGTGTGGAACTGAGTTCTACCACCTGAAATGGTAGGTGGAACTAGTTCCACCTCCTCCATGGCCCTGCACAGTAATTCCAACAGAAAAGCCCGCCCCGCCACCCACGTCAATAGAGGTTGTGCTAGTGTTCCTGACGAGCTGCAGCCACCTCTCCCTTCCTCAGGTCCATGGTCCTCCTTCACCTGCAGCCCGTCCCACCTGGTATTCCCACACGCTGCGTCTGTCGGACTGTGTTCATCCCCTCCTCAGGTCCCAGCAGCTTCCTTTTCTGGCATGGCATATGTGATGTCATGCCATCACCACCGCTGAAGTGAAGAAGTACCATGAAAAGGATCCGGCTCTGTGCACGGTAAAGACAAGATGAGGGGACTGGAGGGACATAGGTGGTGAGCTGCTGAAGTGACAGCCGCAGAAGGCCAAAGGAAGTATTGTGGGTGCCGAACGTATCAAAAACATAGAACCTAAGAAACGTGTTCACTGAGGACCACGTAGCCACCTTGTACAATTGTTCTAGGGACGCGCCATGGCGGGTCGCCAAAGATGGTCCAACAGACCGGGTAGAATGGGCCTTAATCGCAGCAGGAGCTGGAAGACCAGCATGCGCATAAGCATGTGCATTCACCACTGTAATCCATCTGGCAAAGGTTTGCTTATTCAAAGGCCAGCCACGTTTGTGGAATCCAAACAGGACAAATAGGGCATCAGACCATCTATTAAAAGTGGTCCTGTCCACATAGACACAGAGAGCCCTAACCACATCTAAAGACCGTTCTTTAGCCGACAAGTCCGAAGAGATAAAGGCTGGGACCACAATCTTTTGGTTATGGTGAGAAGATTACATCACCTTAGGTAAGTAACCGGCCCAGGTTCGGAGAACCGCCACGACACGGTGTAAAATCAGAAAGGGGCGGACGACAGGACAGAGTGCCTAAGTCCGAGACTCTTCTTGCAGAGGCAAAAGCCAGCAAGAACATAACCTTGGCCATTAGCCATTTGAGGTCCACCTATTCAAGAAGTTCGAATGGAGACTCTTGAAGGGCTTTCAATACAATAGACAGATCCCACAGAGCCACTGGAGGGACAAAGGGAGGCTGAATATGTAGAAAACCCTGAATGGACGTATGTACATCAGGTATAGAGGCAATCTTGTGTTGAAACCACACTGACAAGGCAGATATGTGAACTTTGAGGGAGGCCAGATGAAGACCTAAGTCCAAGCCTCTTTGCTGAAAAGACAGAATTCTGAGGGGCCTGAATCGATAGGCGTCATAATTCTTATCGGCACATCAGGTGAAGTAAGAATGCCAAACTCTGTAATAAATCCAGGCAGAAGCCGGTTAGCGGGCCTTCAGCATAGTCTGAATAACAGCCTCAGAAAACCCTTTGGCCCTTAGGAGTGTTGCTTCAAGAGCCACGCCGTCAAAGCCAGTCTGGTCAGGTCCGGGTAAGTGTTACAGGAGATATATTTTCTTTTTTTATTTCTTCCTACATTTCGTATCTGAGGAAATTAAACATAATAGGTGTTATTTAACTTAGAGGAATATAAGAAATAAGTTATTTTATTCTCATTTGATTAATTGTGTGAGTGAGCCAAAAAAGGATACCTGGAGGTGCCTTTATTTTTCCACTGTGGAACTATTTGGACTTTCCCTGGTGTACATCTGCAATTGTGCAATTACTGAGCTACTGACTCACAGCACCTATAGATACTGCACTACCATCTGGTGCATTAGAGGCACCATTGCTACATCATCAAAACATGAATCAGCCTAATGGCAGGGGCAGTTTCTCCGTCTGAGTACGCCCTCCTATGTGGGCAGCTGTTTGTCTCTGTATGCAGCCACTTTCAGTGATGTGCTTACAACACTCCCGTAGGATGCAACAGCATCATGCGTCTTTTTATACACCCCCCGATACCTCCCAGTCACAGTCCAGGAACTCACCTTACTTTTTTATTACCATACATCTAAATTTGGTGTATGACTCTGTAAAAACTAAATTGGGATGCAAAATCAAAATGAAAACCATCACTCCACTGTGTCTGACATTGCTGCTACATCCGACTCAGAATCAGGCTATTTGTCTTTTGGAAGGTGTACAGATTTTCCATATAGAACTGAAAAATCTAATCTTTAAGAGGAATTATGTGTGCCTTGTTTCAACAATCTGCGTTGGACCTTTACACCCTTGTTTTACTTCACCGTTTCTCACAACTGAGTGACCCTCCTCTGCTGTCTGGAGACTTTTATTCTTACACTGCTCAGACACACTTAGAGTAACAGCATGTACCCTGGTATTCTTCTTTAGTGCCATTTAGAGCTTTCTGTGTGTGTGTGGGGGGGGGGGGGGGGAAGATACCCAAATAAGTGGTCATGGTCCTACTGTATCTACAGAGTGTTTGAGTAATACTCTTTCCACTATTTTTTAAATTGAAGATTCATTATATTATTGCTAAATACAAACAAAGGGAGTTCATATAATTGGCTAGTCTACATGGACACTAGAGATACCAAATTCTAACCAAAAGAAGCAAGATCAGCTCCGAATGAAGTTCTCAGCCACACAAATAAAGCATACTGCATGCCCTTACACAATCAATCATTTTTCACTCAGGGGTCAATGTATTAAGTGTCTTTACGGGGGAGAAGTGGTATCTGCGCAATACCGCTTGTCCCCCATGTATAATCACCCCTTTCATTATCGGCGCTGCTATCTTTAAGATACCACGCCGATATGTCGGGCAATGTATGAACGGTCAGTGGCACTGACCTTTCTGACAGTTGCACCTATCAATTTCGACAGCTGCAGGTGTTGTTGCCCGGCGCACAGCACTATCCCTGGCTATCGTCTCCGACAACCGGGGACTGTGTATACACAAAACAATAATGTTTTATTTTTCACTAATGCTGCTGGGGGGCTGCTGGGAGATTTCTGACTGGTGCGTGTTCACAAGGTATGCAAGCGCTGGTCAGATCAACTGATGAGGGAGAGGGCACATTGGAAGACAGGTAGTTTAACACTCTACCTCTTCGGCACACTTGTTATTAATGCATGCTGTCGACTCGATATGTGGACCCACTTCACTGCAATCAGGAGGTGAAGAGAGTGCTTACACATAACGGCTGAAGCATGTATTTTAATACATCTACCCTACTACTCTACTGTAACTTGTCATATGCCTACATAACATGTCCCCAACATGATTCACACTGTTAAAACCTCCTGCCGCAGTATACTTTTTACTTTATTTATGTGCGAGAGAATATCATTGTGTTCCTCAAACAATGGGCCTGATTCAGAGGGGCACGCAAACTGCACGCAATGCCAATGCTCGCGTAGTTGTGCAATTATTCGCTATTGCACATGAGTGAAACATTCAGAAAACAACAATGGCACATGCGTTACTTTGAGTGTACACACAAAGGAGCAATATGGCTCAGATGATATCAGTAATTGAGCTGCTAAGCAATGGACATTTCTGGGTGGTGACTAAGAGCTGGCTTAAAGTGAACACAAAAAAGTCCCTTTTATGGGCGTGTTGTGGGAGTGTCCACGGGCAAGACAATGAGAGCAAGTGATTCCATAGAGACCATGGGGGGTCATTCCGAGTTGTTCGCTCGCAAGCTGCTTTTAGCAGCTTTGCACACGCTAAGCCGCCGCCTACTGGGAGTGAATCTTAGCTTCTTAAAATTGCGAACGAAAGATTCGCAATTTTGCGATAAGACATCTCTGTGCAGTTTCTGAGTAACTCGAGACTTACTCTGCCAGTGCGATCAGTTCAGTGCTTGTTGTTCCTGGTTCGACGTCACAAACACACCCAGCGTTCGCCCAGACACTCCTCCGTTTCTCCAGCCACTCCCGCGTTTTTCCCAGAAACGGTAGCGTTTTTTCACACACTCCCATAAAACGGCCAGTTTCCGCCCAGAAACACCCACTTCCTGTCAATCACATTACGATCACCAGAACAAAGAAAAAAACGTGAGTAAAATTCCTAACTGCATAGCAAATTTACTTGGCGCAGTTGCAGTGTGGACATTGCGCATGCGCACTAAGCGGAAAATCGCTGCGATGCAAAGAAATTTACCGAGCGAACAACTCGGAATGACCCCCAATGTTTAGACAGAGACACTGCATCTGCCTTTAAGTGACGAAGGTGCACCGATGATGGCATGTAAAGAATCACAGGTGGTGTTAGAGGCACAGAAAGTGGGTGGCTCAGTGCTTGCACATTCAGGCACATGCTAGTACACAGGGGAAAGGCTGAAACTAGCATTAGCATAATATCACATCCGTGACTCCCATACAGCAGCGTCCAACTCTTAATCAGGCTCAAGGTCTAGTTACACCATAATCCTCCTATCATTCAATCCCACATTTTCTTTGGTGATTCTGCGGGTCCCCGTGCCATAATGAGGTGTTTCAGCTGATTACTCATTTTCATGATGCCTTTTAGGCAATAAGTAGATCACTGTATTAGTTCCCTCCAATTTTGAAGGCAATACTTTATGCCAAACAAGGCCGGTAAAGCTGCATTCTCATCCTCTGTAGCTAGATTACATGAATCTCATAAAGGGAAAAGAGCCAACTAGCAAGGGCTTTAACACAGTTTTAATAGTTTTACCATTTGGAACATTTGTTCGTCCTTGTTCTTTCTTCACGCACTACTGTGTATGTTTCTTTGATATACTGCACCATTTACTGTAATTGTCCTTCTGTTTTCTGTTTTGTTTTCAGCTATCTAATTACTTGGAAAATTATTCTTCAAAAACAGGACATTAAATAAAGATAAGTGTAACTAATGAAAGAATTTCCTGCTCTTCTTTAGGATTAAGAGAACAATTGTTTGGGATACGTTATATATTTTCACTAATCTCAACAAATAATACACCATTCTGGAAAGGATGCTTGTGGATTATAAAACTGCAATGCAAGAGTTTACAACACAACCTATTGTAACCTATTGCAGATGTGTATATTACATGTATAATACAATAGTAAAAGAATTGCAATATAATGTAGAGTAGACTATTCTTTTCTGTACATTGGAATACTAAAAAGTCATAAATGAGTTCTGAGACTATATATAATGCTGGAACCAGAGGCGGAACTAACGCCAGTGCAAGCAGTGCGTTGCACTGGGGCCCGCCTCTGTCCAGGGGCCCAAGCATGTAATGAGTCAAACTGACTCATTACATGCCGCTGTGCGCTGCGGGCAACCGCTGCCCGTAGCGCACAGCCACCCGTAGATGAGAGGAGCAGCGGTACGGGGGAAGGAGGAGGAGGGAGGTGGAGGAGGGAGCCGCAGCAGCGCTTTACTACTGGTGGAGGCGCTGCTGCTGCTGCCCCTCTGCTTCACTATAGGCTGTCTTCCGAGAACAGCCTATAGTGAAGCAGAGGGGCAGCAGCAGCAGCGCCTCCACCATTAACACAGCGCTGCTGCGGCTCCCTCCTCCACCTCCCTCCTCCACCTCCTCTACTGCCCGGGAATCGTCTGACGCTGCACCGAGGAGCCTGAGCCAGCGGAGAGGGTAAGTATAATTCTTCTTTCTTTCTTTCTTTCTTTCTTTCTTTCTTTCTTTCTTTCTTTCTTTCTTTCTTTCTTTCTTTCCTACAAAAAAGGGGGGACTGTGTGCCGCAATGTGTAAAAACGGGGAATCTGCCTGCCACAATGTGTAAAAACGGGGAATCTGCCTGCCGCAATGTGTAAAAAGGGGGAATCTGCCTGCCGCAATATGTAACAAGGGCACGCTGTCTGCCGTAATGTGTAACAAGGGCACGCTGTCTGCCGCAATGTGTAAAAAGGGGGAATCTGCCTGCCGTAATGTGTAACAAGGGCACGCTGTCTGCCGCAATGTGTAAAAAGGGGGAATCTGCCTGCCGTAATGTGTAACAAGGGCACGCTGTCTGCCGTTATGTGAAAAAAGTGTACGCTGTCTGCCGTTATGTTTAACAAGGGCACGCTGTCTGCCGTTATGTGAAAAAAGTGTACGCTGTCTGCCGCTATGTTTAACAAGGGCACGCTGTCTGCCGTTATGTGAAAAAAGTGTACGCTGTCTGCCGCTATGTTTAACAAGGGCACGCTGTCTGCCGTTATTTGTAAAAAGTGTACGCTGTCTGCCGCTATGTTTAACAAGGGCACGCTGTCTGCCGTTATTTGTAAAAAGTGTACGCTGTCTGCCGCTATGTTTAACAAGGGCACGCTGTCTGCCGTTATTTGTAAAAAGTGTACGCTGTCTGACGCTATGTGTAACAAGGGCACGCTGTCTGCCGCTATGTGTATCAAGGGCACGCTGTCTGCCGCTATGTGTAACAAGGGCACGCTGTCTGCCGTTATTTGTAAAAAGTGTACGCTGTCTGCCGCTATGTGTAACAAGGGCACGCTGTCTGCCGTTATTTGCAAAAAGTGTACGCTGTCTGCCGCTATGTGTAACAAGGGCACGCTGTCTGCCGCTATGTGTAACAAGGGCACACTGTCTGCCGTTATGTGTAAAAAGGGCACGCTGTCTGCCGTTATGTGTAAAAAAGGGGGACGCTGTCTGCCGTAATGTGTAAAAAGGGGACGCTGTCTGCTGTAATGTGTAAAAAGAGGAATCTGTCCACCGTAAGGTGTAAAAGGGTCTCTACCTGGTGTAGTGGTGCTACTGTGCGGCGTAATTTGAATAATGGAGACTACTGTGCACCGTTTTATGAATTTGTATTATTTTGTGGCCACACCCCTTCCCCACGAAGCCACGCCACTATGTATTTTTGCGCACGCCTACGGCGCGCACTGCCCCTGTTTTGCATGCAGGGGTGGGGCTCCAATGCTGTTTCTTGCACACAGTGCTAAAATGTCTAGTTACGGCACTGTTGCTAGGTATCCACTTCCCTGAGCAGGTCCCCCTCACCAGATCCTCTCCAGGGGTGAGGGGGTGGACTTGGATGGGATGGGGGGGCCCAAGCCATTTTGTCGCACATGGGCCCACCGCTCGCTAGTTCCGCCACTGGCTGGAACACCATGGTAATTGTATCTATGTCAGAGGGTGTATTCTTGTTTGTAATGCATATCGCAGTGACTATAAAAAGATAAATTATGTTCACTTATCATGCATAGCTTTTGCTATGATTTGGATCTGTGTGTGCTGCAAAATTGTACCCTAGCAAAGACATTAATAAATAGCACTGATAATTGAGCATTTCACATACACTATAACAGCTAAGGAAATAACCAAGAATATAAGACATTTGTAGACAATTTCAATAAACATGAATTTTCCTACAGACAAGCAGACAAATAAAGCCATTATTCTTTTCTATACTGAGAAAAAGTGTTTGTTAGAAAATAACATATTCCTGGGTCTGATTGATGATTTTTATTGAGCCACAAATGTACTTTGTGACAACGCATAGAAGAGATTTTGTTAGATCAGTACCATGGAGAGCTCAAAACATGTTAAGGCTTTGTTTTAGCTACTGTAGGCCTGCATTCACCACTGATTAGCAAAACTGACCCAATCCCTGAATAACAAGGATTAGACACAGCTAAGAGGCTAACATATACAGTATGGGAAGGAGCAAAGAGTAGTTTAAAAGTACTTGGGGAAACAGTGAACACAGAAGATGTAATGGTTAGCATTACTGCCTCACAGCACTGAGGTCATGGGTTTGATCCCCACCATGGCCCTAACTGTGTGGAGTTTGTATATTCTCCCCGTACTTGTGTGGGTTTCCTCCGGGTACTCCGGTTTCCTCCCACAACCCAAAAATATACTGGTAGGTTAATTGGCTCCCAACAAAAATTAACCCTAGTGTGAATGTGTGTGCGTGTACATGTGATAGGGAATATCGATTGTAAGCTCTAAATAGCTGGTAATAATAACTGAGGGGTAAACAAGGACTAGACTTACTTTACAGACCAATCATTTTCAAGATTTTAATTTGACTTTGAATATATAAGTAAATATCTTGAATGCTTAGAAAACATCTACAGGTGGCTCCATCCCGCCAAGCATATAGACATGGGGGTATATACGATCATTCACTAAGCTGCCGAGTTTTGCACAATCGTTTTTTCCGATGTCGATGTGATTCGTAATATCAGGCAGTGTTTTACGGGAGTGATGAGTAAAACACTGCCTGACAAAACACAAAGAATCCCGGCCGGATCTGTGAGATCCGTGCAGGGCTTCATTGTGTACCTTAAAAAGTTGTTTAAAGTCTTAAAAAATGTGTAAAAATTTGCGTGGGGTCCCCCCTCCTAAGCACAACCCGCCTCGGGCTCTTTGAGCCGGTCCTGGTTGATAAAATATGGGGGGGAAAATGACAGGGGTCCCCCCATATTTAATCAACCAGCACCGGGCTCTGCGCCTGGTCCTGGTTCCAAAAATACGGGGGACAAAAAGCGTAGGGGTCCCCCGTATTTTTGAAACCAGCACCGGGCTCCACTAGCCAGGTACATAATGCCACAGCCGGGGGACACTTTTATACTGGTCCCTGCGGCCCTGGCATTACATACCCAACTAGTCAGCCCTGGGCGGGGTACCCTGGAGGAGTGGGAACCCCTTAAATCAAGGGGTCCCCCCCTTCCAGCCACCCAAGGGCCAGGGGTGAAGCCCAAGGCTGTCCCCCCCATACAAGGGTGGCGGATGGGGGGCTGATAGCCTTGTGAAAAAATGTGAATATTGTTTTTAGTAGCAGTACTACAAGTCCCAGCAAGCCTCCCCCGCAAGCTGGTACTTGGAGAACCACAAGTACCAGCATGCGGTGGAAAACCTGTTACCTGTAGTACTACTACTAAAAAAAATACCCCCAAAAAAACAGGACACACACACACACCAAGAAAGTATAAGTTTATTACATACATGCACACCTCCATACATACATACTTACCTATGTTCCCACGAGGCTCGGTCCTCTTCTCCATGTAGCATCCTTGGGGTACCTGTGAAAAAAAATATACTCACATAATCCAGTGTAGAATCCGACCTTTGAATAATCCACGTACTTGGCAAAAAAATAAAACGGAAACCCGACCACGCACTGAAAGGGGTCCCATGTTTACACATGGGACCCCTTTCCCCGACTGCCAGGACCCCCCCTGACTCCTGTCAAAGAGGGTCCCTTCAGCCAATCAGGGAGAACCACGTCGTGGCACTCTCCAGATTGGCTGTGTGCTCCTGTAGTGTCTGTCAGGCAGCACACGGCACAGATACAATGTAGCGCCTATGCGCTCCATTGTAGCCAATGGTGGGAACTTTGCGGTCAGCGGTGAGGTTACTTTCGGTCAACCTCTGACCGCAAAGTTCCCACCATTGGCTACAATGGAGCGCATAGGCGCTACATTGTATCTGTGCCGTGTGCTGCCTGACAGACACTACAGGAGCACACAGCCAATCAGGAGAGTGCCACGACGTGGCGCTCCATGATTGGCTGAAGGGACCCTCTTTGACAGGAGTCAGGGGGGGTCCTGGCAGTCGGCGAAAGGGGTCCCATGTGTAAACATGGGACCCCTTTCAGTGCGTGGTCGGGTTTCCGTTTTATTTTTTTGCCAAGTACGTGGATTATTCAAAGGTCGGATTCTACACTGGATTATTTGAGTATCATTTTTTTCACAGGTACCCCAAGGATTCTACATGGAGAAGAGGACCGAGCCTCGTGGGAATATAGGTAAGTATGTATGTATGGAGGTGTGCATGTATGTAATAAACTTATACTTTCACGGTGTGTGTGTCCTGTTTTTTGGGGGGTATTTTTTTAGTAGTAGTACTACAGGTACCAGCAGTCCCGGTTTTCCACCGCATGCTGGTACTTGTGGTTCTCCAAGTATCAGCTTGCGGGGGAGGCTTGCTGGGACTTGTAGTACTGCTACTAAAAACAATATTCACATTTTTTCACAAGGCTATCAGCCCCCCATCCGCCGCCCTTGGATGGGGGGGACAGCCTCGGGCTTCACCCCTGGCCCTTAGGTGGCTGGAGGGGGGGACCCCTTGATTTAAGGGGTTCCCACTCCTCCAGGGTACCCCGGCCAGGGGTGACTATTTGGGTATGTAATGCCAGGGCCACAGGGACCAGTATAAAAGTGTCCCCCGGCTGTGGCATTATGTACCTGGCTAGTGGAGCCCGGTGCTGGTTTCAAAAATATGGGGGACCCCTACGCTTTTTGTCCCCCGTATTTTTGGAACCAGTACCAGGCGCAGAGCCCGGTGCTGGTTGATTAAATATGCGGGAACCCCTGTCATTTCCCGCCCCATATTTTATCAACCAGGACCGGCTCAAAGAGCCCGAGGCTGGTTATGCTTAGGAGGGGGGACCCCACGCAATTTTTTCTCACTTTTTACACTAAACAGACCCTTTCCCATAGATAACCATGCACAGATCTCACTGATCCGTGCATGGTTATCCAAACTCGACTGGAAAAAGCAGGTCTATTTTTTTGCTGCTTTTTTTAACGATTCGAAAAAAAAACAGACCCGCACTTGAGCACTCAGAAACCAACACCCAAATACGAATGAATAGTGAATGCCCGTATTGTATGAAATATCAGCCGCATTTGACCGATGGTCTATTCATTCGTATTTCGGAACTTTGCAAATCAAACCATTAAGAATAGTCCAAACACTGCCGAGATTGGTGCTTAGTGAATTCCCGGATTGGGACTTAGAAAAAAAAACACAAATCGGACAAACTCGAATTCTTAGTAAATATTGGCCATGGTATCAACAATCAATATGCTTGCTGACTGCTCTTCAGAGAGAAAAATCAGTGAATAAGTCTATACCATCATTTATTTGAAATATGTAAAGTCAGATAAACTATTATATAGTTTTCTTTAAAAGCAACCATCGGTCACAACATTGAAACTTGCACCTGCCACATGCTACTGTAGTACAGAATCTCAATCAGGTTCTAACTTCCAATATGAATAATTAAGTGTCTGAGTTCGCAAACAGTTCAGCAACATGAATGCAACACATCTCCGTAACGTCTGATCAGCCACCTCCCAGTCACTACCCAGGATTGCCCAATACATTTCACACACCATGCATCCCAATAGCTACTGCAACACCATGTAACGCTTGCTCTGTAGGAGTCTTTAGGAATTTACATGTACACGCAATAGCAAACTGCTGAAATCCATGCATCATGTATGCATCTACATGAAGCTCTAAATTGCACAGTCATATTAGTGACAGGGACAAGTATCTCTCTTTTGACAGGCTTCACTCTTCTTAGCTCACCTTACACCTCTCCTTTCTAGCTCAAATCCTCCTTACTTGCCTTCTTTTTGCCTCACATTGCTCTCTCTCTCTGCATGCCTCATTCCCTCTGGCTCATCACCCCAACCAGCTCACGTGTTCACCCTCTTTTTAAGAAAGCCGCACAGAGGTCACTGATCTCCGACCCTGGTGATTTTGCAGTTCCTATTACCAATATCAGCAGTGACACTGTTGCTTGGGTTGCAGGAAAACAAATATGAAGCTTGCTGGTGGAGGGAGTGCTTCTGAAGTATGGTAACCACTGCCAGCCCTATTTGGGACTAATCCAGCACTGGAGACAGATAGATAGATAGATAGATAGATAGATAGATAGATAGATAGATAGATAGATAGAGATAATGTTTCTTTTGTTGTATAAAAGAGAAAATACTTGTCAGGGATGATAATATAATATATTCTATATTTTCTTGAGGTGATAAAAATACTTAATCACATGAGCATGCATTTGGGACTTAATGTGCCTAGCGCAAGCCCAGAACATACCCAATGCTGTCACTCTTCATGCCACAAAAAAACAAATATTCTGATTTCCAACCCCCGCTTACACTCAAATTATTAGCCAGGAGTAGCTTGGGGATCTTGTTCATAGGACCGGGTCCTAACAATCACCCACCCACTGCAAAGTTAGTTGCCGTATCAACAGCCATACCATAGACCAGCGGTGGCCAACCTGTGGCTCTTGAGCCTCATGTGGCTCTTTCTTTATTGAAATGTGGCTCCCGACACTCGAGGTCCACAACAGTTCCAGAAACCGCTGCACTCCAGCCAGACACGCAGCAGCTCTATGGGGACTGACAACTGAGGGAACCAGATACTAGAAGTGAAACACCCAACGGCAAACAGAGGACAAATAAGGTGCTGCTGCAATGGCAAGAGTTGGGGGGCTGTAGTGACACATGGGGGAGCTGGCTGGAGTGACACAGGAGGGTGCTGGCAGGAGTGACACATGGGTGAGCTGACTGGAGTGACATACTGTAGGAGGGTCCTGGCAGTAGTGACACATGGGGGAGCTGACTGGAGTGACACAGGAGGGTCCTGGCAAGAGTGACACATGGGTGAGGTGACTGGAGTGACATAGGAGGGTCCTGGCAAGAGTGACACATGGGGGAGCTGGCTGGAGTGACACAGGAGAGTGCTGGCTGGAGTGACACATGGGGGAGCTGGCTGAAGTGACACAGGAGGGTGCTGGCAGGAATGACACATGGGGGAGCTGGCTGAAGTGACACAGGATGGTGCTGGTAGGAGGGACACATGGGTGGAGCTGGCTGGAGTGACATAGGAGGGTCCTGGCAGGAGTGACACATGGGGGAGCTGACTGGAGTGACATAGGAGGGTCCTGGCAGGAGTGACACATGGGGGAGCTGGCTGGAGTGACACAGGAGGGTGCTGGCAGGAATGACACATGGGGGAGCTGGCTGAAGTGACACAGGAGGGTGCTGGCAGGAGTGACACATGGGGGAGCTGGCTGAAGTGACAAAGGAGGGTGCTGGCAGGAGTGACACATGAGGGAGCTGGCTGAAGTGACACAGGAGGTTGCTGGCAGGAATGACACATGGGTGAGCTGGCTGAAGTGACACAGGAGGGTCCTGGCAGGAGTGACACATGGGGGAGCTGGCTGAAGTGACAAAGGAGGGTGCTGGCAGGAGTGACACATGGGGGAGCTGGCTGGAGTGACACAGGAGGGTGCTGGCAGGAATGACACATGGGGGAGCTGGCTGAAGTGACACAGGAGGGTCCTGGCAGGAATGACACATGGGGGAGCTGGCTGAAGTGACAAAGGAGGGTGCTGGCAGGAGTGTCACATGGGGAGCTGGCTGAAGTGACAAAGGAGGGTGCTGGCAGGAGTGACACATGGGGGAGCTGGCTGAAGTGACACAGGATGGTGCTGTAGGAGGGACACATGGGTGGAGCTGGCTGGAGTGACACATGGGGAGCTGGCTGGAGTGACACAGGATGGTGCTGGTAGGAGTGACACATGGGTGGAGCTGGCTGGAGTGACACATGGTGGAGCTGAAGTGTATTATGTGAATCTTTTTCAATATATTTGATTGTGGATCTGGTTTTTAAATGTATTTTATGTGGATCTAGCTTTATAAATGTATTTTTTTTCACCAGGGGTGTGGCCTAGCAGGCACAAGGCCACACCCCATTTTTGTACACGCAAGTTTGGTTCGATGTCGGCTCTTAGATGTACCTAACAAGATTTTTTGGCTCTTCGTCTATGACTGGTTGCCCACCCCTGCCATAGACTGTAAACACTTAAGAACAGGACCTTCCTCCCTCTTGTCTCTCACCATCCTTATCTCCAGTGTGCTTTCCCCTTCCAGTCAGAGACTTTGGCACTTCCTGTCCCCCCACAGAGTTCATAGGATCATTGAGTGCTAGTGCCAATAACTTGGACTGCACCCTGCAAACCAGCCTTGCATATCTTTAGGATGTGCCAGGAGCTCATATTCCTGGTCACAGTGACTGCCCGGCCCCCTTTTCATGACATCATAAGATCATATATGTGGTTCCCAATTGTTGTCCTGCTACAGCTCTGGTGCTAATTATGTAATCCTTGGCCTACCACTATATAAGGGAGGTAGTCGTAATCCCGGCAGATATAATCCCCGTAGACATACAATAATCCTGACACTAAAATACTGACACACATAATACCAACATGGACAGAATACGACAACCACAGAGCTGGCTCAAAGAGCCTGGTGCTGGTTATAGTTTTGAGGATTTTTTTCTCTATTTTGTCCACTATTTCAGTAATCTGATTTTTTTTAATACAATTTCAGTAATTGATATGTCGGGATTTTGGTTGTCAGTGTTTGAACCTGTCTGGATTTTGGCAATCAGTATTTGGTTGTTGGTATTCTGTCCATATCGGGATTTTGTCCATGTCGGCATTGTTGTTGTCAGTATTCTGTCTATTTCATTATTGTGTCCATGTTGGTATTGTGGCTGTTGGTATTCTGCCCATGTCGGTATTATGAGAGTCTGTATTTTGGTGTCAGGATTTTGTTCATCGGAACATTATACCCAACTACCATATAATATTAGCGGAGCCTAGTGTTCAATGTTAAACTAGCCATGCTGAGTGGTTCAGGTCCAGTGCACCACGAGTTGGTTGTTGACGACCAGTCTAGACAAGGAAGACACTGCAGGTTTAGAATGCCACATTGTGCCAAGCAGTGCAATAATGTGTGCTCCACTGTGGTAAATAAGCATTCTATTAAAGAACATAAGAGAGAGAGAAAAAAAAAGGAGATCCAGGAAACATCACGCACAACAGCTAGTTATACAATATTACTGATAGCACAAACTGTAAAACATAAAGCAGAAAAGGAGATTTATGGTAAGACTTACCATTGTTAAATATCTTTCTGCGAGGTGCACTGGATTCCTCAGGGAATAACTTCAGGGTGTAGAGTTGGATCTTGATCCGAGGCACCAACAGGCTAAAGCTTTGACTGTTCCCAGGATGCACTGCACCACCTCCTCTATATCCCCGCCTCCAGGCACTGGAGCTCAGTCCAATGCAGTAGCAGGTAAAAGAGACAACAGTAGTTAGTATTCCACAGATAACCACATTCTCATGACAGGAGAAGGTACCAGCGGCTAATGCCATACAAACCCAAAGAAGCTAAGTGCATCAGGGTGGGCGCCCTGTGGAATCCAGTGTACCTCGCAGAAAGAGATTTAACAATGGTAAGTTTTACCATAAATCTGCTTTTCTGCAGCGGGGTACAGTGGTATTCCACAGGGAATAACATCGGGGATGTCCTAAAGCAGTTCCTCATGGGAGGGAAAGCACTGTAGCGGGCACAAGAACCCGGCATCCAAAGGAAGCATCCTGGGAGGCGGAAGTATCAAAGGCATTGAACCTGATGAACATGTTCACTGAGAAACACCTAGCCGCCTTGCACAATTGTTCTAGGAACGCGCCACGGCGGGCCGCCCAAGAAGGTCCAACAGACCGAGTAGAATGGGCCTTGATAGTAGCAGGAGCTACACGCTATAGAGATCCAGCCTGCACATATGCATGTGCAATCACCATTCTAATCCATCTGGCCACGGTCTGCTTATTCACAGGCCAGCCACATTTGTGAAAACCAAAAAGGACACAGAGAGAATCAGATCTCCTAAGAGAGGCGGTTCTCTTCACATATATACGGAGAGCCCGTACCACATCCAAAGACCATTATTTGGAAGACAAACCAGGAGAGATAAAGGCCGGAACCACAATCTCTTGGTTAAGGTGGAAAGATGACACCACCTTAGGCAGATAACCAGGCCGAGTTCTAAGAACCGCACGTCACGGTGAAAAATCAGATAGGGTGACCGACAGGATAAGGCACCCAAATCTTAAACCCTTTTAGCAGAGGCAATAGCCAGCAAAAACAAGACCTTACGTGTAAGCCACTTAAGTTCCACAGATTCAAGAGGTTCAAACGGAGACTCTTGTAGGGCATCCAGAACAACCGACAAATCACAAGGAGCCACAGGCAGGACATAGGGAGGTTGAATCCATAAAACACCCTGAGTGAAAGTATGAACGTCAGGCAGAGATGCAATCTTTCTCTGAAACCACACCAACAAGGCTGAAATATGAACCTTGAGGGAGGCCAGACGAAGGCCTAAGTCCAGGCCCTGTTGCAGAAAAGCCAAAAGTTTGCCAGTACTGTACTTGTATGCATCATAATTCTTAGCTGCACACCAGGTGAAGTAAGAATTCCAGACCCTATAATAAATCCGAGCCGAAGCCGGTTTACGGGCTTTCAACATAGTTTGAATGACCGCCTCAGAAAATCCTTTGGCCCTCAGAACTGAAGCTTCAAGAGCCAGTCGGGCCAGATCCTGGTAGACTCAAGGACCCTGAACGAGGAGGTCTGGGCGTTGCGGAAGTAAAAGAGGACATGCTATCGAGAGACTCTGCAGGTCTGAGAACCAATGCCATCTAGGCCACGCCAGAGCGATTAGAAGTAATATTCCTCCTTCTTGCTTGAACTTACTTATTACCCTGGGCAGGAGTGACACCGGAGGGAACACATACGGCAGCCGAAAGTTCCACGAACGCTGCTTGAGGATCCCTTGTCCTTGCTCCGAAGACTGGAACCTTGTGATTGTGTCGAGACGCCATCAGGTCTACATCTGGTAGGCCCCACTTGTCCACGAGGAGTTGAAAGACTTACGGATGAAGGCTCCACTCTCCGGCATGTATGTCCTGACAACTGAGGAAGTCCGCTTCCCAGTTGAGGACCCCCAGAATGACACTGCCGATATGGCTGGCAGATGGTGTTCCGCCCATAGAAGAATCTTTGACACTTCCATCACTGCCATGCGCTTCGAGTGCCGCCTTGATGATTTATGTACGCCACTGTGGTGGCGTTGTCCGACTGTACTTGAACAGGCCTGTTCTGTACCAGAGGCAGGGCAAGTTTCAGAGCATTGAACACTGCCCGCAGCTCCAGAATGTTTATGGGAAGGAGAGATTCCTCCCTGGTCCACCGACCCTGAAGAGTGTTGCTCCAACACCACGCCCCAACCTCGCAGACTGGCATCCGTCGTTAGGAGGACCCAGTTGGAGATCCAGAAGGGACGACCCCTGCTCAATCGTTGGTCCTGGAGCCACCAGCTCTGAGACAGACGAACTTCCGGAGTCAAGGAAATCATGTGAGACCTGATCCGGTGAGGCAGGCCGTCCCACTTGGAAAGAATTAACTGCTGCAGAGGGCGGGAATGAAATTGAGCGTACTCCACCATGTCGAAAGCCGACACCATGAGGCCTAGTACTTGCATCGCTGAGTGTATTGACACACATGGGCGAGACAGAAAGCATCTTTTCCTGTCCAGAAGTTTCAGGACCTTCTCCGGAGACAAAAACAACCGTTGGTTGTGTGTGTCCAGTAACAGCCCCAGGTGCACCATGCTCTGAGCAGGAACCAGCGAGGATTTCTTCCAGTTGATGAGCCACCCGTGGGCTTGCAGGAATTGGATCGTCAGTTCCAGATGACAGAGGAGAACCTCTGGGGAGTTCGCCATGATCAACAAGTCGTTTAGATACGGCAGGCTCCTGATACCCTGATGGCGGAGAAGGGCCGTCATGACCGTCATGACCTTGGTGAAGATTCGTGGAGCCGTGGTCAGTCCAGAAGGCAAGGCCTGGAATTGATAATGTAGGTTGCCAATAGCAAACCGCAGATATTGCTGATGCAATATGGCAATAGGTATATGTAGGTAAGCATCCTGTATGTCCAGGGATACCATATAGACCTTGGGCTTCAAGGCCAGAACAATAGAGCGAAGAGTTTCCATACGGAATTTGGATACCTTCACAAATTTGTTCAAAACTTGAGGTTGAGAATGGGTCGGGATGATCCATTTCATTTCGGAACTAGGAACAGCGGTTAATAGTACCCTCTGCCTCTCTGAGCCAGAGGCACCGGCACTATCACTCCTGTGTCCATGAGGGATTGTACCACCAAATGTAGAGTTTTTGCTTTCAATGGATCCGAAGGGATATTTGTCGAGCAAAACTGGCGAGGGGGGCGTTATTTGAAAGAGATGGCGTATCTGTGAGTAACGACTTCCCTCACCCAGACGCCTGAAGTGGTCTGTAACCATACCTGGGCGAACCGCAGAAGTCGGCCTCCCACCCTTGGGTCCCCCAGGGGAAGGCCCACCCCCGTCATGCAGCAGGCTTGTCTAGTTTGGAAGCAGGCTGACAGGCAGCCTAGGAATGTTTAGGTTTGGGCTTAGAGGTTTTGGAAGTGCGAGCCTGTTTGACCCTTTGCTTTACTTGGAGGTCAAAAGGAACGAAGATGGTACTCTTAGCCTTCGGACCCGAAGGATTAGTACTCGGCAGACATGCAGTTTTAGTAAATGCTAAGTCAGCAACAATCTTGTTCAGATCTTCCCCAAAAAGGATGTTTCCCTTAAAAGGGATCACCTCCAAGGTCTTTTTAGAGTCCAGATCCACAGACCAGGACCGTAACCACAGAATCCGGTGAGCCAGAATGGATGTAGTAGATGCTTTGGCTGCCAGCACTCCGGCATCAGAGGCCGCCTCCTGAATGTAATAAGAGGCTGTGGTAATATATGAAAGACACTGTCTGGCATTATCAGAAAAATTCGGAGGCAGCTCCACTTCAACTTCTTGATCCCAGGCTTCAATAGCTTTTGCAGCCCAAGAAGCTACTATAGTAGGTCTATGCACAGCACCTGCAAGAGTGTAAATAGACTTCAAGCAACCCTCGACGTGCTTATCTGTCGGTTCCTTTAGAGAGTTGACGGTAGTGACAGGCAGAGTAGAAGACACCACCAGACGTGCAACATGTAAGTCCACCAGCAGCGGTGTTTCCCAGTTTTTGCTTAACTCTGCAGTGAGGGGATAACGAGTTAGCATCTTTTTAGACAGGGAGAATTTCTTTCCTGGAGACTCCCAGGATTCCTGATGTATGTCAACTAAATGATCAGAATGTGGCAACACTAATTTAGTAACCTTCTGACATTTGAAATTATCAGGTTTCTTAGACGTATATGGAAGCCCAGGTTCATCATCAATCTGAAGAATCAGTTTGATAGCCTCCAAGAGGTTAGGAACATCCACCTGTGTTGTAGATTCCCCATCAGAGGCATCTGCATCAGTGTCTGATGGGTCAATATATACGCCATCTTAATCGGATGAAGTATCCAAAACATGCGTGGACTGTGAGGAAGAAATGGCTCGCTTAGATGACCCTCTGGTCCTAGGAGGGCGAGGGTCAGGCTTTTGTTTAACCAAAGTCTGATTTAACTGCTGTAACTGAGTAGACAGAGTATCCACCCATGGTGGATTTACAACAGGGAAAATATGTGATTGTACAGGCACAGGAGGTCCCACAGGGGGCACAAGTCTCGTTACTAGCGTAGTCAGTAAATTAGAAAAAGCAGCCCAAGGTGGGTCTTGGTGTGCCACTGGTGCTGCAGGCTGACAGAGGGGTACAGAACCCCCACTACCTGGACCCTCAGCTGGAATATTTTTCTCAGATAAATCCACGGCGTCAGCACTGCATGACGCAGGATCAGCCATGGATCTCCCGCCCTGTGACGCAGACATTATTGGAGAATGTAGCCCTAGGGCGTAACAGTACAACATAGCCAGACACAATACCTGACAAAAAAAAAACCTGTGGAATGTGACTGCAAATGCAGATCACAAACAGAGGATTTAAGTGGTATAAAGTAATACACAGAGAAAAATACCAAACAGTATATCCTGTGAAAAACTATATATATAGGAGAGCAGCAGCGGTATGTGTGCCTGATGAGACTGGAGTGCCTGTAAGTACCCGGCAACCAGGGCGCGGGAGTATACAGCGCCGCCAGGGGAGGTGAGGGAGCCGCAGCACGATATGTCAGCATGACATATAGCATAAAGTGCCGATGCTGCGGCCCTTGAAGTCTTCTTTCTTGTCAGAAAAGCTCTTTTCAGGGCTGCCTAGCGCAGCCCTCCCTGTTAGCTGCCTGCACTGGAGAATGTAGCCCTAGGACGTAACAGTACAATATAGCCAGACAGTACCTGACAAAAAAAAACCCTGTGGAATGTGACTGCAAATGCAGATCACAAACAGAGGATTTAAGTGACTGAAATACACAGAGAAAAATACATATATATATATATAGGACCCTGATGAACTTAGCCCCTGTCAGGGTACAGAATATAGGGATAGCAATATGTGTGAGATACGCGGAATAGGAACCACACGGCAGCTACAGGCACACACAGTCACATGTACAATGCAGAAAGAAACAATAAAACTGCACTGGACTAGCAATACTACTTAAAGCTATGTATGTATACAGATATAACGGGTGTAGTAAAGTATGCCTGCGCTCGGGCTCCCGGCGACCAGCATACCGGCGCCGGGAGCCCGACCGCCGGCATACCGACAGCGTGGTGAGCGCAAAGGAGCCCTTTACAGGCACGGTGGCGTGCTAAGCACGCCACACTATTTTATTCTCCCTGCAGGGGGGTCGTGGACCCCCACGAGGGAGAATAGCTGTCGGTATGCCGGGTGTCGGGATTCCGGCGCCGGTATACTGTGCGCCGGGATCCCGACATTCGGCATACTGAAGACCACCCGATATAACAATGCACAGTAAATACTGGATGTATATCACAGAATACTTGTACTAAATATTCCTGTAGTTATGCACTTGTTCTTAACTAACACTGTCTAAACGACATGTAGAATACTTAAACGTCCTGTAAATGCACAGCGCTGATGAGGCAGGCGGCTTTACAGAGGAGACAGTGCCCAGCAGTCCCAAAATCAGTGCAGCTCTGTGTAATGGCACCTAAACGCTGACAGGGCGAGAGGGAGAGAGAGATGCAGCTCCAGGGCGGGAACATCTGCTGTAGATGGCGCCTGGGGCTGGAGGAGGGGCTACAGGTCAGAGCCTTATCCCCTCTGCTGGACTTCACCACCGGGTACTATGTAGCCTGTACTAAACGGATTTTAGTAAATCCGACCTGTGCTCCTTGCCCTGGTGGATATAGTGGGGTCCCTGCACAGCCATAGTGTCCACGCCAGTGGCGCGGTCCGTCTCCGGAGACCGCGACCGGTTCACGATTTTGGCAGGTTCCGTCTGGGGCACCCTCTTACCTCCAGCCTATCGTGCGGCCACGCGATCCAGGAGAGCAGCAGCGGTATGTGTGCCTGATGAGACTGGAGTGCCTGTAAGTACCCTGCAACCAGGGCGCGGGAGTATACAGTGCCGCCAGGGGAGGTGAGGGAGCTGCAGCACGATATGTCAGCATGACATATAGCACGAAGTGCCGAGGCCCTTGAAGTCTTCTTTCTTGTCAGAAAAGCTCTTTTCAGGGCTGCCTAGCGCAGCCCTCCCTGTAAGCTGCCTGCACTGCAGGCACCAACTTACAAACTGAGCTCCAGTGCCCGGAGGCGGGGATATAGAGGAGGCGGTGCAGTGCATCCTGGGAAAAGTCAAAGCTTTAGCCTGTTGGTGCCTCGGATCAAGATCCAACTCTACACCCCAATGTTATTCCCTGTGGAATACCACTGTACCCCACTGCAGAAATAATTAATTACATTTATTTATTGATCAAAGCTGGCTTTTATTGGACACAAAAGGTACATGCCTCAAAAGAAGTAAGGCCACTTGTGGATCACTTACCATCAAATGTATTAACACTGGCAGTTTGGAGGTAAACGGACATAAACATAATTTACTTCGAAAATACATCCTCTAAAGAGACATTGCCACCTTTAAAGAAAGTGTTCCTTTCTCTTCTATTTAGTAATGAATATACATCCACTTTACAGCAAACCGCAAACAGCAGATTCTCAGTACAGCTCTTCAGAGTGGAGTTCTGATTAGACCATTTAAAAAAAAAAATATTCATATTGCTTGGTTTAGAGTATTTATGTGATTTCAGTGGCAAGGCCAATAATGAACTTGGTTTTGTTTATATACAACTATTATACATACCTTGTAGAGCACCTGTTCATAAAAATATATATATATATTTTCCTGCATAAAAGGTGTTTTGTTCAAAAGCAAGAAAAAGCCTAGCAAATATTTTTCATTTGATCGTAATAATTTGGTTATTGGAGCAGATATTACTTTGTAGTCTAAATGATTAATTTAACCACAAAGTAGCAAAAAGCTAGAGTGAGCTCAAATGAACACTAATAAATGCAAACATGCAATGTAATAATGTTGCTTCATTTGATTGTATAATTGTTTTTTAAATATTTATTTGGTAATGTTATTTCATTATAATATATACAAATATACATTTCCTGTACTGCATGATTGCAGAATACTCATTGGGGTAGTAGTGTCTTTTCTAGTGTATTTAGATAATATATGATCTCATTATTTGTTTCTGTAAATGCACACTGCTGCATTAATAGAAAAACAGTATTTATTTGTATAAGTAGGGCTCGCTATAATATGCATACAGCAGTGATGATTTAGAAGCTGCTTGTGCAGTGGATCACCTTTCAGCTCCTACAGTAGGTCACTGAATCACAATTTGCCTCCTAAATCTAATCACAGAGATTATAAATTCTTTGGAGCAATGTTCTTTATATTATCATTTCTACAGTCATTCGGGGAGATTCAAATGTTTGAAAAGTCAGTTGGGAGTCTGTTTTTTCCTATCTAATAGACAGGAAAAAACAGACACCCAACCGACTTTTCAAACATTTGAATCTCCCCCATAGTGTTTAGTTTTCCCAATAATGTTTTGCTTTTCTTAACTATGTGTTGCCATATAAACAAACGTATACATAGATACAATTTCATAATTGTGAGGAAACTTGTTGCTATCCACTAGCATAGCATAGTGGGTAGGCCACTTAATTATAATACAATTTAATTGACTTTTCATTGAATCAAAAACAGCAACTATCTATATACAGTATAGTGTAAGGGAAAGCACAAGTTGAAATACTTTATTAAAATGTAAATATAATAGTATTTGTATTAAGTAAGTTTATATGTATTCTGGGACATTATTTGCTGACCAAACCAAACTACAGTAATTGTATAAAATTATACCTGTCATCACGAGAAAATACAATTAAGGGCCATTTAACTGCATCCAAAATCTGAAGTGTTAAATTATAAAATACACAATTCTGTAAATGCTAACATTTTGGTAATAATATATTTAAACATGCAAAGATCCGGTTTTGTGCATTAACAATTTTTAAATATGACTAATGTTTACATACTGAATACTTGCTGAAACAATAACTAACTAAATTGTTGAAAAACTAGATCATTTGTAAATTGACTGCATTTTTTCCAGGTGAAAGTAGCAAATATATTACCCACCTCCACCATTCTGGTAACAGATGTATGGAAACCTCCATACATTTCCCAAGTCTACAGCAAAACCAATGACAGATAGTAGAAAGTCCATCTTTTTGCTCCATTTATCCCGTGAGTCAGTCTGAGAAACTGAAAGGGGTAAGGAGTTATTGTTGGGGGTAGGTGCATCCTGCTTAAGGTGCATGTCTGCAGGAGCTGTGGAGTTCTGATCTGACATGCTGTGTCTCTTGCTATCTAGGCAGGTTTTCAGCTGAATAAGTGAAAGTAAAGGGAGGATTTCTTAAGGCTGATGATAAGAGGCAAAGAGAAAAAGAGGAGTGTTCACCACAAGAGGGATTCTCCACCTCCACAGTGCCAAATGAATATGATTGTGTAGTTAATTTTATTTGAGAGCTAACAGTAATAAAGAAACTCAGTCTGTTATAACTACCAATTTTATAATAACACATTTGTTTTCCACTGTAACTACCCCAATGTAATGCTAAATAGCTAATATTTATTGGTATGTTAGCAAAAGCAGAATTTTAATTACCTACCGGTAAATCCTTTTCTCGTAGTCCGTTGAGGATACACATTAGTACCATGGGGTATAGACAGGTTCACTAGGAGCCTTAGGCACTTTAAGAAATCAATAGTGTGTACTGGCTCCTCCCTCTATGCCCCTCCTACCAGACATAGGGGTAGATTTATTAAGCCTGATGAAGTGATAAAGTAGAAGGTGATAAAGAACCAGCCTGACCAGCTCCTAACTACCATTTTTCAAACCCAGCCTGTGACATGAAAGTTAGGATCTGATTGGCTAGTACTTTATCACCTTCCACTTTATCACTTCACCAGGCTTAATAAATCTGCCCCTCAGTCTAGAAGCTGTGCCCGAGAAGACGGACATATCTTGAGGAAGGATTTAACAAAACAGTGGTGAGAGTCAAACCAGCACACACAAACAAGAGGAAAGCCATGCTAACCAAACCTGAACAGGAACAGCAACAGCTGAACCAACAACAATACTTAATGAAGTAACAGTGCAGGAAACACAAAGCACTGGGCGGGCACCCAGTATCCTCTACGGACTACGAGAAAAGGATTTACCGGTAGGTAATTAAATCCTATTTTCTCTTACGTCCTAGAGGATACTGGGGTCCACATTAGTATCATGGGGATGTACCAAAGCTCCCAAACCGGGTGAGA